>NW_027256892.1:19306772-19521772 GCF_029215685.1 Pituophis catenifer annectens
AGAGCCCAGATAGGAGACATGGAGAACATTTCCTCCCTTGCATTTTCCAAGAGCATTTTTGAAGCTATACGATGAACCACTATTAATAGAGAGATTCTCCAAGAACGTTTTTTTTTTTTAAAAAAAATGAGAACAGTCATAAAATTTCCATTTCCAATTGAATGTGTGTTCAATTCACCATGAAATGTTCTCGCTACCATGAATATTAAGTGCATCGGAAACACTATAGGATTAATCTGGGAGGAATCCCAGTCTAAAGTTTGAAATATGAGTAGAAGGATAGAAAAAAAGACGATGGGATAAATAGCAGATGCTGGCACTTCGAGAATAACTGAATGAATCAAGGTTAATAAACCTGCAGCTGTATTTGATAAATGCGGGCACACGAATGAAAGGAAGAGGATGAAAATAGAGGGGGGGGAGTAGCCAACAATGAATATAATAGCTCAAAATCAGAGGTGGGATTCAGCAGGTTCTGACCAGTTCTGGAGAACCGGTAGCGGAAATTTTGAGTAGTTCGGAGAACCAGTAAATACCACCTCTGTCTGGCCCCACCCCCATCTATTCTCTGCCTCCCGAGTTCCAGCTGATTGAGAGGAAATGGGGATTTTGCAGTATCCTTCCCCTGGACTGGGGAGGGAAAGGAGATTTTACAGTATCCTTCCCCTGGGATGGGGGGGAAATGGAGATTTTACAGTATCCTTCCCCTGCCACACCCACCAAGCCACACCCACCAAGCCATGCCACGCCCACCAAGCCACACCCACAGAACTGGTAGTAAAAAAATTTGAATCTCACCACTGATCAAAATACATTGTAGAGAGGATATGAGACTGTCCGTCTCAATTTTGTAGGGTCAGAAATTATCAGAAATTATATTGGATTGCTTCTCCTCCAGACAAGAGGCTCTGAAGAACAGTCTCCGTTAGGCTTACAGCCTTTGTGATGCAAAGCGTTTCTTCAAAGCAAAGTTTAAAATCCTTGCACAGCTCGAATAGTTTCGCTCCGTCTTGTGGAATCATTTCTTTACGGTCAATTTTTCTTGAGCATTCCTCCTCTGGCTGTTGTCCCACTCGATGACACGCGGCAGATATTTGCTGTTTGCGGGATATTTGAAGAGAATTGGGGACGGTGGAGAACCCAGCAAGATGCAACAACATCAAGGGATCCATTTTGTGGTGGGTTATTTTTCCCTAGTTATTTATCCTGAGGTGGGTGGCACAGTGGTTAGAATGCAGTACTGCAGGCTAATTCTGCTGACTGCCGACTGCCTGAAATTTGGCAGTTCGAATCTCACAAGGCTCAAGGTTAACTCAGCCTTCCATCCTTCCGAGGTGGGTAAAATGAGGACCCAGATTTTTGGGGGCAATAGGCTGACTCTGTAAACCGCTTAGAAAGGACTGGAAAGCACTGGGAAGCCGTATATATTGTAAGTCTAAGTGCTATTGCTATCCTGACTTTATTACTTTATTAGTGCCTCAAGGCAGTGACCATATATGATGCTTCTTCCTCTTCCTGTTTCCCACCCCCAACAATAACGCTATGAGGCGGGTTGGGCTGAGAGAGAATGACTGGCCCAAAGTCACCCCCCTGGCTTTCATGCCTAAGGCAGGACTAGAATTCACAGTCTCCTGGTGATTAGCTCAAAGTCATTTAGCCAACTTTTATGCCTAAGGAGGGACTAGAACTCAAATCTCCTGGTGATTGGCCCAAAGTCACCCACCTGCCTTTCATGCCTAAGGCAGGACTAGAATTCATCTTCCTGGTTTCTAGCCTGCTGCCTTCACAACTAGACCCAACTGGTCAGCAGCTGTACCGTATTTATGTGTTTCTACCAGCCAGGGGATGCGGTGGCTCAGGGGCTAAGATCCTGAGCTTGTTGATCGAAAGGTCGGCAGTTCAGCGGTTCGAATCCCTAGTGTTGCGTAACGGGGTGAGCGCCCGTTACTTGTCCCAGCTTCTGCCAACCTAGCAATTTGAAAGCACGTAAAAAATGCAAGTAGAAAAATAGGGACCACCTTTGGTGGGAAGGTAACAGCGTTCCATGTGCCTTTGGTGTTGAGTCATGCCAGCCACATGACTACGGAGACCTCTTTGGACAGCGCTGGTTCTTCAGCTTTGAAATGGAGATGAGCACCGCTCTCTAGTGTCAGGAACGACTAGCATATATGTGTGAGATGAACCTTTACCTTTACCTTACTAGCCAAGGAGCCAAAAAAAAAAGAAAGAAAGAAAGAAAGAAACATCTTTACCATATGACTCTTTTGACCACAGTTTCACTAGCCTAATATACAGCTCTTGAGAACTCAGTTTCATGTAGGTTTCATTGTATGTAGGAAAGATTTGTCAAACGTTTTAGAGGAAATTAGTTTAGAGCAAATTGCAATCTGCTTGTGTGGTTTCTTGTAGCCAACAGGGAAAGGTGTGTCGGAAGACAATCCTGCTTTCTACTTCTTTCTTTGATTAAGAATGGTGGAAGCCAATGAGGCTACTTGATGAGAAAATGTCCTATTATTTAACCAATTTTTTTTTTAAATGTGAACATTGGGTGAACTTGTCACCTTCCTAGAGTTTCAGATGCTCAGATTTTAATCAGATGCTACGGTGTGCTACGGGATTTGAATGTCAGATAAAGGAGAAAAGGGTAGATTAGACTTGAGCTAGTCAATAAGGTGTGTACGATCAGATTTCTTAAGCTTGGTAGCTACAGAGATCAGCCTTCTTAACCAAGTAGGCTTGTCATTGTTTCATAGTTTATTAATTCTCAGGTTGTTGCCTGTTCTAGTTCTCACCAGCAGAAAATCTGATTTGGCAGGGTTTCATCAGTCCATCTCATTGTTGTGGAATGATGAGACCAAACAACATTCCTGGGTCAGCCAGAGACAGTTTTATTGCGCAAGGTTCAGAGCCAGTTTTGTACCTGAAGCTTTGAACAAGGAGAGAACTCTGATACAACTGGTTTTATATATTTCTAAGACAAAGGATTCAGTGAGATCATACATTTTCCATATATGGTTAACATGAGATCATACATCTGATTTTCCCTATATGGTTACATACATTGGATATTATGTTCATCTAATTACTTAAACCATTAATTTTAGTTTATAAAATTATCTTAGCCACACAACTTTTCTTAAATGCTTGTAGTTGTTAATAGGAGAGTTACTGCTGTCCTTGGGTAAATTTATTGGATTAAGTAACTCTTTATAACATATATGTCTTTGTGTCATTCATAGTGAGGTCACTCAGATGTTTTCCATATGGCTGTCCTTTCGTGACATCTAGGTCTTGTCAGAAGATATATTACCACTTAATGAGGTTTAACTGTTTGTTAATATAATCTCCAACAAGCACTTTCCTCTCTTATAATAATGTGAATAGAGAGGTTCTCTCAGAGTTCATGTATCCAAGCACGTCTTCCCCCTATAAAACTGTGAATAGAGAGGGTTCCCCAGAGCCCATATATCTGACTCTGTATGATTCTTATTTTATTCACATTATTTCTTTTATCTACATTATCATAAACACAAGCAGATGTTGTGTAAAACGCCTGTGACAAGCACTACTGGTCTTAAGAGAAGCTTTTATAAATCCCCATGGAGATTTCTGCATCAGTCCTATCTGGAGGATGTCAGAAGATTAAGACAAACTCTTTAATACGTTGATTTTCTTAAACATGGAACATCAAAGAATTCCATAGAATGACTCTTCCATCCATTGTAGGAATTGGGACTTTACATCTTTATCTACACCAAGGGTCTGCAACCTTAAGCACTCAAAGAGCCATTTGGACCTGTTTCCCACAGAAAAGAAAATACTGGGAGTCACAAAAACTGTGTGGGCGTGGCCAACTCGATGTCACTCACTTCCACCAGTCACATGACACCCCTCTAGCCACGCCTACCCAGCTGGTCATTAGGGCAGAGAACCAGTTGTTAAAAAACACCGGGAACCACAAAAACCCTCTCTCTCCCCTCCCTCCCCCCTCTCTCCCTCTCTCTCTGTATCTCTTTATGTCTCTCTCTCTCCCCCTCTCTCTGTAACTCTCTCTCTCTGCCCTGGCCACTTCTCCATCCCCTGCCGTCACCCTTACCTTCTCAGGCCAGGCAAGGAGTGACTGGTAGGGGAGGGGCAAGGGGCAGGGCCAGCCAATGGTGGGATCACCCGACAGGGAGCCACAGCAGAGGGCCCAAAGAGCCGCATGTGGCTTCGGAGCCACAGGTTGCTGACTCCTGATCTACACAGATAAAGTTACACACAAGTATGCAAAACTCTAGGAACACATAGTTGTTGCACAAGGCAGGTCTTCTCAGGACTAAGCATTATAGAAAGTCAGCATCTACCCACCCTCCTAGAGAATGAAATATTTTGGGGAATATTAAGTCCATCCACCCTAAAGCTGTAAACATTGAGAAACACTGGAACTTCTTTCGAAGTTCTTCCTGAAATAAATCTTAACTTTTTAAGTCCTCAGCTCAAAATATCCATTTCTGATGCCAATACAGTATCTAGCTTTGTTCATATCTTGTTCTAAACCATTGATAGTGGGGCATTTTATTAATTTTTATTAGGGTTGGATTCTAGTGACATTCTAGGGCCTGGTGGCTCAGCAGACTAAAATCATTGTGATTAACACCAGCTGTCTGTAATTGCTGTAAGTTCGAATCTCGCCAAGGCTCAAGGTTGACTCAGCCTTCCATCCTTTCTAAGGTAGGTAAATTGAGGACCCAGTTTGTGGGGGCAATAAGCTGACTTTGTATAAATATACAAAAGTATGAAGGCTATTGCTTAGCGCATTGTAAGCTGCCCTGAGTCTCTGGAGAAGGGCGGCATATAAATCAATTTTTTTTAAAAAAAATAAAAAAATTCTTGCAGTGTTCTGATATCTTAGGGGTTGCCACAAAGAAGAGGGAGCCAACGCACCTGAGGGCACAACAAGTGTGTTACTTGCTTGCCTCTTCTTCTTGTTCTACTAACCATTCCTAGCATCCCTTTCTCCAATGAATTTGCATACATCACATGGCCAAAATAAATCAGACATAGTCTTGTGAGTTGGTAGGTATTACGTACTACTTACTAATAAGCTCTAAGTCAAACCCAAGTAAGAAAGAAGAGACAAAGTCTGAGAAATTGGAGCTAGGTAGATGACACGAGGGGTTCTTACTATCCATCTGTTCTCATACTAGCTACCATAAATTCAGATCTATCTTAACTGCTATAGTAAAGATGAAAACACAAAAAGCTTGGCTGGAATTTCTAAAGATTATATTTCTTTTTTCAGACTACTTGTTCCATTGCTGCAGAGCTCGTGTTTAGCTCTTTCTGGTGCTTAGCCCAAACTTTTCTAAAATTGAAAACCAATTCCAGAGTTCTAATTTGGGCTCCTGAGTCTGTATTTAAAAATAAAATAAAACTAGGATGCTCCAGCGTGCTTTTCACCGTACCACTCTTTCAAAAGCAGATCCATTAACCTCATTCCTGTGATTCTTTATTATAGGCCTGCTTTCTTGTTCTTTTTCTTTTTCCACGTCCACCGGTTTTATGTTTAAGTTAAAAATATCACACAGGCCTGATGAGGATTGCCACCACTACAAATTGAGCTGCGGTTTGGGCAACTCATCCCTATTTCTGTCTGGTTCTTATTCATTGTCCTTATGGTTATTGATGTAATTAGAACCAGACCAGAGCCTAGAAAAGAAATTCCTGTACTTATTTATTTTTTCAATACGTTTTTTAGTTTATTCACAACGTTAAAATACAAGCTCCAAAAAAAAAAAAAAAAAAAGGAAAAAAATACAACAAGACATAAAAATTGTGCATAGAAAAAAACAACAACCCGTAAACATAGATAGTTGAATAGTAATGAATATATTTAAAGAATAATAATTTCGCCCGTTGCAAAACAGGCTTACAGTTTATGAACATTTACAACTCTGATTACTTAACCGATTTGGGTAAACAGACCCTGGCGTCTATCTACTACAGTGGTGGGTTTCAATTTTTTTACTACTGGTTCTGTGGGCGTGGCTTGGTGGGCGTGGCATGGCATGGCTTGGTGGACATGGCTTGGTGGGTGTGGCAGGGGAAGGATACTATAAAATCTCCATTCCTTCCCCACTCCATGAGAAGGATACTTTAAAATCTCCATTCCCTCCTCACTCCAGGGGAAGGATACTGTAA
Source organism: Pituophis catenifer annectens (assembly GCF_029215685.1). Lineage (NCBI taxonomy): Eukaryota > Metazoa > Chordata > Lepidosauria > Squamata > Colubridae > Pituophis > Pituophis catenifer. The sequence continues at coordinate 19,312,956 of NW_027256892.1, forward strand.
AATCTCCATTCCCTCCCCAGTCCATGAGAAGGATACTGTAAAATCTCCATTCCCTCCCCACTCCAGGGGAAGGTTACTGTAAAATCTCCATTTCCTCCCCACTCCAGGGGAAGGATACTGTAAAATCTCCATTTCCTCCCCACTCCAGGGGAAGGATACTATAAAATCTCCATTCCCTCCGCACTCCAGGGGAAGGATACTGTAAAATCTCCATTCTTACTCCACTCCAGGGGAAGGTTATTGTAAAATCCCCATTTCCTCCCCACTCCAGGGGAAGTTTACTGTAAAATCTCCATTTCCTCCCCACTCCAGGGAAAGGATACTGTAAAATCTCCATTCCCTCCCCACTCCATGAGAAGGATACTTTAAAATCTCCATTCCCTCCCCGCTCCAGGGGAAGGATACTGTAAAGTCTCCATTCTTACTCCACTCCAGGGGAAGGTTATTGTAAAATCCCCATTTCCTCCCGATCAGATGGGACTTGGGAGGCAGAGAATAGATGGGGGTGGGGCCAGACAGAGGTGGTATTTACCGGTTCTCCAAACTACTCAAAATTTCCGCTACCTGTTCTCCAGAACTGGTCAGAACTGCTGAAACCCACCTCTGATCCACAATATACATTAAAAAAAAGCATAGTTAATAGGTAAAACCAAAAGCAAAGTTGAACTTCGAAGCTCTCTGTTAACAATTTGTTATTGTATTTAACTTCACAGAAAGCCCACAGGGGCTTCTAATGTACAGAGACCTCCTGTATTCTGAGGTTAGGATTCCATTTTCATTCTGAATGGCTGCCCATCAAGTCTCATTCGTTGTTGCACAACAAAGCAACAGGGGATTTAATCGCAAGGATTTCCACTCCGAGAGCCCTCAGCCCAGGGGTGGGTTCTAATTTTTTTTACTACAGGTTCTGTGGGCGTGGCTTATTTTGTGGGTGTGGCTTGGAGGTCATGTGACTAGGTGGGCATGGCTAGCTGGGCAGAGTCATTTCTGGAAGGTCCTCGCACTTACGACCAGTCCTCACACTTATGACCCGACTCATTTGTTTGCTTTTAACACTGATCAGCTGTCGGGCGGCCCTTTGAAGCCCCGCAGCAAGAGTTTAAACAGTTTTTTTCCCTCTAGTCATCAGCTGGGACTCAGGAGGCAGCAATAGATTGAAGGTGGGGCCAAATAAAAGATAAGAATAACGTGGGGGGGGAACCGGTTCGGTGACGTCATATCATCACCGCTACCGGCTCGGCCGAACCGGACCGAACCGGGAGGAACCCACCACTGCCCCAGCCCCTCCTGATTTGGCTTCGCTTTTTGCATGACTTCCTAATGATTCCACCTCTCGACCCAGTTGAGGTTATCTCCACGTACCTGTATGAGTCATAGGAGATTACAATTTAAGAAAGAAAGAAAAAAAAAAAGCCTGCCCCTCGGCTCCAAAGGCCCAAGTCACATTTGATGTTTGTGATGCTAAAACAGAAGGAACACTTCCCATAATAGCAGCATAATTGGTATAGAAACTCTGAAAGGCAGAATGATATCATCATCTTCTTTTAACAGCCCCATAATCCCTTCAGTCTGGGCAACTGAATGGAGCTGAGTGTTTACTGGCCCGATGCCCTTCTTGTTGCCAATGCGGAGTTATATTCAGCAGATATATTCTGAAAAATATCCAGAGGGAGAAATATCTGCCTCTACCTAGGGTCAAACTCACAGCCTGTTGTGGCTCCGTTGCCTGAGCCTGGGCTATCGACAGATGCAGACTCTGAGAGTGAGGGGGAGGAGTTGGCAAGGCCTCCCTCTCCAGGACCCTCCTCTCTGGCAATGCCTCCGGAGGACACCGAAGGCCAAACGATAGGCTCAGAGCCAAGCATGTCCCCGCAGCCACAGGTGGACAGCGACGAGGAAGATAAATGCTGGCTGGACCCTCAACAGAGGCGCAGGGAGAAGCGTGCACAGCAGAGGGGAAGGCATGCCAGAGATTAGCTGAGTCACTGGACCACACCCCACAGGGTATAAATGTGGGTGTGGTGGCCGGTTCAGTCTGTGACGAGCAAAAACTGGAAATAATCCATGATCTCTGCATTACTGGACTTTGCCTGTTTTATCGGACTGCATTTGGATTAATCCTTGTATTATTGACACTCTGCCTGGTTTATCGGAATGCTTGCAGTCTAATCTTTGTTTTGTGTGAGTAAAGTCTGAATTGGCAGCTAGCCACTGGGTTGCTGCCAGCTTTATCATCAAAGAGTTATGGCATGTGGGTTATTAACTCCGGGCCATCTGTGGGGGTGTGTGCGTGGTACGGGGACAGAACACAGCCTCCTGATTATGAGGCGAGTGCTCCACCTCTAGGCCACCACACCACTCAAAGGCAGAACCATATGCTGTAGCATAATCCATGAAGCCAAATATAGGGAATTCAGATCCAGAACCTATGTCTGGTTCAGCCAAGATTCAACTGTACTGATTACCCTGTTGTGTTAAGATGCTGAGTATTGTATCAGGAAGGCAGGAATGGAAAAGTAGAAGATGACCGTTGGCCACTGTGACACATGTTTGCTCTTTGGTTCATCTCCTTGCTGAGGTCCTGAACCAAAGCCCCTCGAGGACAATGTGCGTCTTTCTATTGACTTCAGTGGGCTTAGGATCAGGCCCTTAATGCATAGCTGCTCGTGAGCAAGTTTGGTTCACCCACTCACACTTTAGGGGCTAAGGGCTTTGAGGAAACTTCAGGAACTTGTAGCTGGATCAAGACCATGTCCTAGTTTCATCCTACTTTGTGATTTGTGTGGTTTGGTAGGTGAGAGGTTAGAGGAGGGGACAATGGGTTTAGGAACAAGCCTAAGGGTTCCTTCTTCTTGTGTGAAAACTTATAAGGAGGAGAATGGGTATTTCGAGGAGTTCTCTGTTTAACTTTGCCTGCCAAAGTCCTTCAAAAGTCAAGGAATTTAAACTGTTGTGGAAGACCTTATAAACATTTTTGGGCCCAAGACCAAATCATAGTTTGTTTGCATATGGCCATAAATTATTATGAGCCATGGCAGTGCAGTGGTTAGAGTGCAGTACTGCAGACTACTTCTGCCGATCACCGGCTGCCAACAGTTTTGGCAGATCGAATCTCACCAGGCTCAAGGTTGACTCAGCCTTCCATCCTTCCAAGGTGGGTAAAATGAGGACCCAGATTGTTGGGGGCAAGAGGCTGACTCTGTAAACTGCTTAGAGAGAGCTGCAAAGCACCGTGAAGCAGTATATAAGTGCTATTGCTACCTTCCTTCCTTCCTTCCTTCCTTCCTTCCTTCCTTCCTTCCTTCCTTCCTTCCTTCCTTCCTTCCTCCCTCCCTCCTCCCTCCCTCCCTCCCTCCCTCCCTGTGGTTAGAATGCAGCATTGCAGGCTAATTCTGCCAATTGCCAGGAGTTCAATCCTGACTGGCTCGAGGTTGACTCAGCTTTCCATCCTTATGAGGTGAGTAAAATGGGGACCCAAATTTTTGGGGGCAAGAGGCTGACTCTGTAAACCACTTAGAGAGGGCTGTAAAACACTGTGAAGCAGTATATAAGTCTAAGTACTATTGCTAGTGCTATTATACATCAACCATAATACAAATTTCCTTTGGACTGAAAGGAAACCCGAGAGACAGAACACCACTTAAGAAATAGTCATACAATGAAAGATAAGATATTCATTTGCACCTTATGATTAAATTAAAAAAAAAAACCTACAGAGAGATATAGAGACCAACCCACAGAGAGAGAGAGAGAGAGAGAGAGAGAGAGAGAGAGAGTCACAAACTTTTCTCATGATAATTTTTCTGACATGCTATTTCCCTTTGAAATCATCTCGAAAGCAAATGTCTTTCAGCAGATTTTTTTTTTTTAAATTTGATTTATATGCCGCCCTTCTCCAGAGACTCAGGGTGGCTTACAATGCGTTAAGCAATAGCCTTCATACTTTTGTATATTTATACAAAGTCAGCTTATTGCCCCCACAAACTGGGTCCTCAATTTACCCACCTTAGAAAGGATGGAAGGCTGAGTCGACCTTGAGCCTGGTGAGAATTGAACTCGCAGTAATTGCAGGCAGCTGGATGTTAAATGCTGCCTTAGGAGGCATTAGCCTCCTACGCCACTCAGGCTGAATGAGACCTGATGAAGAATAAATGGCAGATAATTTGTGCTGCCTGTCAAACAAACATATCCAAAAATGGATATGGTTGTTAGATATGCTTTGGCTAACTTGGAGAAATCATGTTGTTGTTGTTGTTGTTGTTAGTTGCAAAGTCATTTCCAACCCATCATGACCCCATGGACAATGTTCCTCCAGGCCTTCCTGTCCTCTACCATCCCCTGTAGACCATTTAAGTTCACGTCTACTGCTTCAGTGACTCCATCCAGCCACCTCGTTCTCTGCCATCCCCTTCTTCTTTTGCCTTCAATTTTTCCCAGCATTAGGCTCTTCTCCAGTGAGTCTTTCCTTCTCATTAGGTGGCCAAAGTATTTGAGTTTCCTCTTCAGGATCTGGCCTTCTAAAGACCAGTCAGGGTTGATCTCCTCTAGGACTGACCGGTTTGATCACCTTGCAGTCCAAGGGACTCGTAGGAGTCTTCTCCAGCACCATAGTTCAAAGGCCTCCATTCTTTGGCGCTCAGCCTTTCTTACAGTCCAACTTTCACAGCCATACATTGCAACTGGGATATCATGATACAGAGGTGATTTAAAAAAGCCAACTTTAAACAGTTGAAGAGCTTCCACAGTGTTGATGAGAGCATAGTCCAAATTAAGATGGTTCAAATTTCCAAAGAAGGAGTAAAAACTGTTCCACAAGGCCACAGATTTCTTTGGAATATAGTGGTGACTTTTGCTCTTGGAGATTTCATAGATAATAATCAGGAAACCTTATTAGATAGAAGGAGCATGGCTCAGGATGTGTTGTGGCCCGCCAGCGGCCTGCGCGGATCATGGCTGATCCCGATGACGAGGAGGCTGGTGTGTCGCGCCGGCAGCCGGCGCAGCTGGCGCTCGCATCGGACAGCGAGGAGGCCGAAGAGGATGTGATGCCAGAGGCAGAGACTCAGCCAGGGCCTTCAGAACCTCCAGAGGCTCCTTCCAGTGGAGAGAGAGAAGTAGAAGAGCCTCTCCTCAATGCTCAGGCACGCAGGGCTGCCAAAAGGCAGGAGTGGCTACTCAAGAGGAGGAGGTCTACCCGAGAGTAGGGCTTGAAGATAACTGGCCACTCCCTTAGCCTATTTAAGTCGCACGCAGCTAGTGCTTTCTTGCTAGAAACAACTTCTCATTACTACAGAGCATCTTGGAGAGCGAGCAACTTCTCATTTCTGGGCTGATTGCCAACCTTTGTCGGACTTTGTTCTTAATAACTTTGATAAGGACCCTTTGCACGGGAAGCCTGCATTCTTGAAAGGGGTTTGTTTGGAATTAAACAGTGTTTGCGAAGCTTGGTGTGTGTCACATTCTCTGGGAATCCAAAGCTGGGGCAGAACAGGATGTGTTTTGGCTTCAGTTCCAATCCTGAATTTATCAGTCCTTTCAAACAGATGCTTACGTTTTTGTTTTATATATTTTATTTTATTTGGCTTCCATTAATCTCTCCTTGTTAGTCCCACTAGGGTTTTTAACAACTTGAAAAATGATATACGTGCAGTCGATCTACATAATAAAAATAATGTTTATTAAATTCAACAGTGTAACAGGAGTGTGTATGTGCTTATTCATGTGTGGTCTACATGCATAGTAATGTATGTGCTATTTTATACAGACATGTGTACATCTATCTGTTTACACTCTCTTTTGCGTCTGACACGAGATTACAAGAATTCCAGTGACTGAATTGTTTTCTATTTAGGACCAGTATATTTTACCTTCATTAAAACTGACCCTTTTCTATGATCCATTAAGGAGACAGATCTCTTCACTGATAATGAGGAATCTTGTAGCCAGCTGTTTATATATAAGTCTTTGGGTTTTAGGTGGATGACTAGGGCATCTGCAAGAGTAGGAGATGTCAAAATATCAGGATAACGGTTGTGAATTTTCATCTTGACAGTATTGACTCTTCATTCCTGAAGACGCCTCCCCTAAGAACCCAATCTTACACCCTTTTTGCCCAAATCAATTTAGACTATTAAATTGAACTCACTTGATTTGATGCTTCAGTCTGCACCAATCCTTCACATCAAATTAAAGCCAATTGACATATTCCTTAGGAGTATCTTCTTCTAAGATGGTGCCAGCTACAACAGCAGCAGCATCTTTGGGGTTTTGAAAAAAAAAATCACCATATTTTCAAACTGCAGATGCTTTTTAATTTGTCTGCAAATTTAGCTGATGGGTCAATTAATTAAAGCCCACAGGACCATCAGCGATGCTTTTCTTAATCAAGTCATTGTCTTCCCTCATCTGTAGCATCCCTCCCAGGCACGCTGGGCTTCTCCTGAGCAATTTCTGCAGTAGAGGATGGCAAGGTAGAATGAAGATCAATTCCTCGCTGGCATTCTTTCCTTGAAGGAATATAAAGGATGGATGGGTGGGTGGGTGGGTGGATGCATAGATGCATGGATGGATGGATTTTTGGATATAGCGGATGGACAGACAGATGCATGGATGCATGGATGCATGGGTGGGTGGATGTTTTTTTTATATAGTGGCTGGGTCGGTGGGTGGGTGGATGGATTTATTTTTGAATATAGCGACTGGAAGGAAGGATGGATGGATGGATGGATGGATGGATGGATGGATGGATGGATGGGTGGATTTTTGGATATAGTGGGTGGATGGATGGATAGTGGATGGATGGATGGATGGATGGATGGATGGATGGATGGATGGAGAATGAATGGATTTTTGGATATAGCGGATGGATGGATGGATGGAGTGAATGGATGGAGTGAATGGATGGATGGGTGGATTTTTGGATATAGTGGGTGGATGGATGGATGGATGGATGGATGGATGGATGGATGGATTTTTGGATTTAGTGGGTAGATGAATGGATGGATGGATGGTGGATGGATGGATGGATGGAGAATGAATGGATTTTTGGATATAGCGGATGGATGGATGGATGGATGGAGTGAATGGATGGATGGATGGATTTTTGGATATAGTGGGTGGATGGATGGATGGATGGATGGATGGATTTTTGGATATAGTGGGTGGATGGATGGATGGATGGATGGTGGATGGATGGATGGATGGATGGATGGATGGATGGAGAATGAATGGATTTTTGGATATAGCGGATGGATGGATGGATGGAGTGAATGGATGGAGTGAATGGATGGATGGGTGGATTTTTGGATTTAGTGGGTAGATGAATGGATGGATGGTGGATGGATGGATGGATGGATGGATGGATGGATGGATGGAGAATGAATGGATTTTTGGATATAGCGGATGGATGGATGGATGGATGGAGTGAATGGATGGATGGATGGATTTTTGGATATAGCAGATGGATGGGTGGGTGGGTGGGTGGGTGGGTGGGTGGAGGGTGGATCACAATATATAAAGCCTAACTTTCAAGCCAATGAACACGTAGCTTAGTGGCAGACCCATCTCTTAGCTAAACAAGTACTTCATAGAGCTGAATGCCACATCTCTGAGGTTTACTGATCAACATATTCCAGTAGGAATGTCCATTTGAAGTAACCACGGTATATCAAAAGGTTTGTGGGATTAGGGAGAAGGAAGATGCATAGTACTACATTAGCAAGGCTTTAAATTTCAGGGTGGAAAGGGGTGCATAAAAATGATGAGGAGGAGGAGGAGGAGGAGGAGGAGGAAGAAGGAAGAAGAAGAAGAAGAAGAAGAAGAAGAAGAAGAAGAAGAAGAAGAAGAAGAAGAAGAAGAAGAAGAAGAAGAAGAAGAAGAAGAAGAAGAAGAAGAAGAAAGTAGTGAGACAAAAGCGAGAAGAGGAAAAAACACAGCTTTCTTCTTTTTTTTAAACTAAGCAATTGGGAAAATTCAGGAGACGAGGGGGGAAAATGGCTATTTTATCATGGCAAGGCATGAAAAGAAGCGGATTTTCCTCATCTTCACCTCTGTGCTGTCAGACCGCATTTTGGAAAGAAAGAGAAGGAAAACACTTCAAAGCTTGCAAGCGGAGGAATTATTTCTCAGCTGGACAGCAAAGAGCCTTTGCTTTATTATCCCCTGTCTTCCTTCTACTCTCTCATGCCCCCTCCTCCTCTCTCTCTCTCTTTTTTTAAAGCTCCTGAGATTTTGGTTTACACAGAGAAACAAACAAACAAACAAACAAACCCCAGAACACACCTGAGCCTCTTGTTCTAACACAGATGTGAGCTGCTGGCACTCTCTGGTTTGAAATGATTCACCCTTTTCGGTGTTTCTGGAATCGGCGAGGAGTTACACAAACTCAAGAGGCCAGCTGGCTATGACTTTTTTTCAGACCACACAAAGCAAAGAAGGGAGTATATGTAAAGGGAAGAAAAGGAGAGAAATCCATATTTATTTATTTTATTTGTTTGTCAAACGTGTACACGATAACAGGTATAGGTATGAATATAAACATGAACAAAGGAAGTAAATACAGATAAATGGGGATCAGTAGGACAGGGACTGTAGGCACGCTGGTGCGCTTATGCACGCCCCCTTTACGGACCTCTTAGGAATGGGGTGAGCTCTACGGTAGACAGTTTGAGGTTGAAGCTGGGGGGGGTTTGAGGATGTAACAATGGAGTTGGGTAGCATTCCAGGCATTGACCACTCGGTTGCTGAAGTCGTATTTTCTGCAATCGAGTTTGGAGCGGGTTTACCTTGAGTTTACATCGATTGTTTGCCCGTGTATTATTGAGGTTGAAGCTGAAGTAGTTGTTGACAGGTAAGATGTTGTAGCAGGCAATTTTGTGTACTATGCTTAGGTCTGACCATAGGTGGCCTAGTTCCAGGTTGTCCAAGCACAGAGCCGAGAGCCAAGCACCTAGAGCCGAGGTGGCGCAGTGGTTAGGGTGCAGTACTGCAGCTACTTCAGCTGACTGCTAGTTCAGCAGATCAAATCTCACCGGCTCAAGGTTGACTCAGCCTTCCATCCTTCCGAGGTGGGTAAAATGAGGACCCAGATTGTTGGGGGCAATATGCTATTTAGTATACTGTCTTTGGTGTAAGCCGCCCAGAGTCCTCGGAGAGTGGGCGGCATAGAAATATGAATAATAAAAAAATAAAAAATAAAAATTTTGAGCCTGCTGGCATGAGGGTTTCTATTGTGAGCAGAGGAGTGGAGGACTCTTCTCATGAAATACCTCTGGACCCGCTCAATTGTATTAATGTCCGATATACAGTGTGGATTCCAGGCAGACAAGCTGTATTCAAGAATTGGTCTTGCAAAGGTTTTGTATGCCCTAGTTAGCAGTACAATGTTACCGGAGAAGAAGCTTCACAATATGTGCGTGTCTGCATGTGAACAGTATTCTAAATATGCTTTGGAGGATGGCATTATCTGAAAGAACTCAGAAAATCATGGAATCTTAGAGTCTCAGGCCTTTCTTTACCAGATGCACATGAATTATGACATGAATTGGGTATGTCTAATTTAATGAAAAGAATTTACAATAGAATTGAGCTGGAAGGGAGCTTGGAGGCCTTCTAGTCCAGCCCCCTGTTCAAGCAGGAGAACCTATGCCATTTCAGATAAGTGACCGTCTATAGTCTCTTAAAAACCTCCAGTGATGGAGCACCCACGATTTCTGAAGGCAAGTTGTTCCACTGGTTAATTGTCCTCACTGTTAGGAAGTTTCTCCTTAATTCCAGGTTGCTGCTCTCTTTGATTAGTTTCCAACTATTGTTTTTTTTTGCCTTGTCCTCTTTGGAGAATAATTTGACCCCCCTCTTCTTTGTAGCAGCCCCTCAAATCCTGGAACACTGCTATCATGTCACCCCTAATTCTTCTTTTCTTTAAATTCCTGGTTATCTACGGGACCGCCTACTACTACCAATAGCCTCCCATCGGCCGGTACGCTCTCATAGAGAGGGGCTCTTCCGGGTGCCGTCGGCCAAACAATGTCGACTGGCGGCCCCTAGGGGGAGAGCCTTCTCTGTGGGGGCACCTACTATCTGGAACGAGCTCCCCCCGGAGATACGGAGGATCCCGGATCTGTGCACCTTCCGCCACGCTCTTAAGACCTTTTTATTCCACCAGGCGGGCCTGGCCTAATCTTTTCCCACTTTTTAATTATGCAAATTTTAATCGGTTTTTTAAATGATTGGGGTTTTAATCTGTTTGGGCCAAATTGTTTAATTCGTTTTCACTTTGTTTTTACATTTTGTATCTATGTATTTTTACTGTTTCGCTGTTCACCGCCCTGAGTCCTTCGGAAGTAGGGTGGTATATAAATTAATTAATTAATTAATTAATTAATTAATTAATTAATTAATTAACCAGGCCCAAAACCTGCAGCCGTTCTGACTATGGGTGACCTGATAGTAGTGTTCCGATATCTTAGGGGTTGCCACAAAAAAGAGGGGGGTCAAATTTAATAAAATAAATAAAAAATTTAATAAAATAGAAATTTAATAAAATAAATAAATAAAAAAATAAAAATAAATTATTCTCCAAAGCACCAGAGGACAAGGCAAAAAAAAAACAATGAAAAACATAAACTTTCTGTCAGCCTGTTTCTGTCAGGCTCTAAAAGCCAAGGAAGATACGTTGTGACTCTTCCAAGCAGATTTCTTTATTCTTCCTCACCTATAGACAGAATCTTGCCAAACTAAAGCATGCTAACACCTCCATAAAGCATATACCTTGGGAACTATTAGGGAGGTGCCATCCTTACCCTCTTTCTCTCCCACAAGCTATACGAGCAGAGTTGGTTTCTTGCTCCTCTGCAATTCTTCCCTCCTGGGAATCCAGACTACATTCCATCACAGTTTCAACCTTCCCTCCGAGGCTCTACCAAGAAGTGTGAATGAGTTTTCCAAAAATACTTTTTCTGTTCCCAGGGGCTTCTTAACTTTACTTCCTACATTCTCTCTGCACAGTCCCAACTGAGTTTATGGTTAGTCAGCAAGGAGGGACGAAATGGGCAGCAGATTGTAAGAAGCCGCAGTAAGACGCTGGAAAAGATTACTCGGTTACTCAGTCATCTTTCCCGGAGATGCTGTCCCAATAGCAGAACTGGAGAGAGAGAGAGAAAAAAAATTGTATTTGCAGTCCATGGCTTTTATTATCTATGGCATGGAGTGGATAACCATCTTGTCCTTTTCCATGGGTAGTAAAATCCTCCGGGCTGGCCTTCTGTGATAGCACTCATCTTGCAGTGATTCCTTAGTGGTCTATGGGAAAGGGCCCAGATATCAGAACTGTACACCTGTTAGGTAGGAGACCTGTAAATGACCTACATGACTGTCCTCTTTGTGTCCAACAAGGCCCTCAGGACATTCCATCCGTCTGTTTCCACAGAGCTCTTCTCCTCATTTTAACATTTCCCCCCCTCCCCTTTACTTTTGAAAAATCAGAAATTTATCTTACAATCAGGCCTCCGCCTACACTCCAGCTAACTGCCCCTTCCCCGCCTCGTTCTGTCACTTCTTCTCATTTATTTCTGACAGGCATCACGTAGCAAAAGCCTAATTTGACAAGCCAGATATATCCTGCAGACCAAAAAAAAAAAAAAAAAAAACCCACCCTAAACAAAATAAAATAAAAAAAAGGGATGTGGGAGGGGGAGATGAGCCAAGCAAAACGGCGTAGAATTTTGCTGCTGCAGCTTAGCTCCTGTTTCTGTATTCCCCAGGTGGTAACAGAGAATAAAAACATTCTACAGTTGGGGAGAAAAAAAAAATCCACATCGTCTATTCTGCCAGAATTCTTATCAAGCTTCAGAAAAGTTCGTGCAGTTGAGAAAGTTGGCCTGAGACTTTGGAGGAGTGTGAGTCTGTGTCCCAGAGGGTTACAACGGTGTAGCAATTTGCTGCTTCTTAAGTCTGATTTCCTATTCCGAACTCCAACTGGAATAAAAATATCGGGGACGGGGTTAGGAGCTGTGTGTTCATTATAGGAGAAAAGCTGTGTTAATCCATGGTCCCTTGATTTACAACCACGATGGAGTCTAAAATTTCTGTTGCTAATTGGGATGATGGTTTAGTGAGTTTTGCTCCATTTTACGACCTTCCTTGCCACTGCAGTTGTCAAGTTAGCAACACGGTTGTTAAGTGTCTATGGAGATTCTCCATCATCTAGGTCAGTGGTCCCCAACCTTTTTATCGCCGCGGCCCGCTGAGCGCGCGCAGGGGTGGGGGCACGGCCCAGGAGCTTTTGCGCACGGCCCATTGCGCACGGCCCAGGAGCCTTTGCGCTGCAGCATTTATGTCCCCCGGCCGCTGCGCGGCCCGGTGCCAGGTACTCCACGGCCCGGCACCGGTCCGCGGACCGGGGGTTGGGGACCACTGATCTAGGTCATGGTTTTCCCAAAGGTGTTTTTTTTTTAAAAGAGGTAACTGGACTTTCTTGTTTTCTCTTTGAAGACATTTCGCTTCTCATCCAAGAAGCTTCTTCAGCTCTGACTGGATAGTGTGGAATGGCAGTCAGAGCTGAAGAAGCTTCTTGGATGAGAAGGGAAAGCGCTTCGAAGAAAAAAAAAACAAGGGAGTCCAGTTGCCTCTTGAAAAAGCACCTTGGGGACAGTTGTTAAGTGAATCTAACTCCCCCCTTGACTTTGCTTGTCAGAAGGTCACAGAAGGGGATCACATGACCCCGAGACACTTTTGATCACATGACCATGAGGATGTTGCAACGGTCTGAAGTGAGAAAAACAGTTATAAGTCACTTTTTTCAGTGCCCTTCTAACTTTGAGTGGTCACTAAACAAATTGTTGAAAGTAAAGGACTCCCTGTAGTATTTTTCCCCTCTTAGTGATTGCAAGCCTGGCAAGTTGATATAGATAGATAGATAGTTTGATTGATTAATAAATGATAGATAGATAGATAGATAGATAGATAGATAGATAGATAGATAGATAGATAGATAGATAGATGAGAGAGAGAGAGAGAGAGAGAGAGATGTAGGTAGGTAGGTAGATGATAGAGAGAGAGAGAGAGAGAGAGAGAGAGAGGGAGATGATAGAGAGAGAGAGATGTAGGTAGGTAGGTAGGTAGGTAGGTAGGTAGATAGATAGATAGATAGATAGATAGATAGATAGATAGATAGATAGATAGATTGATTGATTGATTGATAGATTGATGATAGATGATAGATAGATAGATAGATAGATAGATAGATAGATAGATAGATAGATTGATTGATAGATTGATGATAGATGATAGATAGATAGATAGATAGATAGATGATAGATAGATAGATAGATAGATAGATAGATAGATAGATAGATAGATTGATTGATGATAGATGATAGATAGATAGATAGATGATAGATAGATAGATAGATAGATAGATAGATAGATAGATAGATTGATGATAGATGATAGATAGATAGATAGATAGATAGATAGATAGATGATAGATAGATAGATAGATAGATAGATAGATAGATAGATAGATAGATTGATTGATTGATGATAGATGATAGATGATAGATAGATAGATAGATGATAGATAGATAGATAGATAGATAGATAGATAGATAGATAGATAGATAGATAGAGGGATGGATGATAGGTGATAGATTGATAATGATAGATAGATGATAGATAGATAGATAGATAGATAGATAGATGATAGATACATAATGATAGATAGATAGATTGATGATAGATGATCAATAGATTGATTGATGATACATAATGATAGATACATAATGATAGATAGATAGATTGATTGATGATAGATGATAGATAGATAGATTGATTGATGATAGATGATAGATAGATAGATTAATTGATTGATGATAGATAATGATAGAATAAACATATGATCAAGAGATGGATAGAGAGTTAGAGAGAGAGAGAGAGGAGAGAGAGAGAAATACATTTGAGGGTGACAGATGCACCTGTGGAAAAAGGACTTAAAAACATACAAACCTGTTTTTGGAAGCTCCTGGGCTAACATATACATATTTGGTGCTTCCAAAAACAGTCTTGTGTGTTTTTAAGCCCTTCTCCACAGGTGCATCTGTCACTCTCAAACGTCTTTGCAATGCAGGAAAGTCCTTTAAGTCGTATTCCGTGCACCTCTCCCATCTATCAAAGATGCCTCCTCCTCACCCTTTTCCATCAGCATCTTGGGTCGTTGCCTTGTGGTCTCGAGTGAAGAAGAGTCCCCGGTGAAGCCCGCCAGCCAAACAAGAGAACAAATTAAATCAAAGCGCAGCTCCGGCACCCGGAGGGAACACACGCGGCTCGGCTTTGACTTATGGCATGGTGCACTCTTACAAGCGAGAAGCGGCGGCTTTTGTCCCTATGAGGGGCCATGAAAAATGAATTAGGGCCGCTGTTGGGAGAGAAGATGGTGGGGAATCTTTCATTCTGGCAAGGCTGTCCTCTCTCACCTTGCAAGGGGGAGGGGTGGAGGAGCAAAGGAGGCAGAAAAGGGGAGGTGGAAAGGAAACCAGCTAAAGAACAATGCTCTGGTTTGTCTCCATCCCTGCAGCTTTTCAGCATGGAGAAAAGGAGGAGGCACCTGATTAAAAAGACCTCGGATTAGAGGCCCAGGGCAGGGAAAGGGACCACAAGACAGAGGCTCTTAAAAATACAGTCCTTGACTTACAACAGCTCGCTTAGCGACTGTTTGAAGTTATAGCGGCACTGGAAAAAAAATGACTCAGGGCTATTTTTGCTGCATCCTCATTGTCTCGTGATCAAAATTCAGACGGAAGGGAAGGGAAGGGAAAGGAAAGGAAAGGAAAGGAAAGGAAAGGAAAGGAAAGGAAAGGAAAGGAAAGGAAAGGAAAGGAAAGGAAAGGAAAGGAAAGGAAAGGAAAGAAGGAAGAGAAGAACAAGTAGAATGGAAGGGAAGAGAAGAGAAGAAGAGAAGAGAAGAGAAGAGAAGAGAAGAGAAGAGAAGAGAAGAGGGGAAGGGAAAGGAAAGGAAAGGAAAGGAAAGGAAAGGAAAGGAAAGGAAAGGAAAGGAAAGGAAAGGAAAGGAAAGGAAAGGAAAGGAAAGGAAAGAAGGAAAGGAAGAGAAGAGAAGAACAAGTAGAATGAAAGGGAAGGGAAGGGAAGGGAAGAGGGGAGGGGAGGGGAAGGGAAGGGAAGGGAAGGGAAGGGAGGAGGGGAGGGGAGGGGAGGGGAGGGGAGGGGAAGGGAAGGGAAGGGAAGGGAAGGGAAGGGAAGGGAAGGGAAGGGAAGGGAAATAATGGAATAAGAATAGGAATAGGAATAGGATAGACCAGACCAGGCCAGAACAGACCAGAACAGACCAGAACAGACCAGACCAGAACAGACCAGAACAGACCAGACCAGAACAGAACAGAACAGAACAGAACAGAACAGAAGACTTGGAAGGGATCTTGGAGGTCTTCTAATCCAACCCTCTGCTTAGGCAGGAAACCCTTGACAGATGACTCATATTTATGAAAATTGCAGTGTCCCGGGGTCACGTGATTCCCTTCTGCGACCTTCTGTCAAGCCAAGACAATGGGCAAGACAGAGTCACTGAACCACCGTGTTACTAACTGGACAATTGAAGCGGTTCCCTTAACAGCTGTGACAAAGGAAGGTTGTAAAACGGGGCAAACTTCATCGAACAAATATCTCATTTGACAGCGTAAATTTTTGCCGCTCAACTGTAGCCGTAAGTCGAGGACTAAATTAGCAACACCGTGGTTAAGTGAATTTGGTTTCCCCTTTCTACTTTGCTGGTCAGAAGGTCGCAAAAGGGTATTCCGTAACCTGGGGACACTACAATTGTCATGGAATAGAATAGAATGAACTGTAAAGTGTGCCGAGATGGATAAATTAACAAAAGAGCTTAAAGAAAAAGAGGATACGGAATATTATATAATCTGGCACAAATGGTATAAGTGGCTGGAGAATAGGAATAGGAATAACAGAGAAGTAAAATAGGGGTGAAATGTAAAAAATGAAAGAATGTATAGCAAATATAAAGTTAATATGGATCTTAATAAATACACTGTAATTAAAAGAGAGGGGACAAGAAGAAACTGGAATAATATAAAGGGAAATAATAATAATAATAATTATTATTATTATTAATAATAATAATAATTAATTAATTATTATTATTATTATTATTATTATTATTATTATTATTATTATTATTATTATTATTTTATTTCTATACCGCCCTTCTCCCGAAGGACTCAGGGCGGTGTACAGCCTAATTAAAAACAGAATAAACATCAATTTAAAATAATTTAAAAATATTAAATAAATTTGGGAGAAGGGAGACAATGTAAATACTAGAAGATCATCACGAAATAGCTGTTAAGAGAGTATATATATATAAATGTTGTATGTCTTGTAATGTCATTTTATGCTATAATAATAAAAAATTAAAAATTAAAAAAAAGAATAGAATGAACTGGAAGGGATAGATAAATATAAGTAGGTAAATATAACTTAGTTGCCACGCATCTGAATTCTGATCACATGACCGAGAAGATGCTGCAATGGTCAGAAGTGTGAAAACAGTCACAAGTCACTTATTTTCAGTGCCGGTCAGTGGTGAAATTCAGTGTTTTTTATTATTGGTTCTGTGGGCGTGGCTGGGTGGGCGTGGTGTGGCTTGGTGGGCGTGGCTTGGTGGGCGTGACAGGGGGAAGGATACTGCAAAATCCCCATTCCCTCCCCACTCCTGGGGTAAGGATATTACAAAATCTCCATTCCCACCCCACTCTGGGGCCAGCCAGAAGTGGTATTTGCCGGTTCTCCGAACTACTCAAAATTTCCGCTACCGGTTCTCCAGAACCTGTTAGAACCTGCTGAATAGCACCCCTGGTGCCGGTGGAACTTTGAACAGTCACTAAACAGACTGTTGTAAGTCGAGGACTCCCTATAGAAGCCAAGAAAAAAGGTGACAAGATTTTGTTAAAAATGCATCAAGAAAGCGGAACCCTTTCGGTGGTCAAGCAGGCATTAAAAACGTCTTATTCCGGCAGTCACCTTTGCGACTCCCGAGTGTTCCCTTCATTTTTGTACAAAGCAGAATTCAACCTGGCGTTTTGCTTCCGTAACAAACAAGACACCGAGCAATTTAAAAAAAAAAGAATTTGCATGGCGCAAATAATATTATAAATAATACATGGCAATCGCTATAGTCCGTTCCATGGCCTACATTTGTCCGATCAGCTTATTCTCCCTGAATTGCTATGCTGTTAATCAAGGTGCTTAGAAGGTGAAGCCGGTGTGTTATATTGTGTCTCGAAAAGTTGGGACTGTTCACAAGGCAGGTAGTGATCTTCAGTGCTGGATTTCCAATATTTTTACCACCGCTTCGCCCCACCCACAAGCACAGTTTTGAAAACATGCCTAAATAGGACGGCATAGAGCCGTCTGTGGACCATCACAGAAATATTTTGTTAGAATCTAGAACATTTCATTGTGATGCTGGATTTCATGAATCAGCCCTTAGGGAGACTTGCAGCTATCACATATGGTCACCCAAGGACATATGGACCCATTTCATGGTCCGTTTCATGATCAGTCTCACCTCAAGGAATCCGTAAGTACTTCATGCCCCATTCTTCCAAGTAGAATTTTCATTCTCTTTCAACTTTTCTCCACATTTTTCAGATGGAACATCTGAAGATAAGCATCAGGAGAAGAATCAGCCTCAGGTTCCCTGCTGGCAATGACAGTTCTAGGCAAACAATTAATAAACCATGATTTCAGGCCACTTCCCCTGATTATTACTGGGATATTTTTTTCTTTTTTCGTTGCCTTTTTCAGCAATGGGAACAAGGAGGAACACAAAGTAATTTGGTGAAGGTAACACAAACCACAGAGCAATCTTAAAGATTGCTGACAGAAAAATCCTGAAGTTTTTTTCATCAGGAATGGATTTTTTCCCCTCATTTTTAACTTACCTCAGTGTCAGAACAGAAAGGCTGGAGGAGCAAATGAACTGGCAAAACAAAAACAAAAAATATGTACTTCTACAAGAGACCAGTTTTTTCTACCCTTTTGCAGCAACCATTTGAATAAATCTCAAATCTTGCCCTGTCCTAACTTTAAATGATGTGAATGATGTGAGTGATTGAGGCGCAGTGGTCAGAGTGCAGTATTGCAGGCTACTGTTGCTGCTTGCCAGCTGCCTGCAATTTGGCAGTTCAAATCTCACCAGGCTGACTCAGTCTTCCATCCTTCCAAGGTGGGTAAAATGAGGACCCAAGTTGTTGGGGGCAAAATGCTGACTCTGTAAACCACTTAGAGAGGGCTGCAAAGCACTATGAAGCGGTATGTAAGTCTAGATGCGATTGCTATTTTCCTTCCTTCCTTCCTTCCTTCCTTCCTTCCTTCCTTCCTTCCTTCCTTCCTTCCTTCCCTCCCTCCCTCCCTCCCTCCCTCCCTCCCTTTACAGTGGTTAGAATGCAGTATTGCAGGCTAACTCTGCCCACAGCCAGGAGTTCGATCCTGACCAGCTTAAAGTTGACTCAGCCTTCCATCCTTCCAAGGTGGGTAAAATGAGGATCGAGATGGTTGGGGGCAAGATGCTGACTCTGTAAACTGCTTACCGAGGGCTGTAAAGCGGTGTATAAGTCTAAGTGCTATTGCTATTGTACTGTCCGCTTTGGGGCTCAGTTGTGGTCGTACGTTGAGGACTACCTATGTTTTCATAACTCTCTATTATTATTATTTCACCAGGCGGGCCTGGCCTAATTTTCTCCCTCTTTTATAAAAGATTTTTAATTTTTAAATATCTGTTAGTATTTTATACATTCAATTTTAAAATTGGTTTTAAAAAGTTTGGGGTTTTAAACTTGTCGGGGCCAAAATTATTTAATTTGATTTTATTCTACTTTTAAATTTTGTATGTATGTGTTTTATTGTTTGGCTGTGCACCGCCCTGAGTCCTTCGGGAGTAGGGCGGTATAGAAATCAAATAAAATTAAAATCAAAATCAAATCAAATCTCACCCAGAATGAGGAAACAAGAGATGCTATGGGTCCCATCTCTTAAAGAGGTCCATTTGGTGGGACCAAGAAGAAGAGCCTTTTCTGTGGTGGCTCCCTCCCTGTGGAACATCATCCCTGTGGACATAAGATTGGCCCCTACCTTGATATTCTTCCCAAAGGCCCTGAAGACTTGGTTTTTGCCAATGGACTTGGGGACCTTATGCTAATACAGATCCCATCAAGTGGTCTGTTTAATTGTTGTCACTGGGGGGGACAGGGCTGGGGTAGGGTGGCTATTGGTGGCTATTGGGTTTTGTATTGGATAGTTCAGGGTTGAAATAAGGGCTCTCTGATGCTCTCTGAGTTTGGTTGTTTTTGTTCTGTCCCTGTCTCACACATGCATACCAGCAGTCGACCAAGAGTTAAAATAAACCAACAGACAAGAATTTCGTTTGATAACAGAATTGGCAGCAACCAATTGTTGCTTGCCAACAGTCTTTACTTACAAAGGGAGGTTTATCTCCTCCGACCGAAAACATCAAAGTCCACAAAAGCCAAAGAATAGTCAAGTCCAGTCCAAAAAATCAGTCCAAGCAGAGCATATAATAAAGTTCCAGAAATGCAGAATGACTTGCTAGCTTTTAGTTTTGTCCGTCACAAAGCCTGAATGGCCACCACACCCCCTTTTATCCCCTGTGGGGTGTGGTCCAGTGACTCAGCTTAATCTCTGGCACGCCTCCTTCTCTGCTGCGTGCACTTGTCTTTCCGACGCTGTCGGGGATCCAGCCAAGACTTATCTCTGTCGCTGTCTAACTGCAGCTGCTCAGAAATGCCTGGCTCCTGGCCTATCTATTCTCCTTCGGAAGACACCTGAGGCATTGCCAGAGAGGAGGGTCCTGGAGAGGGAGGCCTTGCCAACTCCTCTCCTTCACTTTTGGAGTCTTCTCCCTCCGATAAGACGGGCTCGGGGGTCGGAGTCACAACAGTTTGCTTGCAAACATTTCATTACCCAACTAGGTAACATCACCAGCGTCAGGTTTTATTTCTGTAAGTCGTCTGGAGTGGCTGTGAGTTGGGCGGCCATATAAATTTCCTCAATTAAAACAAATAAATATCTTTATTGCATGAGTGGTCCAAAGGCCGTTTTGGATTTGGAGATTATGCACAGCAGTAATTCTATTTCTGTTAAGGATATTCTTGGCTCATAACCAATGTTGTGGGTTATTGAGCAGTGTACTCTTTGAGTAAACGCATGAAAAGTGACTGGGAGTGGTTGTGAACAATCACATTTAACATACAAACACACTGAATTGTCGTAGTCTTTTACTTTTAGAAAAAAGTAAAGCAAAGTCCAAAAACAATCCAAGTCATACACAGATAAGACGAGAGTTAAAAGATCAACCTAGGGATATTTCAAGTACAAAGTCTTCTTACCAGTTGTAGTCATACACAATAAAACAGTTCTTCTTGAGTTTCAAAACAGGAACAAGTTCAATATCAAAACGTTCAATAAATAGTAGAAAGCAACATGTAGCTATGATCAAACAGTGATCATGCAGAGAGATCAGGTAGAGAGTTACAGCAAATAAGCAGGTAAAATGGTGTAGTGTTCACACAAGCCATGATCCTGACTTCCCTTAAGTACATTGGCTACAGAGCTTAACCAATCAGGATACAGGATGATGCAATACAGTCTTAAAGCAGTATAATACCTTTCTGACTGCAAACATAAATTGTTGGTTTATATATTGCCTGACCAACTAGTTAGACAAATAACCATTTCCTAACAATTTCCATGATATTTCAATTGCTCCTAAAGCCCCTTTTAGAACAGGGCCCTTCCTATCCGGTGAAATTAATGAGGCTGAGCTATACAGAACGAGCCCTTTCCTTCTTGATCATCTCACTTGATCCCCTGCTCCTGTTCCCATCCCTCTCCTAAGAGAGATCTCTTTTCAAATCCTTCCTTTATTCCTGCAATAGAGCTCCCGATGGCAATTCACAGACTTGCTGCGTGGAAGGATGAAGAAGATGGATCCCCAGAGGCCGCAGCTCATATGTTTTCCGACTGCTGAATTGTCATTATACTTTGCTATTGCTTTTCATTCCTTTTTTTTTCTTTTCTCTCTCTCTCTCTCTCTGCCATACTACGGGAACAATATAACGCCATCCTCTGCGCTGTTTCTTTCCTTAATCCTCCCAGTTTCAAATTCACAGCAGTAAAGGGAGGAGAGAAAAGGAAGAACATCAGCAGTTATTCCGTTAGTTTGCATTTAATTAATGAGTCTTATTCAAATAAAATTTATTTATGAGTTTCTCGGCCCTTGTTTTTTTGTTTTTTTTTTCGGTGCGTGTGTGCATAAAATAACTAAACGCTCTTGGGAAAAGAGGAGTTTTAAGAATGGAGTGAGAAATCTCATCCAGTAACAAGCTGCGTTTTCAAGGATCTGCTTATAGAGGCCCCGGCTGCTATAAGGGCTCAACCACATTCGCCCAAATGGCTTTTACAGGTTTCAATTTCGATCTTTCCAGGAAAGAAATGGGGGGGGGGGCGGAGAGAGAGAGAGAGAATGTACACTGGAATTAGGAAATGAAAGATCCAGATGCTTAACTCTGGTTAATTCTGCTGTACTGTAAAATCAGTGCTAAGGGGGGGGGATAACGTCACCAGATGTGGGATGGTCAGTTAATAACAGGAAGGTTTTGTTTGGAAATGTCTACCAAGAGTTTGCACTGTGTCAAAATAAATCATTTATCTATGTATCTATGCTCTGTCTGTCTATCTATCTATCTATCTATCTATCTATCTATCTATCTATCTAACTATCTATCGTCTATCATCTACCATTTCTATCTGCCTACTTACCAAGAGTCTGTCTGTCTGTCTGTCTGTCTGTCTGTCTGTCTATCTATCTATCTATCTATCGTCTATCATCTACCATTTCTATCTGCCTACTTACCAAGAGTCAGTCAGTCAGTCTGTCTGTCTGTCTGTCTGTCTGTCTATCTATCTATCTATCTATCTATCTATCTATCTATCTATCTATCTATCGTCTATCATCTACCATTTCTATCTGCCTACTTACCAAGAGTCAGTCAGTCAGTCAGTCTGTCTGTCTGTCTGTCTGTCTGTCTGTCTATCTATCTATCTATCTATCTATCTATCTATCTATCTATCTATCTATCTATCTATCATCTATCTATCTATCTAATATATCTATCCATCTCCATCCATCCATCCATCCATCAATCCATGTGTTGAAAATTAAGTAAAGTCCCCTTCAGGTTGAACTTAAATGGACACTTTGATATAGTTTTCTTGATCCTTCAGTTTAATCGGTGAGTTCAAATCAAGGGTGAAATTCAGCAGGTTCTGACAGGTTCTGGAGAACCGGTAGCGGAAATTTTGAGTAGTTCGGAGAACCGGCAAATACCACCTCTGGCTGGCCCCAGAGTGGGGTGGGAATGGAGATTTTGCAGTATCCTTCCCCTGCCATGCCCACCAAGCCACACCCACCAAGCCACGCCCACAGAACCAATAGTAAAAAAAAATTGAATTCCACCACTGGTTCAAATCCTTGTCTGTGCTTAGACTGAAGAAACTTGACTATGAAAACATGATTGGTTGGGGGATCTCATTGTAGGTTCCTTCACAACAGATTGCTCTGTAGCTTCATGTGTCCTCCCTTTCTCTTGATTTTTACTTTGGCAGACTTTTGTTTACTAAGTTCAACTTATCCTTTTTTTTCCTTCAAAGCTAACACTTTGTTAGCTCCCAACCCAACTTAACTTTCCCACCCATCACTGCTGTTGGCTTTATAAATGATTAGAAATAATATATTTCCTTAAGAAAGGTAAGATGCATCCAATAGATTAACAGAATGCTTAAATCAAAAGACAGACCGGGCGTTTTCTTCACTCCCATTTTGCTATCAGTGACTTTTAATTCTTCTTTCATCTTTTAGAAAACCCTTCTTCATCCTGATTCTCTTTGGATATGTTGGAATGGCTATTTCCAGAATTCTCAGCCACTAAGGGATGTGGTGGCTCAGTGGCTAAGACGCTGAGTTTATCAATCAAAAGGTCAGCAATTCAGCGGTTCGAATCCCTAGTGCTGCGTAACGGGGTGAGTTCCCGTTACTTGTCCCAGCTTCTGCCAACCTAGCAGTTCGAAAGCACGTAAAAAATGCAAGTAGAAAAATAGGGACCACCTTTGGTGGGAAGGTAACAGAATTCCGTGCGCCTTTGGCATTTAGTTATGCCAGCCACATGACCATGGAGACATCTTCGGACAGCGCTGGCTCTTCGGCTTTGAAACGGAGATGAGCACTGCCCCCTAGAGTCGGAAACGACTAGCACATATGTGCGAGATGAACCTTTACCTTTAAGGTCCTCTGAGGATTTTGAGAACTACAGTCCCAGAATATTTAAGGAAGTTCAGTTGAATGGATATCTGTCTAAGAGAATCAACTTCCAAACATGGTGATGGAGAACTTGAGGAACTTCCAGAAGGAGGATCTGTACTTCACTCTACTTCTATTGTAACAAAAAGTGTAGAGAGCCAGCGGTCTTGGGCGTTGCCCCAATCTCTCTCCCTCTGTTCCAACTACAGATGTTCAAAGGTGACTTAGCAAATACTCTGATTCTGTAGGAATTCTGAAAAAAAAACATCGGATGGCACAGGCTGAGCTTTCAACTTCCAAATAAATGCTTTTTTTTAAAATTTAAAAATAAATAAATAAATAAGCTTCTTGCTACTTGCCAAAATGAGTCTTGAACTCTTGGCAGCCCAAGCCAAGTCCAACCGTCCTACCATCTGTACTAATTTAGGTTCCACCAAGCAAATCACAAGATAGGGAAAACATGCTTCTAGAATTCTTTCGAGTCATCCTTTGGGTCGCGAGTAGGAAAGAGTGCAGATCATGACTCCTGGGCCACCTTCTGATCTTTTAGTAGCAGGTCTATTCTGGTCCATGTGACAAGGAGGGGAGATGGGCATAGAATAGAGTGACTGACAGTATTCTAAGCCACTTCCAAATGACTTTCCTAGAACAGTGTGTCAAGAAAAAAAAATTATTACTGTTTTCTGGATCTGGGTCACTTTCAAGACTTGACCTTACTTTTATTGGCTTCTTTCCTATCTCCCTCTCATCGCCAGCTAACATTAGTTCTGCTCTGTTCCGTTTTCAAAGAGTTATACCGTAGTACCAATGAGTGGACAGAATCTTGTCCCACCCTCAAATGTATACATAACAATTGTGCGTATAATAGGAGAAGCAACCTAGAACTAAGGAGAAATTCCTTAACGGTGAGAACAATTAAACAGTGGAACAGCTTTCCTTCAGAAATTGTAGGTGCTGTTCTGAAATAGGAACAATATTTTTGGTAAGATGTTCATTTTTATTGTCGCAATTCTCCCCATAAGGGAGAATCATCATGTAGGTCATCTAATCCAACCCCCCCCACCCAAACAGGAGACCCTATTTTTGACAGATGGCAGTCCAATTGCTTCTTGAAAGCCTCCAGTGATGAAGCTTCCACAACATCTGAAGGCAACTTCTCTTCCATTGGTTGATTGTTCTCACTGTCAGAAAATTTTTCCTTATTTCCAGGTTGAATCTCTCCTTGTTCAGTTTCCATCCATTATTTCTTGTCTTCAAGAGCTTCCTCTCAGGAGCTTTGGAAAACAGGTTGATCCCCCTCCTTTCTGTGGCATTCCCTCAAATATTGGAAGACTGCTATCATGTTCCCCTGGTCCTTCTCTTCATTAGACTTCTCTTCATTCTCCAAAGCACCTGAGGGCAGGACAAGAAGCAACGGGTGGAAACTAATCAAGGATAGAAACAACTTAGAACTAAGGAGGAATTCCCTGACAGTTAGAACAATTAATCAGTGAAACAACTTGCCTCCAGAAGTTGTGGATGCTCCAACACTGAAAGTTTTTTAAGAAGAGAAAGAATGCGGAGAAGAGCAACAAAGATGATATGGGGACTGGGAGGCTAAAACATATGAAGAACTGGGTATGTCTAGTCTAATGAAAAGAAGGACTAGGGGAGACATGATAGCACTGTTCCAATATCTCAGGGGTTGCCACAAAGAAGAAGGAGTCAAGCTATTCTCCAAAGCACTGAGGGCAGGACAAGAAGCAATGGGTGGAAATTAATCAAGGAGAGAAACAACCTAGAACTAAGGAGGAATTCCCTGACAGTTAGAACAATTAATCAGTGAAGCAACTTGCCTCCAGAAGTTGTGAATTCTCCAACTCTGGAAGTTTTTAAGAAGATGTTGGATAACCATTTGTCTGAAGTGGTGTAGCGTTTCCTGCCTAAGCAGGGGGTTGGACTAGAAGACCTCCAAGGTCCCTTCCAACTCTGTTATTCTATTCTATATATAGACTAGCCATGCCCAATTTCTGAAACCGTTCATTGTATGTTTTAGCCTCCAGTCCCGTAATCATCTTGGTTGAACTAAGAAGTCTTTGATGCTCTCTGAGTTTGGTTGTTTCCTTGCAGACTTAACTGCCTTGCTTAGCAGTGGAAATGTTGGGTTCACCGGAGTCATAAATTGAGGAATACACGAAAGGGGGTGATTCAAAAGGAGGTTTAGCTGTCAGATGGCTGCTGCTTCTTCTTCCTCCTCCTCCTCCTCCTCCTCCTCCTCCTCCTCCTCCTCCTCCTCCTCCTCCTCCTCCTCCTCCTCCTCCTCCTCCTCCTCCTCTTCTTCTTCTTCTTCTTCTTCTTCTTCTTCTTCTTCTTCTTCTTCTTCTTCTTCTTCTTCTTCTTCTTCTTCTTCTTCTTTTTCCTCTTCCTCCTCCTCCTCCTCCTCCTCCTTCTGCCTGACTGAAGATCAGAGAGTCAATGGCTGAGGCAGGACAATATAGAACAGAAGTCACTGGTATCTCCTTTTTTTTTCCTTGGGAACGGATTCAAAATAAAAGGCGTTGTCAGCCAGTCAGCTGTAATAGAACAGGCAACAGATGGATTCCAATAAAAAGAATGAGCATAAATATTTCTTAGCCGAGAAGAGATGCAAAGAAAAGAAACGGTTTGTTTGACTAGTCACAGCGGGAAACTTCCAAGGACTTTGAAGCTTAAAAAAAGAGGAGGGGGGAAGCTCCACTTCCTCACAATCAAATCATAATGGGAGATTTACCAGCTGTATTTCAATAGTTCTGACATTCTGAAGGCTCCGAGTAGATAAAACAAATTAAGAGAATAAATAGAATTTAAAAGTGGAAGAAAACACTAGGCTACGCAGTCAGGCAAATCTTCATTTAAGCTGTAATCCCACGAAGGCGGACATCAAAATAAATTCCCTATTAAAACCGGTGAGCTTTTCCTCTTGAGGAAATGTCATTAGGATTACCCCTGACCCCAATAAGCCAGCCGAAACAATGGCTTCATTCCCACAACGTATATTATCTGGTTATGGAGTTAACAATTCGGACAATGCATTGAACCAAATCGGATTTGCGCTGCACGTTCGGCCAAGAAAACAAATCAGGTTAATAATGATTCAGATTTTGTCGCTATCCGCTAGGGCTTTAAATGATGTGGTTAGGAGTGTTGTGTAAACACAACAGGTGACTTTTTAAGTAGGCTCTGACACTGATTTTACTTGAGTCCCAAGTGTTGGACCATTAAAGATAAAGGTTCCCCTCGCACATATGTGCTAGTCATTCCCGACTCTAGGGGGCAGTGCTCATCTCAGTTTCGAAGCCAAAGAGCCAGCGCTGTCTGAAGACGTCTCCGTGGTCATGTGGCTGGCATGACTCAACACCAAAGGCACACAGAACTCTGTTACCTTCCCACCAAAGGTGATCCCTATTTTTTCTACTTTCATTTTTTACGTGCTTTCGAACTGCTAGGTTGGCAGAAGCTGGGACAAGTAACGGGAGCTTTATAGCGTCGTTTTGAGGGTAGGAGTTGAAACAATTTATGTTCAGGATGTGAGGGGTCTGTAAATATTTTCACAGCCCTCTTTGACTCGTGCAGTATACAGGTCCTCAATGGAAGGCAGGTTGGTAGCCATTGTTTTTTCTGCAGTTCTAATTATCCTCTGAAGTCTGTGTCCGTCTTGTTGGTACTATTGCTATCTTCCTTCCTTCCTTCCTTCCTTCCTTCCTTCCTTCCTTCCTTCCCTCCCTCCCTCCCTCCCTCCCTCCCTCCCTCCTTTCCTTCCTTCACTCACTCATTCACAGTGTTAAAATGCAGTATTGCAGGCAAACTCTGCCCACAGCCTGGAGTTTGATCCTGATGGGACTCAAAGTTTTCTCCACCTTCCATCCTTCTGAGGTCGGTAAAATGAGGACTCAGATTGTTGGTGGGGCAAGATATGCTGACCTTGTAAAAACTGCTTGGAGAGGGGAAAAGTGTAAAGCAGTATAAGTCTAAGCACTATTGTTACTTGTGTTTTTTTCTGCATTCCCTCTCAGCTGGAGCATCTCTAAAAATTCACTCTCAAAACCTTCCGTGAGATATAGGTTATCCAAAACGAGAGCTCATTGGAGAAGTTACAGTTCAGTGGCACTAATAACCACCAGATAATTGTCACCATCCAATTTCATCACTGGAAGATTACATCCTAATATTGTTGCCGCACAAAGAAATGATAATATCCTGTATGCCTCTTTATGTTGATCTCCATATCTAAAAAGTATGCTAGACCACTTTTGGGGTGAAACAATATATTTCCCCCCCCCAAAAAAAAAAAAAAAAAACCACCACCACCAAACAATTAGGGTACTCACAGGATCTATCTCACTATGGACTATTAGTAATCCTTCAGTGAGCACTTAAGCTTCTCCTCCATTACATTTACGCTGCTTTCATTATTAGTGTTGTTTAATGTCTTTATTTACGATTCACATTTGGACGGAGGGCAATAGCAGAGTGCCATGTGAAACGAATGACCCTTCATTTTAAGATGTCACTCGAAGCAACAAGTTCTTGCAGTGTTAATTTTTTATTGCCAGGAGGCAGCTGTAAATTGGCTTTGAATTGCTGTAGGGATTGTAATTAAATAGTTAGTCTTTTCCCTCTGAAAAAAAGAAGAAGAAAAAAGAAGCAGCAATCTTTCACGGTTTTCCTTTTGCTAATCTCGAATCAACTGCTGTCAACCTCGGCGACGGTAGTGTAAAGATTTATAGACCTTCCAGGTGAGTATTGACCATTGAGAAGCTGCCTTAATGTTCACCTTGAAGGACAATAAATTGTGCTATCGATTAAAGCTGAGTGCCAATGGCTATATCGTTGTAAACATTTTAATAAAATTATCTCCATAAAATATGCGGCTTCTGAAGCAGGCGCACAGCTCCCATTTTGGATAGGAGAGAGATACAATCCGGGATGTTTTAAGGAAGTGCGGATGTCAGGTAGGGTTGCGGTAGATCTGGAGAACGTCAAAAGATGAAGCAACTCTTTGCATCGCTTCATGTAGCCCTTTGTCTAGCTTCTTGGAAATCTGATGAGCAGAAGAGACCCATAACAGCGTTATCATTGAACAATCCCATAATCCCTTGTGGGATGGAGTCTGGGCAACTGAATGGAGCTAGCAGAATGTTTTAATGGCCGGATGCCCTTCCTGTCACCAATGCGGAGCTTAGTTCAGCGGATATATTCTCATTGTGCCTAGAGAGAGAAATATCTGTCAGCGTTCCAGAAAACCCCAACTCCAATTAAAAACTCCGAGGCAGGCATTTTCTCAAAGTTCCATTTATTAGAGTAGGTATTACTGGCACATCTGGGAAAACCCGTATCAGAGAGTTCCGGGTTTTCCCTCAGTAAATCAAAACCCCCCAAACCATCCCCTCACTCATCAGTCGATCACATGCTCCAATCACCATCCGTCCCATCTCAAGACATCACTCCAACCACTCCTTCTCCAGATGCAGGATTGTTCTGACCTTGACCGAAAGGAAGAATGCTATTTCGTCTAATGACATTCCCTCTACTAAATCCCCCCCTCCTAATTTTCCACACATGAGAAGGTGGCAGTGTGGAAGCTTCGGGGGCTAATATGGCTTCCAAAGCTGACAATGTCTGCCTCTACCTAGGATCGAACTCACCGCCTCCTGATTGTGAGACGAGAGCTCCACCTCTAAGGCTGTTTTTCCATGTCTCTCTGTTCTGTCTCTCTCACGATTTCAGATAATCATTTTTCACGAAAATAGAAGAAGTCGTGGAGGACAAGACCATGTAGGTCCCGCTTCACCTGTAGAGCCTTGAGAGGCGAAGACATAGAGCTTCCCGAATTCAGAGAAATGCACCTGGGCTCGCTGTAGCTTTTGCTCTAATTAGCCAGCATGGACAGGTGTTGTCACAGCAAGAAGTTGAAACCACCTGGGGTCTCGTGAAGAATTATTCAACTGTAGATCCTGCTCTTTGGAAAAGTCTTGACAGTTTTCTTTAGAGGGCCTTGTTACAAGAAGCTAGGAAGATGCCTGTGGGGCGAGAACTTCTCTGGGTCTTGCGTATAGGAGATGAGAAAGAAAGATTCTAGTGATTTTTCAACAATACAAATAAGGGTTCCTCCATGTTTTATGAGATATGAATCATGATCACCACTTCCCA
This sequence comes from Pituophis catenifer annectens, assembly GCF_029215685.1. Classification (NCBI taxonomy): domain Eukaryota; kingdom Metazoa; phylum Chordata; class Lepidosauria; order Squamata; family Colubridae; genus Pituophis; species Pituophis catenifer. The sequence continues at coordinate 19,342,522 of NW_027256892.1, forward strand.
AAGTAGCTCATTATTTCTCCCTCATTACTTCTTGTTTGGATCAAGAGTTGTTGGTTTTATTTTATTTTTTTGAGCACACAGACTTTATAAATCTCCTGCATTAAATTCGGGAGGTCCTGTGTGTGCCAAGACTGTAGCTCTAGCACACAACTATAACCCCCTACTCTCAATTTGTCCATCCCCTGCTTGGTATAAGCAAGCTGATATATAGATAGATAGATAGATATTTCTGGAAGATCTGCTTGTCTCCTTCTTCTTCTTCTGACAGATGACGTTCCCATCAAGCAGATGCCTTCAGAGCTTCAGAGTCCTCCAGCTTAAATAAGACAATCCCTTTATTGTATCAACTCTACCTTATCCCCATCGCTCCATAGGAAACAGAGCTTTTGTTATTTATACCTTTCTCTTCCAGTTCCTTTCCCGCTGCCACTTCCTCTCCCCAACCTTTGGAGAGGACACAAAGAACCAAATGAGTTGTCAGTGCGATTAAGAAACTTGGCTGGGTTCCTTTGAGTGCATCGATGATTTTATCCTCATACTTGCCTCATTATCCTTTCTTGATTTCGGCACACCTAGGGTCACTTAGCTGGAAGTGCCGAAGAAGGGATTGAGACATGCAAATTATGTGTTTGGTTTGCAATCACAAAAAAACATTTCCAGGAGAACTTTTTTTCTTTTTGGGTTCCGAAGCACATGTGCATGCGGGAAATGCAATCAAAAGTTTGGTTTTAATTTAATTTAAAAGCAACCCATTCCTCAACGCATCAAAGACAATGATAAAAATAAAAAGTCCCCATTATACCATCAATCTATGGAAAGTGGCTATCAAAGAGTCTCTTTTTTGAAGGAAGCAACAGCTGTTGGTTAGTTAGCTTTACATATATTTTTGGCTGAGCTGCACAAGCAGTTAGATATTTATAGTGCAGCCCTACATATCTCTATTCAGAAGTTATATTAAATTCAGTGGAATTTAATGTAGTCTCTGGCAAAAATATATAGAGAATTGCAGCCGGGGTCTGGGTGTATAATGGAAGAAAATATATAGAGGGCAATTAAGGTTTTTTTTCTCCCTCCTGAAATTGGTCGTAATAACTAGGTTGCTTCTCAAAAAGACAAAAAAAAAAAACAAAGTGAAAAAAAAATGTGAAACTTTCCATTTTGTTAAAAAATGAGTATATATATGTGTGTGTATGTATGTATGTATATATATAATTTTGATTTATATGCCGCCTTTCTCCCGAGACTCAGGGCGACTTACAATGTGCTAAGCAATAGCCTTTATCCTTTTGTATATTTATACAAAGTCAGCTTATTGCCCCCACAACTGGGTCCTCAATTTACCTACCTTAGAAAGGATGGAAGGCTGAGTCAACCTTGAGCCTGGTGAGATTCGAACCTGCAGTAATTGCAGGCAGCTGGTCTTAATAACAGGGTGCTTTAGACCACTGTACTACCAAGGCTCATATTAAATATGAGCGTTGGTGTTTTTCCAGCTTCATGTTAAATTATATTTGAATCTTTTGCTAGTTGCCCAAGTGTTTATAAAATATCTCTATTTTGACTTGTCCATTTTTTCTCCATTTAGTGTTATTGTTATTGCTTTTTTGTTAATCACCTATCAAAAAACAAACTTGCAGTGGTCTGTACATTAGCTGTTTGTTGGTGGGCAGATATGAGTTTGCATTGAGGGGAGGAAGTTCATATTAAATCCTATTTTCATAGGGTTACTCATTCAGAAATTCCACATTTCTGTTCCACAGATTACAAACCCATAGCAGAGTTTGGAAATGGTAGCACAGGTTGGGAGGGTCTGTCAGAAAATCATATTGGTTAGGAGTAAGTCTATAATAAACATCATTGTTATTTTGTTGTTGCTGTTGTTAGTTGCGAAGTCATGTCCAACCCATCACGACCCCATGGACAACGTTCCTCCAGGCCTTTCTGTCCTCTACCATTCTCTGGAGTCCATTTAAGCTCATGCCTACTGCTTCAGTGACTCCATCCAGCCACCTCATTCTCTATCGTCCCCTTCTTCTTTTGCCCTCAATTTTTCCCAGCATTCGGCTCTTCTCCAGTGAGTCCTTCCTTCTCATTAGGTGGCCAAAGTATTTGAGTTTCCTCTTCAGGATCTGGCCTTCTCAAGAGCAGTCAGGGTTGATCTCCTCTAGAACTGACTGGTTTGATCACCTTGCAGTCCAAGGGACTCGCAGGAGTCTTCTCCAGCACCAGAGTTCAAAGGCCTCCATTCTTTGGCGCTCAGCCTTCCTTATGGTCCAACTTTCACAGCCATCCATTGCAACTGGGAAAACCATAGCCTTGACTATATGCACTTCTGTTGGCAGGGTGATGTCTCTGCTTTTTGTCTGGTTGGCAAATATCTTAATGAGGTTCCCACCGGCATGTTGTTCAACAGAAGACAATATATGTATTTTAGGATTGAATGGTGTGGAGTCTTTGGTGCTCTCTGAGCTCGGTTGTTGGTTTCCAATATTTCAGTACCCGACTAGGTAACATCATCAATGTCAGTGAGTGTAGAGTTTGCTCCCTCTTTATATACAGTAGATTGCCTGCTAGTGATGCCAGGTTTCTTCTTGGTAGATCATTGTTTAGGGTATTGTTTTCTGCTTGATTGTTTGTCTGGTGTTAATCCCTGCTTATCTGAGTTTTGGTTGCAGGAGACGATGATTTGGAGGGTTGTCGTAATCAAGGCTTATTATAATCAAGGATGGGCCAAGCTTGTGTCTTTTGCTGCAGAGGTTTGCTTTGGAGAAATAAAGACTTTAAATAGGACCCATGGCATTTATCAAAGGAAGACTTTTGGTGGTAGTACAGTTCCCTCAAGAAGATTCTTACGGTACGGAGGAGAGCATTAGCAACGCTTTTTAAAGTTTTCCTAACTGTATTGCTGAAGCTCCGGACCTTCCCCTTGGCTTCTCCACCTGACAGCAGAAATAATCATCTGCTGTCTTGGAGCCTGAGCTCTTCTCACCAGCTGCTGGTAGACCTTTGCCAGCGTACAGCTGCTTCTCTCCCAAAATCATCTGAAGCGTCCAAGTCCTTGGTGCAGGCCATTAAAATTAGAAACAAAGGCAGCCACGGGCGAAAGATGGAAGTCTGACCTTACTGCAGAAACTAGAAAAGCAATCAACTTCCTGGAGATACTTCCCAACTCTCTGTGCAGACCCACGAGGAGAAGGGAAGGGAAGTTTGAAATGACCTTTTCTAGCAGCCTAAACAAGCTGGTACATCTTTTTTCACATTTGGTCACCACGATGTAAAAAAAGATGTGGAGGCTCTAGAAAGAGTACTGAGAAGAGCAACAAAGATGATTAGGGGGCTGGAGGCTAAAACCTATAAAGAATGGTTGCTGGAATTGGGTATGTCTTGTTTAATAAAAAGGACTAAGAGTGACATGATAGCAGTGATCCAATATCTCAGGGGCTGCCACAAAGAAGAAGGAGTCAAGCCAGGGGTGAAATCCAGCAGATTCTGGAGAACCATTAGCGGAAATTTTGAGTAGTTCGGAGAACTGGCAAATACCATGTCTGGCGGGTCCCAGACTGGGGAGGGAATGGTGATTTTGCAGTATCCTTCCCCTGGAGTGGGGTGCAAATGGAGATTTTGCAGTATCCTTTCCCTGCCACGCCCACCAAGCCACGCCCATCAAACTACACCACGCCCACAGAACTGGTAGTAAAAAAATTTGCATTTCACCACTGAGTCAAGCTATTCTCGAAAGCACCTGAGGTTAGAACAAGAAGCAATGGGTGGAAACTAATCAAGGAGAGAAGCAACCTGGAACTAAGGAGAAACTTCCTGACAGTGAGAACAATTAATCAGTGGAACAACTTGCCTCCAGAAGTTGTGAATGCTCCAACACTGGAAGTTTTTAAGAAGAGATTGGACAACTATTTGTCTGAAATGGTATAGGGCTTCCTGCCTGAGCAGAGGGCTGGACTAGAAGACCTCCAAGGTCCCTCCCAACTCTGTTATTCTGTATTCTGGTATGGGTGACCCAACTTTTACCCCCTTTTTTCCAAAAAAGACAATCGGACTTTCTTGGTGCTTTCTTTGAAAACGTTTCACTTCTCATCCAAGAAGCTTCTTCAGTTCTGGTTACAACAGCACTGAAAAAAACCGATCCTCGCACTTAAAACTATGCAACATCCCTACGGTCACATGACCAAAATTTGGGTTCTTGGCAATCCGGGAGTCATGTGATCATCATTTGCAACCTTCCCAGCCGGTTTCCAACATGCAAAGTCAATGGGGGAAACTGGATTCACTTAACAGCCATGGTAAAATAAGGTCATAAAATTGGGTGTGATGCCCTTAACTGCCTTGCTAAGCAACAAAAATTCTGGTCCCAATTGCAGTCATAAATCAAGGACTACTGTATTTTTCGGACTATAAGACACACTTGTTTGTCTATCAAAAAGGGGTGAAAATGTCTGTGCGTCTTATAGATGGAATATTGTCAGAGCCCCACCCAACCACCAATTGTTTTTTTGGTCTCCACACACCCTGTTTTCAGGCTTTTTTTCCGGTCATTTTCAGGCCTTTTTTTGGTCCATATTCAAGGCTATTTTCAGCCTGGGTTTTTTTTTGGGAAAAGCCTCGAAAAAGGCTCCTAAAAAGCCTCAAAAACATCCCCCCAAAACCCTAAAAAATGGGCCTCAAAAAGCCACAAAAATGGGCCACAAAAGCCTCAAAAATGGGCTGAAAAAAGCCACAAAAACGGGCCATAAAAAGCCCCCAAAACAGGCCAAAAAAAGCCTCGAAAATAGGTTGAAAAAAGCCCCGGAAACAGGCCAAAAAAAGACTGGAAAAGGGCCGAAAAAAAGGTAGGCCAAAAACTTTTTGTTGTTGTTTTCCTCTTCTAAATTTAGGTGCGTCTTATAGTCTGAAAAATACGGTACCTGTATTGTGACTAAGGATACTTTAGGGATTTATTTCCAACTATCTCTGAGAAACTAGAAGCAAAATGGGAAGTCTGTGGGTTTCTTTAAAAGGAAACTGAAAACAGAAATTACAGATTGATGCAGAAATGAAATAGAAAGTATGCATATCTGTCTGTGATAAAGATCCAGAAATGGAATTATTTGTCCCTCTCTAGCTGTCGGCTGGGAGTCTGGTAAATTAGCACAGCTGAGTAAACCAACTCCCTAATCTTACACCCCTCTGTTTCTGCTTTTTTAAAAAAATGCTTTTGTTTGTTACTTTGAAAAGCTGCTTTTAATTAGTTACGGTCTGGGTGAGTTACAGAATTAATTCCCAGGAGCAGCAAAGGTTTTTTCTTTCCCCTAGCATTATCTCAAGGGACTGCATAGTATGAAAAAGAAAGAAAAAATAATAATAATGCCTCTTTTTCTTTCTTTTCTTTTTTTGGCAAACCAGTATCAATACTTTTGAAGAGGGCAGCATATATATTTTAGTATATGCTATGAAAAAAAAAAAAGGATGCTTGTGAAATCTATCTAACTCTCTCATGTTTCCTGAATTGATTTAGCGCCTCGAACTTGCTGGATCCAGCTAATTATCCTTCCTCTTCCTTCCCCGCCTGGACCGTTTCAAAAAGTCCCAGAGGAAAAGGAATAAGAATCTAGATGGGTGGATGGATGCATGGAGGGAGGGAGGGAGGGACAGGGAAAGAGCGGGGAGAGAGAGTGAGAAAGATAGAGAGAAAGATAGATGAAAGGCAGGGAAAGAAAGGGAGATAGATGAAAGATGAGATATAGATAGATTAGATAGATAGATAGATAGATGATAGATAGATAGATAGATAGATAGATAGATAGATAGATAGATAGATAGATAGATAGAAGATAGATAGATAGATAGATAGATAGATAGATAGATAGATAGACAGATATTCAGCCATTATTATTTATAGAAATAACTGAAAGAGACAAACATATCCAACACACCTTTCTCCTCCTATTTTCTCCACAGCAACAGCCCTCTGAGGTATAAATAGGGGAGTAGGAGTAGGAGTAGGAGTAGGAGGAGGAGGAGGAGGAGAAGGAGGAGGAGGAGAAGAAGAAGAAGAAGAAGAAGAAGAAGAAGAAGAAGAAGAAGAAGAAGAAGAAGAAGAAGAAGAAGAAGAAGAAGAAGAAGAAGAAGAAGAAGAAGAAGAAGAAAGATGGTTAGATAGATGAAGGGAGAGGCAGAGGGAGAGGGAGAGAGAGATACATTCCCATGTGCTTCCTCAATCTAGTGGAATCTACAGACTCAATCTACAGAGGCCTGCATGTTTGGGTTGCTGCACAGGATCTCTTCTGGACAGGACACTCTGATGTTGTTCTGGGATCTGTTGAAGCCTTTCTCCTAGTTTAGGAGTCACTGCCACAAGTGCTTGTACCCCTACAGGAACCTCTTTGGCCTTTACTTTCTAATTCCTCCTTCAGGCCCTGGTACTTCTCCAGCTTTTCATACTACTTGTTCCTGATGTTGCTGCCATTTGGCACTACCACATCTCTCACCATCAGTGTCTTCTGGTCCTTGTCTATTAGGTACCATGGTGTCTGCCTGATTGACAGTACCTGTGTCTATTTGGATCTGGGGGTCCCACAGGATCTTACCCAGTGACCTTCTGTGGAATCTCCCATCTAGACTTGGGAGTGTCTAGCCCATACAGTGTGCAGATGTTCCTGTACAGAATGGCTACTACTTGGTCGTAACATTCACTGTGTGACACACAGACTCACAGAGGGAGAGAGAGAGACAGACAGACAGACAGAGGAAGACACACACAGAGAGAAACAGAGAGAGACAGAGACACAGAGACAGAGACACAGAGAGAGACAGAGACAGGGAGAGGGAGAGGAAGGGAGGGAGGGAGAGAGACAGAGAGAGGCACAAAGAGAGAGACAGAGAGGGAGAGGGAGACAGAGAGAGGGAGAGAGACAGAGACAGAGACAAGGAGAGGGAGGGAGGGAGACAGGGAGAGAGAGAGACAGGGAGAGGGAGAGACAGAGGGAGACAGACAGAGAGAGAGACAGAGAGAAAGAGACAGAGAGAAACAGAGAGAGAGAGGGAGAGGAAGGGAGGGAGGGAGGGAGAGAGACAGAGAGAGGCACAAAGAGAGAGACAGAGAGGGAGAGGGAGAGAGACAGAGACAGAGACAAGGAGAGGGAGGGAGAGAGAGGGAGGGAGGGTAAAGGGAAGGAGAGGTGGAACGGAACATGCTTTGAGTAGCAACTTCCCTGGAATGGCTTCTGATGATTGTTCTCATGAAGAATGAAAGTTTACTCTATCGAAAGTTATGACATGGAAAAGTCCAAACCTGTGGTTGTTCAAGGTTTATGATGCCCCTGGGAAAAGCTCTGAATTATGCTACAGTGAGAGGTCATCAAAATACTGATGACTTAAGGACATTTTGCGGAAATGTTGATGGCTTGCTTCTTCAGAGGAGTTTTCTGATTCTCCTTCTGTCATGCATGTACATATTATTTTCAAAGGTGCTGGCAATGCATACTCAAAATTCCCTTCAGTCAGGCTGGCTGAGAATTCTAACGCATTTATAGAAAATTAAATTATGGAAATCTTAGTCAGTTAATCATAGGTTTTATCTGATTACTTGATACATTATTTGATTAAAGTTGCAATCTTCTGTCCTATTAATAAGGAGCAAACCCAACAGAGTTCACCCATATAGGAATCGACTCGTATAGGGTAACGTTCTAAATTGTCATTAATTTCTGTGGTTGCCTGAACACTCACCAAATAATTGCTCCTATAATATTACACTTCAGTAAAATCCCCCTCCCTCCGAAGAAAGTATGAAAAAAAATATTAAAAGCTGGCAGAGGGAACCTGTGATCAGAGTAGTATTTCTGTATCTGCCTAATATCCTTAATATTTAAAATAGCAGTTTATATTGTAGTTAATTAGGGAATATGCAATAATAAATAATATGATATATCTGGTTCTTTGGATTTGATTTTAATTTTCAGTATGCCAGTGTAAAGAGTATTAATCAGGCAGTAATTAAATCTGTAGCATTATAGTGTTGTGTAAAGCAACGCCTTACATAAAAATCACCACTCAGTGTTTATTTATAAATGTGTATAATTTTTAAAAGACGGGATTCGCAAGCGCTCCTATTAAGACTTTTATCCTTCAAGAATTTCAAAAGCATCTGTTGATGTTTCCATGTATGAGAGGAACAAAATGAAGTGGAAGAAACATTTGAGCTCCGTCACGGATGGTGCACCTCCTTTCCAGAGACAAGGAAGAGAGGCAGGTAGTCCTGGCTGAATGACTGACCGTTTAGTGACTGTTCAAATTTACGATGTCCCCTTATGACCTGGTTCAGGAGTTTCAACAGCAGCTTTGTCATCACTACCCCATGATCAGCGGTGGGATTCACATTATGTTACTACCGGTTCGCCCTGTACATGCACGCTCACTTCGTGCGCACGCTTGCCTGGTTCGCGTGCGTGCCTGCCTTCCACAGATGCGCCCGGCCTTCCATGCATGCGGTTTGCCTACACGCGTGTCTTCCACACATGCACCCAGCCTCAAAAACATGCCTAAATAGGATGCCATAGAGCCAGAGTGTGCAGGTCGGTGAGCCCACCCACTATTTCCGCTACTGGTTTGGGTGAATCGGTCCAAACTGGCTGAATATCATCTCTGCCCATGATCACCAAGCTAGCTGTTCTCTATCTCTTTTCACTTCTGGGAAGATGTTAGATTAGCACTAGTTTTGATGGTGTTACCTATTTGGGTAAACCGGCTGAATACCACCTCTGCCCATGATCACCGAGCTGGCTGTTACCTATCTCTTTTCACTTCCAGGAAGATGTTAGATTAGCATTAGTATTGATGATGTTATCTATTTGGGTAAACCGGCTGAATACCACGTCACCCAAGATCACTGAGCTAGCTGTTACCTATCTCTTTTCACCTCCGGGAAGATGTTAGATTAGCACTAGTATTGATGATGTTACCTATTTGGGTAAACCGGCTGAATACCACCTCTGCCCATGATCACCGAGCTGGCTGTTACCTATCTCTTTTCACTTCCAGGAAGATGTTAGATTAGCAATAGCACTAGTATTGATGATGTTACCTATTTGGGTAATGAAACGTCTGCAAGAAACCCACCAAGGACCCGTCATCTTAGCCCTGAGTTATAAATAATCTCCTTTATTGCTAGATTTTTGTTTTTCTTATTTCAATCTTGCATTTGTACAGACAGATGTTTCTTTAAGCTTCAATGAGAGGAGAACTGCTATCATTTTCTTCTTGTTTGGCTTTTTGCTTCTTGCAGAATTCCATTCTTACGTTCTTATTTACGACAATTTCTGAGCCCCAAATTTAATGTTGCTAAGTGAGACATTTGTTAAGTGTGTTTTGCCCCATTTTACGACCTTTCTTTCCATCGTTGTTAAGCGAATCACTGCCGTTGTTAAATTAGTACCATGGTTGTGAAACAAATCCGGCTTACCCATTTAACTTTGTTTGTCCGAAGGTTGCAAAAGGGGATCCGTGATCCCAGGACACTGCAACGGTCATAAATGTGAGTCAGTGGTCAAGCGCCTGAATTTTGATCACATAATTATGGAGGTGCCACCATGGTCAAAGTGCCTTTTTTCAGTGCCGTTATAACTTTGAACGGTCGCTAAACAAACTGTTGTAAGATGACAACTACTTGTATTTGTCATCGATTCAAATTTTGGGGAAGTGGAGAACTTCTGAGCAAATCAGTGAAATTTATCCCAGTGAAAATTAATATAATAAGGGGATGGTGCATAGTGCTTAAGCGTCCAGATGTTCGTTCCCATCCTGTAGGAAAATAGAATAGTCCTTCGGGAGTAGGACGGTATATAAATCCAAAATAAAAGTAAAAGTAAAGAAAGAATAGAATAGAATAGAATAGAATAGAATAGAATAGAATAGAATAGAATAGAATAGAGTAGAGTAGAGTAGAGTAGAGTAGAGTAGAATAGGAGTAGAGTAGAGTAGAGTAGAGTAGAGTAGAGTAGAGTAGAGTAGAGTAGAGTAGAACAGAACACAACAGAACAGAACAGAACAGAATAACAAAGTAGGAGACAATAAGGAAGATACTAGTCTGTGCGGAAATGGACAGACTAATGCTAAAAATAAAAGATAAAGGAGATACAGAATACTATGCTACATGGAATAGATTCTATCAATGATTAGAAACGCAAGGTAGAAGTTGGAAAGCAAAAGAATCAGGTTAGGTGGACATGGAAAGAGATACGATGTAGGTATTAGAATGATAGATTAGTTGACATTCTAGAATATGATAGTCAAAAATAAATGTACAACACTAGCACTGTTTAAAATAGTACATATGTTATTTGTTTTTACCTTTGTTTCATGGCAAGTGGAATGCCAGGACAATTACACTGTATTCAATATATTTATATGTAAACAATAAAAATATATATTTTTTTAAAAAAAGAATAACTGTTGGAAGGGACCTTGGGGGTCTTCTAATCCAATCCCCTGTTTAGGCAGGAAACCCTACACCACTTCAGACAAATGATTATCCAACATCTCCTTAAAAACTTCCAGTATTGGAGCATTCACAACTTCTGGAGGCCAGTTGCTCCACTGATTAATTGTTCTCACTGTCAGGAAATTTATCCTTAGTTCTAAGTTGCTTCTCTCCTTGATTAGTTTCCATCCATTGCTTCTTGTCCTGCCCTCAGGTGCTTTGGAGAATAGCTGGACTCCCTCTTCTTTGTGGCAGCCCCTGAGAGAGTGGTACACGGCTATCATGTCTCCCCTAGTCCTTCTTTTCATTAAACTAGACTAAACTATATGAATGCTTGTTCCAGGCTTGGATTACTTGACAGTTCCCAGCAGTCATAACCTCTGCTATGACCTATTGCATTTTCCTGGAACACGGAGACTGTGTTTACAGACCGTTTACTTAGCCTCTGGCACGGTTCTCGGAGTCCAGTCTATTGTTTACGGCATTCCTAGTGGCTACTAATATGCGAGACTTGTCCCCAAGTCTCTCGACCTGGGTTCCCATTATAAATATGGAAAAACAGGCAGCCTAGTCTTTTAGCAATTGTCTTCCATCGGCGCATTCCTCCGCGGACACATAAAATGGCCGGTAGCCTCCAGTAGGGGATGCTGCAGAAAGAAAGAAAGAAAAAAGACTGTGTTAAATCTCATTTTATAGGGGCAAAGAGGTGCTGGGAAAAGATAATAATGTATTCCAGAGACTGAAACTTAACAAAATAAATGCTTGGCTTGAAAGTGGATGCATGTTTTTATCCGATACCCCGACGTGCTCTTAAAACCGTCTCCACTGGATGGAGGTTTTAAAAGCTTTCGGCTTTAGATTATATTTACTGATGGGATGTAGAGCGAATGTGGCTTTGCTTTAAATAGCAACTTCTCAAGAAGAGACTATCTTCTCTCCCCCACCCACCCTCCATGTGTATGTACTCCCCCACATTCAGGGGTGAAATCCAGCAGGTTCTGACAGGTTCTGGAGAACCGGTAGCGGAAATTTTGAGTACCTCGGAGAACCTGGCAAATACCACTTCTGGATGGCCCTGGAGTTGGGTGGGAATGGGGATTTTGCAGTATCCTTCCCCCAGAAGTGGGGTGGGAATGGAGATTTTGCAGTATCCTTCCCCTGCCACACCCACCAAGCCACACCACGCCCTTCCTGCTTCTTCCTGTCTCCTTCCTTCCTTCCTTCCTTCCTTCCTCCCTTCCTTCCTTCCTTCCTTCCTTCCTTCTTCCCTCCCTTCCTCCCAGCTTCCTTCCTTCCTTCCCCCTCCCTCCCCCTCCCTCCTCCTTCCTGCTTCTTCCTGTCTTTTCTTCCTTCCTTCCTTCTCTCCCTCCCTCCCAGCTTCCTTCCTTCCCCCTCCCTCCTCCTTCCTGCTTCTTCCTGTCTTCTTCCTTCCTTCCTTCCTTCCTTCCTTCCTTCCTTCTTCCCTCACTTCTTCCCTCCCTCTTTCTTCCTTCCTTCCCCCTCCCTCCTCCTCCCTGCTTCTTCCTGTCTTCTTCTTTCCTTCCTTCCTTCCCTCCCTCCCTCCCAGCTTTCTTCTCTCCTTCCCCCTCCCAATTTCTTCCTGCTTTTTCCTATCTTCTTTCTTTCCCTTCCTTCCTTCCTTCCTTCCATCCCTCCCTCCCTCCCTCCCTCCCAGCTTTCTTTCTTCCTTCCCCCTCCTGCCTCCTTCCTGCTTCTTCCTGTCTCCTTCCTTCCTTCCTTCCTTCCTTCCTTCCTTCCTTCCTTCCTTCCTTCCTTCCTTCCTTCCTTCCCACACACATACACACACACACATACACACACACACACACACACACACAGAGAGAGAGAGAGAGAGAGAGAGAGAACACTTTTGGGAAAACGCAGCAAAGCAGCTTTTGGGTCTGTAGAGTGGGGGTGAGCAATTTAAAAAAAAAAAGCCGATATCAGACATTTTCTCATTAAAAAGCCTTCTGAGAAATGTAGGCTGACTCTGGAAGTAATTAAAGAAGGCACTCAATTAGATTATATGGGAACAGAGAGAGGATCTGATGGTTAGTTTATCCTAAGGCCAAAAACATGATTGGTTGAGAATCCTGACGCGGGTTATCTAGTCGGAGTAGGGATTAGTGTGATTTGCAATCCCCATGTCCTACAAAAGGTATTGAAAGAGGAAGGGAAACGTGTGTTTTCGCCCTGCAGAGCTGTTAAAGCAGGACTCTCCGATCTTAGCAACTTTAAGACTTGTGGACTTCAACACCCAGAATTCCCAAGCCAGCCACCATAGATGGCTGGAGAATTCTGGGAGCTGTAGTCCACAAGTCTTAAAGTTGCCAAGGTTGAAAGCTCCTGACTTAAAAGGTGAAACGGATGATCTGGAATAGAGATACCTTTATCTTTCCTTAGATCACTGGAAATTTTGCTTGGCATTCTCCAAAAAACCCCCCCCAAAAAACATGTTCCACTTACCTTGACTCGCTACTCTGCAGTTCTTTGTTATCATCCAGGTATTTTGAGTGAATGAAGCTGCCTTGGTCATATGGTGCCTTCCCAACGATGTATAAACACTTGGCATGTCATCCGGTGAAGAGCATATTCCCACAATGGCCTCCATCCACCCAAAGGAAGAAATTTGATTTTGATTTTATTTTCTGTTAATTAGAAAGTGAGGAAGCCATCCTTCCCTTCCCCCAATCCTTCCAAAAGAGAGATGATAATTCTGCATGGACATTCTGGAGGCTGTTCGCTCACATTCATTTTATCAGCAGAGTCCATGTGTTGCCCTCCTCCTCCTCCTCCTCCTCCTCCTCCTCCTCCTCCTCCTCCTCTTTCTTCTTCTTCTTCTTCTTCTTCTTCTTCTTCTTCTTCTTCTTCTTCTTCTTCTTCTTCTTCTTCTTCTTCTTCTTCTTCTTCTTCTTCTTCTTCTTCTTCTTCTTCTTCTTCCTCCTCCTCCTCCGCCTCCTCCTTCTCCTTCTCCTTCTCCTTCATCTTTCATCAACATATTCACAGCACCTTGTGGAATATAAAACTGCCTATATTTTCCCCCCCCTCCTCATCTGTCTTCCTTGAAAATTACTGACTGGGGGATAACACCTTTGCAAGTTTCCTTCCACTTAAATCCGGAACTGATGAGCTCAGCATTTCTTTCCTGCTGAAATAGTCCTCAAAGAATTCTAGAAATGAAACTTGGAAAAGAATAGATGTTCAGAGCTCATCACAATAGATGTAGGTTGCCTAACAAGGCATCATGGCAGTTTGATTCTTCACAGAGGTCTAGGATAGAGAGGCTCTAAACAGTAATATTGTTATTATATTTATTATATTATATTATATTATATTATATTATATTATATTATATTATATTATATTATATTATATTATATTATATTATATTATATTATATTATTATCCTATCCTATCCTATCCTATCCTATCCTATCCTATCCTATACTATACTATACTATACTATACTATACTATACTATACTATACTATAATAATATTATAAATATTATATATAATATTTATATATAAATATTAAAATATAAATATAAACAATAATATTGTACTGCAAACTAGGGCATACAAAACCTTTGCTAGACCAATTCTCGAATACAGCTCATCTGCCTGGAACCCGCACTGTATATCGGACATTAATACAATTGAGCGAGTCCAGAGATATTTCACGAGAAGAGTCCTCCACTCTTCTGCTCACAATAGAATCCCTTATGCCACCAGGCTTGAAATTTTGGGATTAGATAATTTACGCCTTCGGTCTGACCTAAGCGTAGTACACAAAATTATCTGCTACAACGTCCTACCTGTCAATGACTACTTCAGCTTCAACTGCAATAATACACGAGCACACAATAGATAAAAAACTTAAGGTAAACTGCTCCAAACTTAATTGCAGAAAATATGACTTCAGCAACAGAGTGGTCAATGCCTGCAATGCACTACCTGACTCTGTGGTTTCTTCCCCAAACCCCCAAAACTTTAACCTTAAATTGTCTGTTGACCTCACCCCATTCCTAAGAGGTCTGTAAGGGGCGTGCATAAGCGCACCAATGTACCTACCATTCCTACTGTCCCCATATATTTGTATCCTTATCCTGTATTTATTGATTGATTGATTGTTTGATTGATTGATTGATTGATTCGATTTACATGCCGCCCTTCTCCGGAGACTCAGGGCGGCTTACAATGTGTTAAGCAATAGCCTTCATACTATTTTGTATATACCTGCTTAGTAGGGCTTTCGGGGGCCCCTAAGCGGTGTTCTTTTTTTATACAAAGTCAGCTTATTGCCCCCACAATCCGGGTCCTCATTTTACCTACCTCGAAAGGATGGAAGGCTGAGTCAACCTTGAGCCTGGTGAGATTTGAACTTGCAGTAATTGCAGGCAGCTGGTGCTACTTAACTAATTGTAGACAGCTGGAATTAAATTACAATGCATTAGTCTGCTGAGCTATCCAGGCTCCTTTTCTTTTGTTGGCAGGGTGATGTCTCTGCTTTTTAGTATGGTTAATCTGTTAGTATGTATTTACATTGGGGTTGTTTCTTTGTTTCTTTGTTTGAGCTCAAAACTGGAGATTGATGGGCAAATGTCCAGAACAGGGAACAAATTTCTCGTGACACTACTTTGCATAATACGTGTCAGTTCCTCTCCAACACCCAAATAAATTTCATGAGTCACTGGAGAAACCCCAGAGAATCTATCTTTACCAGGGTCCCCTTGAGAATTGGTGCTGAATTTATCTCCAGGACACAACTGGGTGGAGTAGATATTTCTGACTTAAGTGCGCCCATTCATCTGTTTCATTATTTCCCCGTGAAAGAACAGACTGAGAAGTTAATTGAGTAACTAATTCTGAAAGAATTATCCAAGAAGTAAAGTGAGTTTCTCCTGCAAAGCCTCTTAATCTTTTTTTTTTTTTTTTTTTTGTAAGTTAGAGGACAAATCACATTGGAGGAAGCTTGGGGATTTACAGTCCATTGTATACGGTCCTCAAATCACTTTTTTTAAAAAAAGAAAAAAGAAAAGAAATTGATAGCTATGTAATGGATAAGTTTTAAGAAAGGATAATTTTCTATTGCCGGCCTTGAGAAAGAGAAAATGAAAGCCCCTCAGTTATAAACATGTCCTATAAATTAGCCCTATTGTGTTACTTGAAATGAAGATTTTAGTATAGCAAATGTGTGTGAAAAGGAACGTCATTCTTTTCACCAACAATTATTGAAATGTAATGGCATTGCAAAACCCGTTGCAGTGTAGGAGAGAGCAAGGCAAAGGTGATGTGGGATCCTTCCTATTTTTTTCCCCGGTAGTATATATGTATATATGTGTGTGTGTGTGTGTCTGTTTTCTTTTCTTTTTGTAGGCCTTTATGTGTATTTCTCTTTAGTCGGGTTCTTCCTACGTAAACCAAGATTTTTATGCAGCCCTAGTTCAGTGAAATCACAATCCATTAGTTTCTAGGCTTTTTTCAGGCAGCCAGCAAGCACCCTGCTGCCCATTGGGAGACTAAGGAGACTAAGACCAGCGGTGGGTTCCTCCTGGTTCGGTCCGGTTCGGCCGAGCCGGTAGCGGTGACAATATGACGTCACCAAATCGGTTCTCCCCCCCCCCCCGCCCTCCCACCCCCCCCACCCCCCGCACATTATTCTTACCTCTTATTTGGTCCCACCCCCGAATCTATTGCTGTCTCCTGAGTCCCAGCTGATGACTAGAGGGAAAAAAAACTGTTTAAACTCTTGCCGCGGGGCTTCAAAGGGCCGTCCTACAGCCGATCAGCGTTAAAAGCAAACAAATGAGTCGGGTCGTAAGTGCAAGGACTGGTGGTAAGTGCGAGGACCTTCCAGAAATGACTCTGACCAGCTAGCCACGCCCACCTAGTCACATGACCTCCAAGACCACACCCACAAAATAAGCCACGCCCACAGAACCGGTAGTAAAAAAATTTAGAACCCACCCCTGACTAAGACTAAGTCTCCCAATGGGCAGCAGGGTGCTTGCTGGCTGCCTGAAAAAAGCCTAGAAACTAGTGGATTGCGATTTCACTGAACTAGGGCTGCATAAAAATCTTGGTTTACGTAGGAAGAACCTGACTAAAGACACACACACACACACATACACACACACACACATATACATACATATACATACATACATACATACATACATACATACATACATACATATATAAACACTCTCTCTCTCTCTCTCTCTCTCTCTCTCTCTCTCTCTCTCTCTCTCTCTCTCTCTCTCTCTCTCTCTCTCTCACACACACACACACACACACACACATCAGTAGTGGGATTCAAATCCTGTCACTACTGGTTCACTTGTGTGTGGGCATGCGCTCTCGCGCGCAATGCTTCTGCACATGCGCAAAGACATCCGGGCAGGTGGGGAGAGCCTCCCGCAGCTGCCGCTACCGGTTTGCCTGAACTGGGGCGAACCGGTAGCAACCCAACACACACACACACATATTGTATAAGCAGCTTGTGAGAGAAAAAAAAATCAGTTGTGAAAATAAAATAAAAACCAGAGTGTCCATCACCATTCTCTCTTTAAGAGATCTAGTGGGTACAGCCCTGTTTATCTATTTATCTATTTATCTATCTGTTTATCTGTTTATTTATCTGTTTGTTTGTTTATCTATTTATTAGATTTTTTTATTCATTAGATTTATTTATTTTTTTATTTATTACTTTTTTATCCCAAACATTATTATTTTATAAATTAACTCAAGGTGGCAGAAATTTGTAATATTCGTTCCTCTTCCTATTTTCCCCACAACAACAACAACCCTGTGAGGTGGGTTTTGGCCAAAAAGTCACCCAGCCAGCTTTCGTACCTAAGCAGGAACTGGAACTCACAGTACCGTGGTGATTGGCCCAAAGTCACCCAGCCAGCTTTCATGCCTAAAATCGAACTAGAACTCACAGTCTCTTGATGATTGACCCAAAGTCACCCAGCCAGCTTTCATGCCTAAAATCGAACTAGAACTCACAGTCTCTTGATGATTGACCCAAAGTCACCCAGCCAGCTTTCATGCCTAAAATCGAACTAGAACTCACAGTCTTCTGGTTTCTAGGCCAGCACCTTAATCTCTAGGCCATGAGGTGAACCCATGGCACGCGTGCCACAGGCGGCACGCGGAGCCATGTCGCCTGGCACGCCAGCTCAGCTCTCTCTAGGAGTCTCTGGAGGCTGGGGACAGCAAAAAACATTACTTCCTGTCCAACTGAAAATTGGAAAACGGGCCATTTTGGGCCTCCGGAGGGCCTTCAAGGGGGTGGGGAAGGCTGTTTTAGCCCTCCCCAGATGCATAGAGAGGATTTGGAGCCAGGTGAGAAAGAAAAACGGGCCTACTGGGCCATTGCGTGCCAGGAGTGGGGGGAGGGGGGTTGCGCGAGCATGCACAGGGCGGAGCACATAGAATTATGGGTGTGGACATGTGTGCGAACCTCCCCTGCCCCCCCTCTTTCTGGCACACGATGGCAAAAAGGTTAGCCATCACTGCACTAAGCCAAACTGGTATTGTACTTGGCTACTGTAAAAAGATGTTGGAACGCCAGAATTTCATTTACACTTTAAGGCATTGTGTCTTTCGGAACATTTGTGGTAGGATAGTTTTTTGTTATTACTAGCTCAGTTACTCCTCCCTCCCTCTCTCTCTCTCTCTCTCTCTCTCTCTCTCTCTCTCTCTCTCTCTCTTGTGTCGTGGGAGATGTGTAAAGGTTCTCCCTGCCATTGTCATCCAATGGCAGAAAACAGCTGTCCAGAGCTAATTTATTTCCTAATGCTGCAGCAATGTTAATTCATAATTTACACTGGTAATTCGAGCTATTATTAATTTCAGATGGTGTAGGGCAAGCCTAATTAAAATATGACACCATTTGCCAGGCATATGTACCAAGGACTACCATTTAAAATTAATGGGAATATTAAGTGTGACACTGGTCTCAGACATTCTTTGCTCAGTAATTACATCATTACGGCTGCAAATATTTGATAAAAGAAGATGGAGTGGTCTAAAAGAAATAAATAAGACAATGCTACCCATCTTCCTCTCTCTCTCTCTCTCTCTCTCTCTCTCTCTCTCTCTCTCTCTCTCTCTCTCTCTCTTTTTTTTACTCACTTCTTACAATCCTTAAAGGAATCTCCCTTCCCTTCCCTTCTCTCCTTCCTCCCTTTCTTCCTCCCCTTGCAAGTTTTCTTGATTCCATATTTGATTTGTTTCTCTTCTGATGTCAGAGATCAAGGCTGTTTTGAATAAGTGAACAAAGCTGCGGTGCACACAGCCCCTGTGATTTTTTTTAATTTTATTTTACCCCTCGCTACACACAGCTTCGCTCACCAAAACAGACATACTCGTTGCGTTAACAAGTTAGAACCGTGATTATTAAAAGATGAGCTCTATACGGGCTTTGATATATAGCAAATCAGCAGAAAGGTTGGTCTGCGGAGACCTCCGGCAATTTTCAAGCGGTCTGGGCGAACACAGTGTGTGTGCATTTGGGAAGACTTTGGGGAATGGTTGTACTATATTAAAAAAAAAAAATTGATTCTGAGGCGTTTTAACTCTCTAATGCCAGACCTGGGCCTTTTTACAGTCTCTGGGCCCACCTCTTGCCCTTTGGCTGTCCCTGCCTGGCCCACGTGAAGTCAATCAGAAATTAGAAATCAAATGTAAACAAGTGCGCACCGTGCACGCAATACAACTGTGTGGCTTTTATTTTGAAGACAACTCTTTTGTTGTTGTTGTTGTCGTCATCATCACAAAGGTGCTTTTTCAAGAGGCAACTGGACTTTCTGTTTTTTTTTCTTTGAAGACGTTTCACTTGTCATCCAGGACGTTTCTTCAGCTCTGACAAGATGGTGAGGGAATGGAAGGATTTATATTCTTCAGTTAGTCAAGCAGTGTCGACTGGCGGCCCCCAGGGGGAGGGCCTTCTCTGTGGGGGCACCCACTATCTGGAACGAGCTCCCCCCGGAGATACGGAGGATCCCGGATCTGCGCACTTTCCACCGTGCTCTTAAGACCCTCCTATTCCAGCAAGCCGGCCTGGCCTAATTTTCTCCCCTTTCTTTTAAATTTTTAAATTGAAATTTTAATTTGTTTTAAACTATTGGGATTTTTAATTGTCTTGGGCTAAATTATTTAATTTGGTTTTAATTGTGTTTCTAACTTTTGTATTTATGTATTTTATTTTGCGCCTGTTCACCGCCCTGAGTCCTTCGGGAGTAGGGCGGTATATAAATTTAATAAAACATAAACATAAAACATATACATATATATTTATATGTCCTGGAACCAGGAGCACTACTCAGGTGACCCTGAGGACACGGATAAACCTCCAAGTGCTTCCACCACCCTCTAAAAAGGATGCAAATGACCAGCTGTCTGCAAGGAGTATAAATCCTTCCATTCCCCACCATCCTGTCAGAGCTGAAGAAGCTTCTTGGATGAGAAGTGAAATCTTTTCAAAGAAAAAACCAGAAAGTCCAGTTGGCTCCTGAAAAAAAAGCACCTTTGGGACAACCATGACCTGGATGACCGAGAATCTCTACAGATTTATATGATCCTGACCAAAAAGTGTTGATGTTTTCAAGAATGAAAGAGAGAGAGGATCTCTCACACTTCTCCAACCAGAATTTAGCAGAGACTCAGGGACTTCTAGCCTTCAGACGAGAAAACTCGTTTCCTAGGTGAATGCTTGGCAGACATCTCACAGACACGGCAAACCAGAGTTGAGACAAAAGAAATGATTGCTCATTTCTTTTGCTTGTGGGAGTGTGCGGGCGTCTCTTATGCCCATGATGTTCCAAGTGATGCTTTATTCTTCCCACAAATTAATGGACTCCATTCAGGGGGCTTTGGTGGCCTTGAAATCCAGCAGTTGCTCTGTTTGCTTATATCTCAGCCAATCTGGATCTGGGAGATGCAGCTATTCAGCTTAGTTGAACAGAACAGAAAACAGAACAGAACAGAACAGAACAGAACAGAACAGAACAACAGAGTTGGAAGGGACCTTGCAGGTCATCTAGTCTGACCCCCTCCCCACCCAAGCAGGAGACCCTACACTAGTGATGGCTAACCTTTTTGCCGTCACATGCCAAAAGTGGGGGTAGCGCACGGGGGGGGGGTCACACACGCATGTGCCCACACCCATAATTCAATGTGCCCTGCGTATGCACGCAACCCCCCCCCCCGGTGCTCCCCCCCACTTTTGGCACTTGATGGCACAGTGGGCCCGGTAGGCCCGTTTTTCACCCTCCCCAGACTCCAGAGGCTTTCTTGGAGCCTGGGGAGAGTGAAAAACAGGTCTTCCGATCCTACCAGAAGTTGGCAAACGGGCCATTTCCGGCCTCCAGAGGGCCTCCAGAGTTGTGAGGAAGGCCGTTTCCCGCCCTCCCCAGGCTCCTAGAAAACCTCTGGAGCCTGGGGAGGGTGAAAAATGGGCCCAGAAGGCCCGAAAGTCAGCTGGCCGGCGTGCGCATATGCACTGGAGCTGAGCTAGGGCAACGCTCGCGTGCCCACTGATATGGCTTCGCGTGCCACCTGTTCGCCATCATGGCCCTACACCATTTCTGACAGATGGCAGTCTAGTCTCTTCTTGAGAGCTTCGAGGGATGATAGGATAGGAGAGGTTTCTGTGGGGCAAGGCTGAGGGAGAGAAGGGGATAGGATAGGAGAGGCTTCTGTGGGGCAAGGCTGAGGAGAGAAGGGGATAGGATAGGGGAGGTTTCTGTGGGGCAAGCCTGAGGGAGAGAAGGGGATAGGATAGGAGATGTTTCTGTGAGGCAAGCTTGAAGGAGAGAAGGGATAGGATAGGATAGGATAGGATAGGCTTCTATGAGGCAAGGCTGAGGGAGAGAAGGGGAGAGGAGAGGCCGATCGTAACTACTCATAAATTTTCAAGCTGTAAGTGTCGATTTATGAAGCCCGATCACATAGATTCGTAGCAGAGCACGGGTATTCAGATAGTAGTTCATGTACATAAGATCTTAAGAGACTTTCTCACAAAGCTTTGTAATTCATCTATTCCCACTCCACCCCACCCCGCCACTGTGGTCATGGATGGACCAGCTCAAAAGTTTATTCCAAGGGCTTTCCAGGATGATGGTGATGTATTGGATACATAATGCAATATCCCACTATTTCCTGGGGGAAATCCTGGGGGAAATGTATCATTAGAGAAATGTGTGGGGTTTTCTTCCTGTTTCTACCAAGTATAAGGGTGAACAAACTGTAATCAACAGCCTGCTTGACCTGGTATGGTGGCTTCTAGTCTTTCTCACCCAGATGGTCTATCCAGGTTAAAATTACAACCCAAACAGAAAACAGAACTTTATTTTAGAGTAGGGGACAATTAGGGTTAGGGTTAGGGTCAGTATATGGCCCCAATTGGAATAGAGCAAGCCTTCTAATTGTCTTTGCAATAATCCCTACTTTAGAAAATATTTCTTTGTTTGATTACCTCTATACAAAAAACATGCCCCAAGTAGATTTCGGGTAATGTCGTTACTGTAGGTTAAGAGATTTTAAGGAAACACTCTTTGTCTCATTTGAAATCAGGATTTCCTCTGCTGTAGATGAAGGGAATAGTCCCACTCCAGCATCTTCAAAGAAATCAAGAGTCTTAGAACCTTTTGCACAAAGGTATTTGGGGAGGGGGGCGGGCAGGTTGCCAAGCCGGGCCGCCTCCGAGCTCATTCAGATGCCCTGTGTCTGTTTTCCACATCAAGAGACACAATAAATGAAGAGAATGTTTTGATAGTAGAATCTAGAAGTACCAATAGCATTCGTGCTGCATGAAAGATGATATCTGGCGACAAGTTACTTCCTCTTTTTTCTGTATTTTATCACCTTATTGCATTGCTACATAGTCTAGCTCTGTTATCTTTCTTTCTTTCTCTTTCTTTCTTTCTTTCTTTCTTTCTTTCTTTCTTTCTTTCTTTCTTTCTTTCTTCCTCCCTTTCTTTCTTTCTCCTTCCTTCTTCCTTCCTTCCTTCCTTCCTTTCTCTTTCCTTCCCTCCTTCCCACCTTCCTTCATCTTTTTCTTTCTTTCTTTTTTCCTTCCTTTGCTCTCTATTTTATTTCTTCCTTCCTTCCTTCCCTCCCTCCTTCCTTCCTTCCTTCCTTCCTTCCTTCTTCCTTCCTTCCTTTCTTTCTTTCTTACTTTCTCCTTCCTTCCTTCCCTCCTTTCCTCCTTCTTCATCTTTTCCTTCCTTGCTCCTCTTTTCTTTCTTTCCTTCTTTCTCCTTCCCTCTTTCCTTCCTTCCCTCCTTCCCTTGTTCTCTATTCTTTCTTTCTTTCTCCTTCCTTCCTTCCCTTCTTCCCACCTTCCTTCCTTCCTTCCCTCCTTCCCACCTTCCTTCATCTCTCTCTTTCTTTCTTTCTTTCTTTCTTTCTTTCTTTCTTTCTTTCTTTCTTTCTTTCTTTTTTCCTTCCTTTGCTCTCTATTTTATTTCTTCCTTCCCTCCTTCCCATCTTCCATCTTTTCCTTCCTTCCTTCCTTTCTTCTTTCTTTCTCCTTCCTTCCTTCCTTCCTTCCTTCCTTCCTTCCTTCCTTCCTTCCTTCCCTCCTTCCCTCCTTCCTTCCTTGCTCCTCTTTTCTTTCTTTCCTTCTTTCTTTCTTTCCTTCTTTTTCCTATTTGGCCCTCTCCAGCTTCAGGATTCATGAGTGAAGATGAATACTTGGAGATCACGAGCATCACCCGGGAACAATCGGGGGAGTACGAGTGCAGTGCCTCCAACGATGTTGCAACTCCTGTTGTGCGGAGAGTAAAAGTCACCGTAAACTGTGCGTAACATTGCATTTTTCTTTACCCTGCAGCTCAGAGGAACGAGGATTCACTCCTTCTTTGGGGTGAATATTCTATTTAATCTTCAAGGGATGGACAACAACATTCAGATGCTTTATCTGAGATCTAACATACCATATTTTTCAGACTATAAGACGCACCTAAATTTAGAAGAGGAAAACAACAAAAAAAAGTTTTTGGCTACCATGTGCCCCATTTTCGGGCCTTTTTTCTGCCCTTTTCCAGCCTTTTTTTTTTTAGACCATTTTTGAGGCTTTTTTCAGACCATTTTCGAAACTTTTTCGAAGCCTCTGTTTTTGAGGCTTTTTCCAGCCTATTTTTGAGGCTTTTTTTCAGCCCATTTTCGAGGCTTTTTTCAGCCTGTTTTCGAGGCTTTTTTCAGCCCGTTTTTTCAGAAAAAAGAATAAAGGCTGAAAAAGGCTGAAAAAAAGGCCCGAAAACAGGGTGTGCGGAGGCCAAAAAATGGCCGGCAGGTGGGCAGGGCTATGGCAATATTCGGTCTATAAGACACACAGACATTTTCACCCCCTTTTGGGAGACAAAAAAGTGCATCTTATAGTCTGAAAAATATGGTATTACAGTACTCAATTTAACCAAGAATGCTCACTGGATATTTTAACAGATTGAATCTAGGACCTTATTCATTAAAATGATGTGGTCCACCACTGAGCCAACATGCCTTTTTTATTTATTTATTTATTTATTTAAAACAATACATCAAAAAAAAAGAAATAGTCAGACAAATGATCGCGACAGGAACTTTACATGATATTTACAGTTTCTACGGTATGTAGGCTTCAGTCAGATTTAACATATATTAAACAAAATCCTGGTTATACTTGACTTTTTGGGCGTCTGTTGTTCAACCAAACCAAAAGCCTTCTTAATGCACATTTGCCCCAGTTTAGACAACTACTAAGAGGAAGGAAAACAGATCTGTTCCAAACTGAAGCATGTCTTCTTTTTTTTTCCTCTGTAAATTTTATTTTTTATTCAAAAAGTTAAAATTGCAAACATGGAAAATGAACATTATGAAAACACAACAAAATTAGACAAAATATGGATCCAAAGGACCAAAAAGCAAACAAACATAGATATACATCTATTGTCCCCACCTAGCTGAATACTGGCAAATATATTGCAACAGGGATAATTTCTTCCCCTTGTGAAAAAGGATACCTGCCCTAAAATAAAATGCTTCACAAACTGAAGCATGTATTCTAGGGCAGGTATGCTTTCTCAAACTTGACAGTCTATTATGTGTTGGGATTGCAATTCCCAATGTGTTTGCTGAATTGGTAGCCTTCCTTTGTATGCATGGATACAGATGTGCACCCAGGTATTCCATTCTGCAGGCAAACCTACATTCATTTAGAGCAGGGGTCTCCAACTTTGGCCACGTTAAGCCTGGCGGACTTCAACTCCCAGAAAAGCTGGCTGGGGAATTTTGGGAGTTGAAGTCCGCCAGGCTTAACATGGCCAAGGTTGGAGACCCCTGATTTAGAGGTTAACTTAACCCTTATTACCTTATATTTTTGCTGTGGCATTGACTTATGTGTCCTTACACACTACCATCCTTGGGAGGCACCTCCTCTTGTACCCCTAGCAAAGAATCTGAAAAGAAGTGATGGACTGTCACTCTGAAGGTTACAGATGTTTGTAGCCAAAAATCATTACCCTGTTTCCCCGAAAATAAGACATCCCCTGATAATAAGCCCAATCGGGCTTTGGAGCGCATGCGCTAAAATAAGCCTCCCCCCTGAAAATAAGCCCTCCCCAAAAATATTTAAACACAGAGCTGGAAATCAGGTAAGATGGCAAGAGGAGTCCCAATCTTGCTCCATGCGCCCCAAAATAATAAGACCTCCACAAAAATAAGGCCAAGCACTTATTTCGGGGTTCAAAAAAAATATAAGACAGGGTCTTATTTTCGGGGAAACACGGTAATTGTTCCATGCCTGTGAGATTGTGGATTATATATATATATATATATATTGTTGAATATTTTATCACAACTGGAAGTTCTTTCTTTCAGATTAGCTTTAAAGCAATCTTATCAGGTTTTGGGCATTATTTTCCGACACCAGATGTTTTCTAAGAGGATCTTGCAAATGAAACTCAAATGGCTTGTTGTAAGGCACTCCTCAAGGAAGGAAAGTTTTTGAACCAATGTTAAAAGAAAAAAGAAAAGAAATCTATTCCCTAGATCAATGATGGCAAACCTTTTTGCTGTCATGTGCCAAAAGTGGGGGGAGTGCAGGGGGGGCGTGCGCACGCATGCCCACACCCATAATTCAATGCTCCCCGCCCCCCACGGATGTGCGCGTGACACCCTCCCCCCCACGTTCCCCATCCTTTTGGCATGCGATGGCATGGTGGGCCTGGTAGGCCTGTTTTTCGCTCTCCCCAGGCTCCAGAGACTTTCTAGGAGCCTGGGGAGGGCGAAAACTGCCTTCCCCACACCACCCAGAGGCCCTCCGGAGATCAGAAACGGCCCATTTCCCGACTTCCGGTGGGCCCAGAAGGCCCGAAAATCAGCTGGCTGGCACACACATATGCGCCGGAGCTGAACTAGGGCAATGCTTGTGTGTCCACTGATATGGCTTCGTGTGCCAACTGTGGCACGCGTGCCATAGGTTCGCCATCACGGCCCTAGATACTTAACTTGTTCCTTTCTCTGCAGACCCACCGTATATCTCAGACACCAAGAACACTGGCGTGCCAGTGGGTCAGAAGGGCATCCTTCAGTGTGAGGCCTCTGCAGTTCCATCAGCGGAATTCCAGTGGTATAAAGATGACAAACGGTACATGAATTACTCAAGTGGGGGCGGGGGGCGATGTGGGATGTGTCGTCACAGTTGCTAAAACAGAAATGACCCATTCTTTAAGAATCTTGTATTTCTGCTACCATGCAAACAGAGGAAATTGGAGGAAAAGGACAGCATGTGTGTGTGAATGTATGTGTGTGGATTTGTATGTGCACACAAATCGATGTCCATTGTATAGACTCACAGGTGCCGCAGTGGCTCAAACCTGCTGGGTTTGTCGGCCAGAAAGCTAGCAGCCCTGGCTTGAGACCAGGGTTGGGGTGAGCTCCTGTTCCTTGCTCCATCTCCTGCCAACCTAGTAGTTCGAAAGCATGCAATGTGAGTAGATAAACAAGTACCACTTTGGTAGGTAGTTAACAATGCTCTGTGATGTCATGCTGGCCACATGACCAGAGAAATGTCTTCGGACAGCACTGGCTCAATGGCCTTGAAATGAAGATGAGCACCAATCCCTATAGTCAGCAACGACTAGTGGAGCAAAATCCGCAAGAATTCCTTTACACACACACACACACACACACACACACACACACACACACACACACACCACACACACACACACATATATATAATCACACAATTGTAAATGGATGTTCAGCCCATCGAGTCTAACCCTGGTTTATTTGAAGGAGACTGACAGATTGCTGTTTGCTTCTTCCTCTCTGTCGGAGGCCAGCTGACAGAGAGGAGTTAGTCACCTCCTTCAGTAAATCTCCTTCTCCTACGCATCCAATGTTTTGTGTTCTCCACTTACCGCTATTTTCATTCATCACCGATCAACCTTGTCCTGCTCCATTCTACCTTCCGTATTCCCTTTGTTTAACTATCGGTTGTTTTGTTAGGAGAAATTCAAATTGTGAGCGGCTTGGACCTGATTTCTTTCTTTCTTTTTTTTTTTTTTGCCAATTATAAGTTATTCTGTAAAGAAGATTGATGGCACTGGCATTTGAAAGCAATTCTGTCAAACGGGAGGTGCTCCGGTGCTCGTTGCAGAGATCCTTGGCACAGAAATACGCTTTTCTCTATACATGATCTGCAAATATTTTGAATAACAGCTCTTGTTGTTAGGATTCATGCCAGAGATTCTCTGACACAATTCTTCCAAGATTCAGACATGGAGACTATTTATCACAGGTCCCAAGGCATGAAAAGGCAGGATATGATCATTGTTAAGAGTTCTCACAGTGGATTCCTGTAGTTCTCATAGCTGATGTTAAAAAACTGGGTCATTCTCCACTATTAATGATCACAAGGAGACAAACTATAGAGATCCGTTCAAAAATGACCATAAAGATATCATCCATCTGATGAAGATATTATTTTCAGTCATGGGGCAAACTCCAATTATGGGAATCATTTCATCAATTATCCTAGTTGCAAACCATTATGAGTTGCTCCAGAGCAAGCCAGCGCAGTGTAACATAAAACAAGAAAACGTAGAAAGGAACCAGATAAATAAAACAAAAGCAAAACATAAGAATACCAGCAAAGTAATGCACTGGGAAGGGAATGGGATGAAGTAACTTGGATGGTGAAAAGGGTTAGGAAGACCATATTGCAACTGCTGAACAAAATATAGTTCTCTAAGTTGTATTTTGCTCCTTTCATCTCCAGATCTTTTTGGGAGGTCATCTCTTGTACTTTCCAGCTTGACGTAGCACTGTCAGGTTCCAAGTAATGCATCCATCACAATTTGAACTCCAAGGCATTCCTTTCTCTCAAAGAACAAATTTATTTAGATACACCATCTTGGCACTAACTGGTGAAAAGCCAGTACTGTAATTTCCAGGCTTTTCACCCCAATATAAGTTTCAGTTTCTCAAGTTCCCAAAATGAACTGTTGCATTGTCCAACCAAGATGGGAGCTGGTTGCTTGACAACTTCTCTCCTCTTCCTCTGGTCAACCAGCCATTGGAATATGGTTGACTCATCGGCTAGGAATGATGTTTTGACTGAAGGCTCCATCCTCCTTCAGCTTGAAACAGTGTCAATTTTTTTAATTTTTTTTAATTTTATTGAATTTGTATACCGCCCTACTCCTGAAGGACTCAGGGCGGTGAACAGCCATAGAATAAAACATATAGATACAAAATTTAAAATAAACTAAAACGACTTAAATAATTTGGCTGAACAAATTTAAAACCCCAATAATTTAAAAACAAATTTAAAATTTCCATTTAAAAAGGGGAAAGACTTAGGTCAGGCCAGCTTGATGAAACAAGAAAGTCTTGAGCGCCCGACGGAAGGTACGCCGATCCGGGATCCTCAATATCTCCGGGGGGAGCTCGTTCCAGATAGTAGGTGCCCCCACAGAGAAGGCTCTCCCCCTGGGGGCCACCAGTCGACATTGTTTGGCCAACGGCACCCGGAGGAGCCCCTCTCTGGGGGAGCGTACTGGTCGGTGGGAGACTATTGGTGGTAGCAGGCGGTCCCGTAAATAACCAGGTCCTAAACCATGGCGCGCTCTAAAGGTGATAACCAAAGCCTTGAAGCGCACTCACGCAGGAGAGGTGTTACATGGGAGCGCCATGTCACTCCCGTCACCACCCGCGTGGCCACACTCTTCAATTTAATTCATTCATTAAATTGAATTAATGTCAGAATACCCAAGGATACTAACAATCCCACACTCCAATCAAATTCAGGCTTGACAGGCACATGTTGGGTGACCAATTTGTAGAGGGTTGAATGTTAGATGGGAATGGAGCAAATCAGAGTCCTGTGGAAGAAAGGGACTTAGGGCTAGGTCCAGGGCTGGGCTGCTGTGGGTTCGCAGGGGTTCAGGAGAACCTTTAGCTAAGATTCTGGGCAGTTTGGAGAACCCCCAAATCCCACTCCTGGCTGGCCCCTCCCACCCCATCCTGCCCCTCCCAGGAGTCCCCACATGGCCCATTTTGGATGCAGGTAAATGCAGGGCGCACCCAGAGGCTTGGGAAGGGTGAAAGACAGGCTTACCAGAAGTTCAGGAAGACCAGAAATGGGCCCATTTCTGGCCTCCAGAGGGCCTCCGGAGCCTGGGGAGGCTGTTTTTGCCCTCCCTGAGGCTTGATGAAAGCCTCCGGAGCCTGGGGAGAGCAAAAATGCCCCCCCCCACCATGATGCAGGAGGCGGATTAGACCAAGCTCACCATGGCCACGCCGACTCAGCAACTGGGCAGAGAACCCCTTGCTAAAAAATTTTGAAGCCCACCCCTAGCTAGATCTTAGGGCTAGATCACTGGTGGGTTCCTCCCGGTTCAGTCCGGTTCAGCCAAGCCAGTAGCGGTGACGATATGACATCACCGAACCGGTTCTCCCCCCCTGCCCTCCCACCCCCCACTCACCCACGTTATTCTTACCTTTTATTTGGTCCCACCCCCAATCTATTGCTGCCTCCTGAGTCCCAGCTGATGACTCGAGGGGAAAAAAACTGTTTAAACTCTTGCCGCGGGGCTTCAAAGGGCCGTCCCTTTGCAAACAAATGAGTTGGGTCATAAGTGCGAGGACTGGTGGTAAGTGCGAGGACCTTCCAGAAATGACTCTGACCAGCTAGCCACGCCCACCTAGTCACATGACCTCCGAGCCACACCCACAAATTAAGCCACGCCCACAGAACCGGTAGTAAAAAAAATTAGAACCCACCCCTGGGCTAGATGTTCATTTGATGCCTGTGTCCCCTACTAACACTGACCAGAACATATCTAGAGGAAGGAGGAAAGATACTGTGATCTCTAAGGATACTGAGAGCTCAAGGAAGATCAGGAAGGATGCATGTATTCCCACCATCTCAGAAGATCAACAAGTGTGATCAATATCATTACCCTAGCTAGATTTAAATCCTGGTGAAAAGATCAGAAATGTTATCCTGAGTTAGTTGACGGATGCCCGGGCTACACAGTGGCAGGCCTTTTTTTTTCTTTTTCAATGAACTCATCTCCTGGAATGAGACGAAACCCCTGGCTAAACCAGTTGCAATATATATTTTAAGCGAAAGCTCTTCATAAAGGGATTGTGCGAACACGGAAAATTACATCAGTTCTGTCCCCAAGCGAGGAGCTCCAATCTAGTTACAGCGCTCAAATACATTAAATTATAGGTAGCAATACAATTTACAAACAACCGCAGCAGTCTTTTATAACTATTTTATCTCCGTGGTGAACTTGTGGCCATTCCTTCTCTTTCATGTTACAGCTCAGCTATTGGAATTCCCGCATTCATAGAAGACAACCTCTGTAGCTCGAGGTTGAACCGCGGGGTCCTTGGTGCATTCTGAGCGTGGTTGTGCATGGGAGATCTTACCTAGTCAGGCAGCAAAATGTCTTCAAGCAAATAACCAGGGTCGGAGAGCACCAAGGACTCAGAGGTGGGCGTCACATAATGTAACAACCGGTTTGCCCAGAACCGAAAATGTGAGCCTATGTGTGTGCGCCTTCCGTGTATGCACGCGGCGTCAAACACGGGATTATATAGGATGGGATAACGCCGGGGCGGGTGGGCAGGTGTGCGGGCCCACCTGCCCCGGAACTATCGGTTCGTCTGAACCGGTCCGAACCGGCAGCAGCAGGGGTGAAATCCAGCAAGTTCTGACAGGTTCTGGAGAACCGGCAGTAGAAATTTTCAGCAGTTCAGAGAACCAGCAAATACCTCCTCTGGCTGGCCCCAGAGTGGGGTGGGAATGGAGATTTTACAATATGCTTCCCCCAAGAGTGGGGAGGGAATGGGGATTTTGCAGTATCCTTCCCCTGCCATGCCCATCAAGCCACGCCCACCAAGCCACGCCCACAGAACCGCTAGTAAAAATAATTGTATTTCACCACTGGACGGCAGCTCACCTCTGCAAGGACTCCACAATTCACACATCGGCAGGATTAGATTCCTGCATTTGGCTCTAGAACGTGGAATTGCCTTTGAGTTTATTATTGATTAATTTAAACCAGGGGTGTCAAATACAAGGCCCACGGGTGTTCTGTCCCCGTCCCACACATGCACCCCCACAGACGGCCCGGCGTTAATAAGCCACACAACAAAATCTTTGAAGATAAAGCTGGCAGCAACCCAGTGGCTAGCTGCCAATTCAGACTTTACTCACACAAAACAAAGATTAGACTGCAAGCTTTCCAATAAAGCAGGCAAAGATTCCGCAATACAAGGATTAGTCCAAATGCAGTCCGACAAGGCAGGCAGAAGTCCAGTAACGCAGAGATCATGGATTATTTCAGTTTTTGCTCATCACAAACTGAACCAGCCACCACACCCACATTTATACCCTGTGGGGTGTGGTCCAGTGACTCAGCTAATCTCTGGCACGCCTTCCCCTCTGCTGCGCACACTTTTCCCTGCGCATCTGCCAAGGGTCCAGGCAGCACTTATCTCCTTCGTCGCTGTCCACCTGTGGCTGCAGGGATGTGCTTGGCTCTGGGCCTATCTTTTGGCCTTCAGTATCCTCCGGAGGCATTGCCAGAGAGGAGGGTCCTGGAGAGGGAGGCCTTGCCAACTCCTCTCCCTCACTCTCAGAGTCTGCATCTGTCGATAGCCCAGGCTCAGGCAACGGAGCCACAACAATGGGCTGCATGCAGCCCATGATGTGGTCAGATCTGGCCCACGGGGCCATCCTGTAATATAAGGGTTTGGCCCATGTCGCCTCGGCCCGGTCTACCCAATGTAGTTTCAGTCCAGTCTACCCAATGCGGCTTCAGCCCGATCTACCCAATTCAAAGAGGAAACATTAGGCCGGCATGGCTTTGGCCCAGTCTACCCTGTGCAAAGAGGGAAAATGCCAGGAGTTTGGGGAGTGGCGTCAAGTTAGCCATGCCCACCCAGTTGGCCACACCCACCCAGTTGGCTACACCTGCCCAGCCCCCCCCCCTGAGGTCAACCACAGCTCTGATGCGACCCTCAATGAAATTGAGTTTGACACCCCTGACTTAAATTCTTTGTAGAGGACAAACCTGCTCGCTTATGGGCCAGCTGCTTTGTCACACATCTTTTGCACCTGTTTTTAAAATAGTCACACTGATGATCTGAAAAGAACAATTCAGGTACTCGTGTGATTGTAATGTCAAGGTTAGATGACTTTGATAATAATAACCTACATTTGATATTCTTATTCTCCATGCCTGATTTCAGGATTACCCACATAGACGACTCTCCTTTTCAGCGATCTGTTTCCTACAGAATAACCGGTCCCTTCCATTACAAGATCAGGGCTCATCATCTAGATACTTTTGATAATACCATGCAGAAAAATATTCCCAACATATTTTTCTATCAAATCCCATTCAATTTCACAAGAGAGCTGAAGTTTGATGGATGAGTAGAGAATGGTGGCTTTGCGGATATTTATGGAGAATGTCTGTGTGTATGTGTGTGTGTGTATCTCTCTCTCTCTCTCTCTCTCTCTCTCTCTCTCTCTCTCTCTCTCTCTCTCTTTCTCTTTCTCTCTTTCTCTCTCACTCTCTCTCTCTTTCTCTCTCTTTCTCTCTTTCTCTCTTTCTCTTTCTCTCTCTCTTTCTCTCTCACTCTCTCTCTCTTTCTCTCTCTTTCTCTCTTTCTCTCTCACTCCCTCCCTCTTTCTTTGTCTTTCTCTCTCTCTTTCTCTCTCTTTCTCCCTCCCTCTCTCTTTCTCTCTCTTTCTCTCTCTCTTTCTCCCTCCCTCTCTCTTTCTCTCTCTTTCTCTCTCTTTCTCTCTCTTTCTCTCTCTTTCTCTTTCTCTCTCTCTCTCTTTCTCTCTCTCTCTTTCTCTCTCCCTCCCTCCGTCTCTCTTTCTCTCTCTTTCTTTCTCTTTCTCTCTCTCTTTTTCTGTCTCTTTCTCTCTCCTTCTCTTTCTCTCTCTCCCTCCCTCTCTCTTTCTCTCTCTTTCTTTCTCTTTATCTCTCTCTCTCTCTCTCTCTCTCTCTCTCTCTCTCTGTGTGTGTGTGTGTGTGTGTGTGTGTGTGTGTGTGTGTGTGTGTGTGAATGTCCTGTCTTTTCTTTTTGTAGACTTGTTCCTCCTGAAGTCTACAGCTTATGTGGCCCTCCACACTTCAAAGAAATGTGGTGGTGGGAGAAAGAGTCATAAAGGTGCAATTCTTTCTATGGAGCGCTTTTTTTTTCCAGATTAGGAAGTATGGTTACTTAGAAAGCTTTTAGAGAAGTGGAAAGCTGCAATGCTATCCTTTGCCACCTGCAACAAATTTAAAAGCAACGCTAAGAGAAATCGGAAAGAGATCTGAAACTATGCTGAGGAAAAAGTAGGACGTAAGCCAGAAGGAGGAAAGGAAACTTAGAAATGGCAAGGTTCTTCTTTTGGCTTTCCCCAGCAACTAATCACATACATTATTGGTCTAATAATAATTAATAGTATTATTTCATTATTTGATTTTTCTATTACTACTCTCTTGTAATTTTGTTGCAAGCTATTCAAGGTTTTTCTCAAATGAGAAATTATATACCATTGTAGGAGAAGAAGAGGTTTAGCTGGAAGGCAGGGTTAAACGTGCCATAAGTTTAGAGTCACTGCGTTGCCACAAGGCACCCAAATCCAGCCAATTCCATTCACCCTTATCTAGTACCAATTTAGCTTTGAACATTAGTCAACTAAATTCTTGTTTTAGAGGTAGCAATAATAAACCCTTCTGTGCTTTGAGCTCAACAAATGCTCCTGGTTATTTGTGCCTGATGACAACTGTGCTCATAAATGAAATATGTGTGTCTGTGTTGTTGTGGTTTTCCTAGTATGCTTGTGTGGGTGCCTAACATTGTAATTCCTGTGTTTCAGGCTCTTTGAAGGACAGAAAGGGTTGAAAGTGGAAAATAAGGCCTTCTTCTCCCGTCTTACTTTCTTCAATGTCTCCGAGCAAGACTACGGAAATTATACTTGCGTTGCCTACAACCAACTAGGAAACACTAATGCTAGCATTATTCTCTACGGTAAGTAGCAAATAAGTTGATGGATTCAGCTGGCCCTGGGATTCATAGAACATTAGAATAATGTTGGAAGAGGCCACCTAAGGTCATGGAGTCTAATTCCCTCTTTGTGATAGGAATCCAAATTAAAACGTTCATTACAGACGAGTCTCTGGTTGAATGTACCCACCGAAGGAAAGGTCACCGTCATTCTGAGTAATTGGCTCAATTGTCAAATTATAAGGAAAAAGGAAGAATAGATAAAAGAAAGAAGGACCTATTTATATAGTTTATGCTTTGACGTAGGATCTCAGTGGCTTTTCTCAATATAGGGCTTCTAGTAAATTCTGAAATACCAAATGTCTCCACCAGCATAGAGAGTTTAAGAACAAAGCAGTCTCTTGATGGGACAAAATCAATTGATAGATGAGTCCTTCCTTTAGCCATTTTTTCCAATATCACATGTATCATAAATAATGACTTCACAGTCCTACTTTTCTCATATCATCAACATTCTCCATCCTCTTTTCTCACTGATTTTAGAACTTTACGATGGTTGTGCAGATAACTCCCAAGAAGAAATCATTATATTATTGTATTACATTGGTATGTCATCAGTGTATTTGTAGCAGTTGAACAATGCCAACTGTCAATAGTCTATAGGGATGTTATTATGGGGATAAAATTAGGAGAAACTTTGGGCTGAGCTGTTTTGAGCTCTCTAAGAAAAGGCAGGACATAAATGCAACAAAAGACCATTTTTTTCTTTCTTTCTTTCTTTCATTGTTTCTGAACATCCTGCCTAAAAAAGAATCTCTCACTTCATCTTGATTCCCCACTCCACCCCCTCTGGAAGTCGCACACGAGGATGTTCTCCAAAGTTTCAAAGTGAAAGTTGTAGGATTTATTTTAGCAAAAAGAGTTTCGCTTACTGGAATTGTTCTTCCTTTCCACTCATTTAAAAAGAAGACTGCTTTCCATCGCGGCGTGACTAAAGAAATCTGATTCCATGGGCTACCACACATATAAAATAACTGAAAAAAATAAATAAATCAGGTGAACCGATGAACAATCTGCAATCAAGCCAATATCAGAAACTGCTGCTTGCTAATCTTACACCATGAACCAGAAGGAAGCTCCTTCTCATATATCATCTAAAACATGGAGGTACAACCTTGGGCCCTTTAAGACCTGTAGACCTCAACTCCCAGAATTCCCCAGCCAGTAATCCACATGTCTTAAAGTAGCTAAAAGTTGGACACCCCTGATTTAAAGGCTCTGAGTGTTTGTTTGGTTTTTTTTAATCTCTTCTCTGTTCTGGATTTAATGGTCTTTTCAATTTATATCGAAAACCTTCCTCCTGTAGTCTTTCTCTGCAAGGTACCAAGCAACATGCTAAAAAGGGATCCTGTAACCTTAGTTCATTGGTCAAATGTTGCTATTAATCAGGGGTGGGCTTCAAAAATTTCAGCAACGGGTTCTCTGCCCAGTTTCTGGGTGGGTGTGGCCATGGTGGGTGTGGCCTAGTCGGCCTCCTGCACCACAGCAGGGGAGCCATTTTCACCTTCCCCAGGCTCTGGAGGCTTCGCCCTCTGGAAGGGCAAAAAGTGCCTCCCCTGGGCTCCGGAGGCCCTCCAGAGCTTCCGGGAGGCCTATTTTCCCCCCTCTCCGAGCCTCCATGCTGGCCCTGCACTTACCTCGCATCCAAAACAGGCCACGTGGAGACTCCTGGGAAGGGTGGGGTGGGAGGGGAGGGGCTGGGCAAGCAGAGCCAGCCAGGGGTGGGGTTTGGAGGTTTTCCGAACCGGTCATAAGGTTAGCTTCGGGTTCTCCTGAATCCAGGTGAACCCGTAGCAGCCCACCCCCTGCTGTTAATGATAATCTCAACAAATCCATTTAAAACACCTCAGAAAAACATAGGATGATGTGGGAGTTCCTCCCACCCCTGATAACCTTCCTTCCCCTGAAAGATTATTTCCATAACTTGAATTCTTCCCATTTTTGAAAGTTCTAGTCTCTGGATATCTCATTTCCACCAAGTATTTTTCTATCTAGAATGAGATCTTGCAAGATTCCCTTCACCCAGGCTTAGAGAGATACTAACAGCAAGGAATGGCGAATCTTTATATCTTCTCAAAAATAAAAGCAATATATATATATATATCACCAAGCCTTTCCTAGTATTGCCACCCTGAAGCGCCATCTGTTAAGTGAGGCGTTTGAGAATAAACAACCTAACCAGCTCCACAATCCCAGGCATGCTTCCAAGTTGTGCTTTCTATTACTTCGACATAAAAATAATAATAAAAAAAAGGACTTTAGCGAAGGAAGGTGGGGAGAACTCTGAAGCCTTATCTAGAAACTATTTTCTCCACACGCCAGAACTCTGATTAAAGTGATGGATCCATCTGACACCGCTCACAGCCAGAGACAGCTCTAATTGCTTGTCTTATTTGTTACGTTTCTTTTTCGTGTTAAGAGAAAGAGCATGGCTGTTCGCTCTTCTTCATGCCCACTGGAAGCGGAGGTGAGCAAATCCTCCAGGGCCTTATTTCTTCTGCCTCTCACACGATTTCAAACCAGCGTTCTTGTCCAGAATTCTGAGGTTTTCTATCTATTGATTGACCATTCCAAGATGGCCTTTTTTATATCAGGCTTGAGGTTCACCCACAAGGACCATAAACTGTCCAAAAGCTTTGTCTGTAAAGACGACAACATGGTTTCTACAACCCAGGATGGCAAACAAGATTCACAAGAACAAGGAAGGGATAGGACCCAAGATGGGACCAGAATTGTGATGGTGTTGATGATTGATGATAATGATGATGACGATGACAACATCCAGGGGTGAAATCCAGCAGGTTCTGACAGGTTCTGGAGAACCGGTAGCGGAAATTTTCAGTAGTTCGGAAAACCGGCAAATACCACCTCTGGCTGGCCCCAGAGTGGGGTAGGAATGGAGATTTTGCAATATCCTTCCCCCAGGAGTGAGGAGGGAATGGGGATTTTGCAATAATCTTCCCCTGGAGTGGGGTGAAAATGGAGATTTTGCAGTATCCTTCCCCTGCCACACCCACTAAGCCATGCCCACCAAGCCACTCCACGCCCACCAAGCCACAGAACCGGTAGTAAAAAAAAAAAAAAAAAGACTTCACCACTGATGATATCCATTCAATCATGTCCGACTCTGAGCGACTCTATAGGTCTCTCCACAACTTCCAATCTCACACTACTTCTTTGAGTTGTTCTTTGCTCTGGCTGATGTCAGCTAAGATGGTGTCCATCCACCGTGTTCTTTGGTTTCCTTTTATCGCTAACTCTTCCAGGCATAACATCTGACATGTCACTGGAAGGCAAAATCGTCCCTGTCTCCTGATCAAGGAAGACGTAGTCACTTATCTAACATGATCAACGCTCTTATTAATAGTGTGTCAAAAATAGTTTAAAACCTTCTTTGAACTTCATCATGATACAAGATTTACCCACATCTTACATTCCCGTCTATGTAGCTTTATAGCAGCTGGTATGAACATGGAAATCTATTCTCTATTGAACTATCCAACAATAATCAGATTGACCAAGTATTGTATTTTAGCACTTATTCCACAAGCAGAAGGTACTATGACATTTCTTCTTTCATCCAAAATACCTGTCAAAATTCCTTCTAAAATGTCTACATTAGATTTTCTTTGAATGCCCTTCAGGACTATTATCTATGTTTTGACCAGCTGTGGTTATTAACGGGACTAAATTGAAAGATAGGAATAGTGGACGGTATAAAGTTCTCACAACATAATCGTTTTAATACGTTAGCAAAAAGAAACTGAATTTGTGGCAGAGAAGTTTCTTCAACCTTGCCACTTTGGATGTTTGACTGCTTAGTGTTTTCATTACTCATTTCTTTCCTTCATCGTTGGAAGTATAGTTAGAAAGAGGCTACCTTTAGAAAAGAAAAATGATTGATCAGCTTTTTCTTGGATGCTACTATTTCCTTCATTAACTACATAGCAACGGTAGTGGGAGAACTAAGTATGTTAAATCTCACATTATTTTAAAAAATAATGGGTGGAAAGACATTTTCACCAGCATTGTTAATATTATTGTGGCTAACATTGGATGGAAAATCAATATAGAAGCACAGGAACGATATTGTCTATCATCCCTCTCCTCAACCTCTCCTCATTTAAGAACATTAGGTTTATATTCTTCCTTCCATATTCCTCGATCAAGACAGTTTTATCTCAGTCCATCTCATTTTTTTTTTTAAAGAGAAAGTTAAACCTACAACGGAACTGTAGCAAAGCACATGTAATGCTAGCACATGCCAGTTGAAATTTGGCAAGTGAATGAAAGTCATAAAGTTGGCTTTTGGGAAGTTACTAATAGACGGAAACGGACGGTCAAAGGAAATCAATGCAATTGCTTCCAGTCGGTGATGAATAAGATGCAATATTAAATAAACATTGCTGGTTGGTCTTAAAGAACGTAAGAGGGCAGAGGGAGAGGAAGCAATTGGAAATATCTGTAGTGGTGTGAAATCATGCAGACAATGGGATAGTGTACCCATCTGTACATTAGGAGCTAAAATGATGTATAATGCTGATTAGTTAACTCCTGATGACGTCTATCCCATCCC
Organism: Pituophis catenifer annectens; assembly: GCF_029215685.1. Lineage (NCBI taxonomy): Eukaryota > Metazoa > Chordata > Lepidosauria > Squamata > Colubridae > Pituophis > Pituophis catenifer. The sequence continues at coordinate 19,381,154 of NW_027256892.1, forward strand.
ATCATCACAGAGTTGTACCATACAGCCTTGCAAAAGTTGTGGGACCAAACATACTTCCAGGACAAGTGGCATTTAGTTATCTAAAGTTATTCCTAGTAGTTAGGAAGTGCCAATTCTTAGTTCATCAATCATTATCGCTTTCAATTTAGAGTTCCCCAGTTTAAAATGGGAGTTTGGTTTTTTCTTTCTTAGAGCAGAGATAATGTTTGAAATGTCTTTTCATCAGCTTTCCCACTGCTTTGGGAAAAGGAGGTCACCACTCAAATGCAGACGGAGAAGACCTTGTAGAGAGAAATTAAGAGCAAGCACAGATCCGTTGCATTTGGGATTCATCCAGTAAGGGATGGGTGGTGTCCAGAGTGTCAGGGTTCTGACTGATGCCCTAATGAGCCAAGCTTCAAAAGAAATCCAGTTATTTATTAGGAGCTTCATGTTGGCATGTTCCAAGTGAAGCCAACTCTGACCCCACGTAATTTGACCCTGTTTCCCCCCTCCTCCCAAGGTGTGTCATCAGTCACATTCTCCAACGAAGCAATTTTATGGGTTGTAGAAATCACTCCCCTCCAGCCATTGTGGGTAACCCCGGGAGACAGCCTTGACAGAGATATGGCTGGAATGTGCTTTTGTTTTTGACTGACATGCTGCCTCGCAAGTTCGTTTTCCCATCCCGCTTGCCTATGGCAACTCGAGAGCAGGCCAGGGATGCTTTGCGAGTTGACACAGAGATCTTCCCATCCACCCCACAAATAACCACACTAACAGCAGCAGGCAATGAGAGTTGTGGACAAAACTTTGCACCAGCATTTGGGCCAGGATAGACAGACTTGGACTTTGGTTTCAGATAATCCCTTCATTTCTTTTACTTAATAAATCTATAGTATCTGTTTCTGGAGCATGTTCCAAACTAAAATAGTCCTCATTATGTAACTATGATGGCCTATTAAAAAAAATCTATTATATAAAAGTGAAGTGTTTTGCTCTGATTCTGTAAAATATCAGGGACATAAAAGACATTCTGAAGCATAGAGCAGTAATTGTATCAATTGGACAGATATATATTAACTGAATACTCTATAGAGGAGCTATGCGTTCTTGTCAAAAGAGGGTAACCAGTTATCCCAGTGTCTTTGAGCAGTTGTGGATCATCCCATGACTTGTAGGAAACATATTCTACTGAAAACATGCTTTCAAATGTAAGAGAGGAATTCATATGAGTTATCAACTAAGCCACAATAAGGAGCATTGATGTAAAATAAGAAGCCTTAAGCCACGATTTAGAACCATAGTAGATCAATCATGCAAGGTCCTAAGTCAGCCCTCTTAGTTTGATGGGTAAACCCTTAATTGAAGGATGAAACCTTTCAAGAGAGAATGCTTTATGATGCTTCAGCTTTGTGGTTTTTCTGAAGTTGAGCACCCCGGAAAATGTACTTGTTTTATTGCACGTTTCTGCATCCTATCTCTACCTTCTTCTGCTTTTATCGACTTTCACACGGATCCTCTTATCAACACACAGTGAATCTTACCGATTCCTTTCCCGATTATATCAATATTGTAGAAAGTAGTATGGCTTTCTTTCTTGCAATTGTTTAAATTACCTCCTAACTTTATCTAGTAATAAAGGAACTATGATCCATTTGTGAAATGAAGAGAGTTTTATCCTGGTTTAGCACAGCGGACAAAATCTGGTCCCCTGTTCACAGTCACAATCTTGACAATTGAAACCACAGCCCAGTGCCCTCCATATTGTCCTGGTTTAATCTTGGTGTAGCAATTGTTCTTTCTTCCTCTCTTTACCAGTTTTGCACAACACTTGTTAGCTACATGTGACATGAAGATTTGCTGAAATAGAATAGAGTCTTGTGTCCCTTATTCATTTTTTATTGACAGAGCAATTGTGGTCCTAAGCAATGAATAATGCATTGCTTGAGAAGTAATATCATTTATCATGTTGGAATTATAAGAGAAGCTGAGCAGAACTGATTTGTGGGGAAAAAGGGGGGGACCATGTGAGCTAGTGATGGACAGTAGCTTTCCTTCCCCCCCCCCCAAAAAAAAATTCTGGCTAATCTCAGCTCCCAGCAGGTTCTCTGGGAGTTATAGCTCAAAAACATCTGGAAGGACAAGAGTTGCTCGCACCTGCTGACAAGCCAAGCAGAAGTCATGAAGTTAATAGGTGATTACACTGAAGTCATTGGAGCCCATCTTTTACGGAAACATGGATTATTGAGACAATGTAGTTGAAGAGGCAATCAAAATGCAAAGCAATCAAGGCCATTTCCAGAAATGCAGAAAGTGTAGGAATAGTTTTTGTTGTTTTGTCACATATCATAGAACCTAGCAAGGTGATCCTCTTGTCTTTAGTTAGGGACTCACAACAAAAGAGATCCAGCAAAGCCCAACTTGCAGAGTCAAGTAACGGTTCTGCTGCTAGAGTTTGGAATTAGACATTACATCAGAAAACTCTGAAGGGTGTTTGGGTGATAGGGAGTCAAAACCGGGAGTAGTCAAGAGTATTAAGTAGAGCTTCAGATTTATCTTGAGGCCTTCAGTGTACGGAGTTTCTTCAATTAACATGTGGAGATTTCTTCAGAAGCCCAGCTAGATTCTTCAATTAATCATGTTTCTTAATTATGTTGTGACTGTTATTTCTTTTTCTCCTTCTCATCTTCAGCTAAACCTCAGGTGTGTGAGAATGGTGGTTATGATGATGATGATGATGACAATGTTGGTGGATTCTGGTTCTTATTTTGGATTTTAATTATCTGGCTTTCTAGTCTACTTTCCTAGCAACCAAGTCATGGCTGCAAAGAGGATGGGAAAAGGCAGACTGCCTCTTGTTTGAAATTATTTGGTTTCTAGCGCCATTTCTCATATCGGCGGAAATAAGGAACAGTGAGAAGAAAGGCTCAGGAAGCGATAAATGAAGATAACAATGGCCACCAGAAATTTTAAATAATGTATCTTCTCTTAAGCTTTTCGTTTCTTGGAGGGAGAAGGGGCAAAGAGGGTCCAAGAGATGCCTCCAATTGATCGTTTTCTTCTAAAGTTAGCTTCTTCTCACAGGGCTGAGAAGTTCATCCGATCTACGGTCTGCGGTCTTCTTCAAAATATCCAACAACCTCAATAGATAACATCAAGAAACCCATAAACATTGTATGTGTGGTCCTAAGCGTTAGAGTTAGAGCAACTTTTTTGCAAGGCTGGACATTATGAATTACATTTCATGGAGTCACATTTTCTCTTCCTACTTTCTATGCTTCATTTTCCAACAGCACTGGGTATTTTTTTATTTATTTTTTTCATTTATTTTAATTTCTCATCCATTTTAGAGTCCGTCTTCTCTCCTTAGCCCATCTACACATCCTCCTCCTCCTTCATTCCATCTCTTCTTTACAACAATCTGTTTCGTGGAGTGCTAATGATGAAGCGATATATTTATTTTCCTTTTTATCTTCATCTTTTTTTTCTCTTCCATTGTTTCCTTACCTGGTTTAGAAATAAGTGAGCCCACAAGCTCAACCTTATTCCAAGGTCAGTATTGTCTTGCTGTATGTCACATCTGCTCTGCCTCCCTTTATTGCAACTCCCCTTCCCCACCTTTGATACACATTGCCTGTTCCCCTGTTCGATTTGCATGGAGGACTGTACCACTTCCTGCTGGGGGGGAGGGGGGTTCCAGAGAGGGTACAGTTTTGGGGGATTGGTCTCCTTGTCTTCCATCGTGTCGTGTCTGGTCAGCGGTTGAGAGTTCCACTATCCAGTTTGAGATCTCCTTTTAGATGAAATCCATTGTGCTTTGCACGCGTGGGTTCGAATCCCATCTTCATCGCCAATGGAATGTGTGGGAGTCGGAATACAGATGAGAAGCCAAACTTCTAGCAGCAATGTTTATTGCAGATAATGACTCAGTAAAACCAACATGCAACTTCCGGCTGATAGCCCCTTTTAAAGGAAAACTATCAGCCTTTTACCAATAACATTAAAATATGTCCCACACCTGCGTGGCAGAAGAAAAGTCTCTGCTCACGCCTGCGCAGACATAACAAATCCCTTTCAAGGATCAAAAGTCATCAAGATTCTGATCCTTTCCTTCTTCTCTCCCCACCCACAAAATAAAAATAATTTTGGGAACTGCCCCGCTTACCAACTCCCTTTACCAGATGGATTAAAGCTAAAATAAAGACATTGAATTCATGACCACTATCGATTAATCCATGGAACTTGGCTTGCCTCTCAATGTTCCATCATTAGAGGTTTTCAAGAAAAGACTGGACAGCCATTTTTGTCCAGGTTTTTTTTTTTTTTTTTTAAATTTGATTTATATGCTGCCCTTCTCCGGAGACTCAGGGCGGCTTACAATGCATTAAGCAATAGCCTTCATACTTTTGTATATTTCTACAAAGTCAGCTTATTGCCCCACAAACTGGGTCCTCAATTTACCTACCTTAGAAAGGATGGAAGGCTGAGTCAACCTTGAGCCTGGTGAGATTTGAACTTGCAGTAATTGCAAGCAGCAGATGTTAATCACAATGCTATCAGTCTGCTGAGCCACCAGGCCCAGGTTGGTATAAGGATGCCTGCCTTGGGCATGCGGTTGGACTCAAAGACCTCCCAAGTCCCTTCTAGCCCTATGACTCTATCATTTAAAGAGATTACTGAAGACAGACTCACAGAACATAATTCTTGGAATTTCTCTTATATTTTGAGTGTAAATAAACAAAGAAGACCACTATTCTAAAAAAAAACAACAACCCAAAACATTCCTTTTCTTAGAGGATGTGCTTTCTTTAGAGCCTTGATAGTACAGTGGTCTAAGCACCCTGTTATTAACACAGCTGCCTGCAATTACTGCTGGTTCGAATCTCTCCAAGGCTCAAGGTTGACTCAGCCTTCCATCCTTTCTAAGGTAGGTAAATTGAGGACCCAGTTTGTGGGGGCAATAAACTGACTTTGTATAAAAATATACAAAAGTATGAAGGCTATTGCTTAACGCATTGTAAGCTGCCCTGAGTCTCCGGAGAAGGGCGGCATATAAATCAAATTTAAAAAAAAAAAAGAAACTGGGGGAAAAAAATCTGAACATCTATTTCTAGCACTTCACTATTAGTTAGAGCAGTGATGGCGAAGCTTTTTGGCACCAAGTGCCGAAAAGATGGCTCGGAAACATGGTGCGTGCACGCTCGTCGGGGCCACCCTCCAGAAAAGCTGAACTTCTGGGTTCTAACACGCATGCACGCCCAACGATTAGCTAGACAGCGCCATGCACAAGCTGGTTTTCGACTGCCGTGCGCGCGAAGGGATCACATTCCTGAAAAGCTGAACTTTAGGGTTCTGGCACGCATGCACACCTGACAATCAGCTGACTGGTGTGCATGTGCACACCAGTTTTCGGCACTGCCGCGTGCGTGGACAGCTGATCGTCACTCGTGCACCTGTGGCAGAAACCCAGAAGACAAAGAGGCAAGGCCGCGCGTGCCAGGCGACATGGCTCTACATGCCACTTTGGGCACGCATGCCATAGGTTCGCCATCACAGAGTTAGGGACTACTGATTCAAAATATTTTACAGGTTATTTTGGAGAAATATGCCCATTCACACACTCACTCACACACCATTTTTTTCATCTATGGATATGATGATGAATGGAACCCTGGCCAATTAAGGGAAAAAAATCCTCACCCAGCAATGCCAACTACAAATACAATTCTGAAGTCTCTTTTTAATAACATTCCCTGTGGATGAATCAAAGGGCACTAATGATTTGTTACCAGATGTGATTCTTTGTCCCTTACCAAATGATACTTTTCAAGTCTGGAAGTTGAGTCACGGCAACTGGACTTCTTTTTGGTTTTTTTTGGTTTGAAACATTTTGTTGACGATGTCACTTGAATAAACAGCGAAGCATTTCAAACCCCAAGAAGAAATGAAGTTCAGTTGGCATGACTCAACCTTCAGACAGGTCTACCTGGATGGCTGAGAATCATCACTGATATACTTTTTAAGGTAACCTCAAAGGTGCTTTTTTTTCAAAAGGCAACTGAATTGTTTGTTTTTTTTTATTTGAGGAAGAAGAAGATGTTTTGCTTCCCATCCAAGAAGCTACATCAGTTGTACTTCTGTTGCAACTGATAGGGACACGGTGGCTCAGTGGCCAAGATGCTGAGCTTGTCGATCGAAAGGTTGGCAGTTCAGCGGTTCGAATCACTAGTGCCGCATAACGGGATGAGCTCCCGTTACTTGTCCCAGTTTCTGCCAACCTAGCAGTTCGAAAGCACATAAAAAAATGCAAGTAGAAAAATAGGAACCACCTTTGCTGGGAAGGTAACAGCATTCCATGCGCCTTTGGCCTTTAGTCATGCCGGCCACATGATCACGGAGACGTCTTCAGACAGCGCTGGTTCTTCTGCTTTAAAACGGAGATGAGCACCTCCCCCTACAGTCGGGAACGACTAGCACATATGTGCGAGGGGAACCTTTATCTTTACCTTACAATTGATTGAGCTTCTGGGATGAGAAGCAAAACGTCGTCTTCTTCTTTCTCAAATTAAAAATTCCATGTGCCTTTTGAAAAAGCACCTTTGAGACAACTATGATATGGATGACTCTGAATCTCCATAGACACATTTCAAGGTTCCTTTTAAAGAACCGCTAGTCGAAACCTCTAATAAAATCAGGTGAGATTGGCAAAGTAGACATGTCTAAGAATTATGCTCGTTGGAAGAATTTAACAATTACAACTTCTTATTCTTCCTGTTCTTAGAAGACTTCCCTGGTCAAGGTGGAAATTGATATATGTGTGTGTTGCAGAAAGGCCTTGGACCTGTTAGCTGGATTTGATTTTCTGGTTTCCCTTAAAAGGAGCATGTAGAGGCCAGCATGTGCAAACTTCGCATTATTCTACTTGTAATAAATGTATGTGAAGCTCGTCACCATTTGAAGAATGCTGTCAATATTTGTTGAGGTATTCCTATGCCAACTGGGCTGGCGAAGGGATCAACTGTTCCCTCATCTGTGTCTTGGTAACCAAAATGAAACAATGCCTTTGAAATAAATATTGAAAATGGGGGAGAAAAAAATAGGCAACACAGTTGGTGGCCTGATGAATAGAGGATGGGCTTCGGTAGAATTAATTGTGGGACTGGCTGGAAGAGGTCCCAAGTTGTACCACCTGGTAGACAGAGTTGACAGACAGAGACAGACACGATCTCTGGCAGAAGAACCACCAGAGCCTCAAATCTAGATGTTTAAACTGGTTGACTTTAAAGAAAAAGTCACCCGTAGAAGAGAACATTTGCAGCTCATGGGGTGAATTCTGGGGTCCCTGATGCCCTCTGAACTTGGTAGACATTTCACTATCCGACTAAGAAACATTATCAGCGCACCAGAATCTTCTACATTCTAAGAAGAACTCAAGGTGCTGCCTAGTTGGGTAATGAAACATCTCCAAGAAACCTCCAAGAGCCTTGGTAGTACAGTGGTCTAAGGCACCCTGTTATTAAGCTGCCTGCAATTACTGCAGGTTCAAATCTCACCAAGGCTCAAGGTTGACTCAGCCTTCCATCCTTTCTAAGGTAGGTAAAATGAGGACCCAGATTATGGGGGCAATAAGCTGACTTTGTATAAATATACAAAAGGATGAAGGCTATTGCTGAGCACATTGTAAGCCGCCCTGAGTCTCCGGAGAAGGGCGGCATATAAATCAAATCAAAAAAAAAAAAAAAAACAGCTAAACTCAGAGAGCACCAAGGAGTCAAAATAATAATAATAAATAAATAAAATAAGGAATGCAGATAACATGAGTAATCTCAGCCAGCTCTTCATCCAATTTCTCATTCTTCTTTGAAAAGGTACAACGCTAATTCTCCAGACCACCATTAGATCCCATCCTTGATTTTCAGAAAACGGATGTGGTTTGTCTGTCAATCTGCATCCCTTTAGCCCCCTGGCAGAATCAAATGCCGATATGCAGCCGCCTCATTCTGAAAGAAAAGAAAAGAAAAAGAGCTGATTTATTAACTCGTTTTTCTTTCTTTCTGTTTCTTTTTTTTTTTTATTTCCCCTTCTGCATGGCTTCCTTATGTGTCTCCTCATGCTCCCTACATTCTGCCATGTAAGTATCACTGGCCTCGATACCAGATGTTATGCTTTGGAATGAGGAATGAGTGTTCAAAGGCTTCAAGGGAAGAGGGTGGACAGAAAAGACTTGAGAAAGGGAAGAGGTGGGATGAAAAAGTTTTTGATGGACCATCCAAAGTAGGCATATCTTGGAATCAGTTCATGCAATGTGGAGGGACCAAAGTCAATTACACTTTTAAGTTTGGCCGTAGGTCTTGAATTACCATTGCATTGGCGTCTTTGTCCTTATTCTTACATGCCTCCCTTCTAGTTTAATGCGAAGCAGGGGTGAAATCCAGCAGGTTCTGGACAGGGGTGGGTTCTAATTTTTTTTACTACCGGTTCTGTGGGTGTGGCTTATTTTATGGGCGTGGTTTGATGATCATGTGACAAACAATTCTTTAGGATTTAGAAGAGGTACTGGTCTACCAGGCTTTTAACTGCTTGCAGAGCTGTACCGGTCTACCCATTTGTTTTTGGAGTGTCCCAGTCTACCAGTTTGTTTTGGAGCGCACTGATCTACCACCACACTGCCTTTTGCCACTGATCAGCTGTAGGGCGGCCCTTTGAAGTGCCACAGCAAGAGCTTAAACAGTTTTTTTTGCTGCTCTGCCACCACCGAGAGCATCGGAAACCGTTTTCAGGCAGCTTGGCCTCAATTGCCAATCTACCATCACTGAGCGGTTTACAAGGAGTGGATTGGTTCTAGCCAATCCGTTGGGAGGCTTCTTGGCTTCTCAGTTTAAAGCTACGGTGTCTTGTTTTTTTCTCTCTCTCTTCTTTGTCAAGTGAGCCCTGATTTTTTCCTTCTAGCCGATCAGCTGGGACTCGGGAGGCAGCGAATAGATTGTGGGCGGGGCCAGGCAGAGGTGGTATTTACCAGTTCTCCGAACTACTCAAAATTTCCACTACCAGTTCGCAAGAACCGGGGAGAACCGGTAGCAACCCACCACTGGTTCTGGACAACCGATAGCGGAAATTTTGAGCAGTTCAGAGAACTGGCAAATACCACCTCCGCCTGGCCCCAGAGTGGGGTGGGAATGGAGATGTTACAATATCCTTTCCCCAGGAGTGGGGTGGGAATGGAGATTTTGCGGTATCCTTCCCTTGCCATGCCCATCAAGCCATGCCCACCAAGCCACACCACGCCCACCAAGCGACGGCTACAGAACCAGTAGTAAAACAAATTGGATTTCACCACTGATGCGAAGGTAGCACTTACTACTGCAGGTAGTCCTTGATTTACAATATTGATCCCAAAATTTCTGTTGCTAAGTAAGACATTGCTTGCCACATGAGTTAACTTAGTAACATCGGTCGTTCAGTGAATCTGATTTCCCCATTGAATTTGCTGTCAGAAGATCACTGAAAAGGATCCCGTGACCCTGTTGATCACAACAACAGTCATAAAGATGAACCAGTTGGTCCAGCATCTGAATTTCGATCGCGTCCTCCTGGGGATGCTGCAAAGGTTGTAACTGTGAAAAACGGTCATAAGTCACATTTTTCAGAGTCGTCATAAGTTTGAACGGTCACTAAAGGAACTGTTGTAAGTCGAGGACTACCTGTCATTGTACAGTTGATTCCCATCACTCCAGAAGATTAGGTAGCCACCCAAAAAAAGTATCCTTCCCAAAAGACAGAATGCCTCCCGCCCACTTTTAGCTGCTTTAAAAGGATAATAGGAGAGATTCTGTTTACAGTGTCGAAAGTCCCTTCTCACTATATTTAAATATATTTTCAACAGCCATTCAACTCTACTTTAAAATGTGTCTTCCTGTTCAGATTTTAATACATTCCTGTATGAAATATGGAGAACATAGGCAGAGGGTCAGGGCTTTTTTATCCCCAATTTTTAGATGTTTCTGTATGTGCTGAAATATTTGTGAGAAGCATGTTGTTGAGTATTGAATTTGAACATATGTTGATGAAATCCCAACAAGAAGCAGCTGCTGTTCCTCCTCCTCCTCCTCCTCCTCCTCCTCCTCCTCCTCCTCCTCCTCCTCCTCCTCCTCCTCCTCCTCGCCTTCTCCTTCTCCTTCTTCTCCTTCTCCTTTTTCTTCTTCTTCTTCTTCTTCTTCTTCTTCTTCTTCTTCTTCTTCTTCTTCTTCTTCTTCTTCTTCTTCTTCTTCTTCTTCTTCTTCTTCTTCTTCTTCTTCTTCTTCTTCTTCTTCTTCTTCTTCTTCTTCTTCTTCTTCTTCTTCTTCTTCTTCTTCTTCTTCTTCTTCTTCTTCCTCCATATCCCCTATCAGACATTGGCGATCATGTTGGCAATCCTATTTTTAATCAATGCATTTGACTCCTTTTATAAATGAAGCTTTTAAGATCTCCAAATCTTAAAATAAGTAAGTTTGCGTACTGACTTAATCCACAGGGAGCTCTGTCCCGTCAACCATTAGAAAGCTCTAAATGTTGATAGTTGCAATGAACTTCAACATTATTTTGTCGTGTTTTTAAACAATGGCTCGATATTTGCCTTTATTGGATTACTGTTGTATTATTACATTTTTCTTAATAAATTATGCATCCGCTTGTGTTCCCTGGTGGATAGAAAAGCAATTTCTAAATACATCTAAATCATAATAGAGCTAAGGATGCAAACTGTGTAGGCATGGTTTCTGTGATCGGTTCCATAAATCTGCAAGCTAAACCACAATGCGAGTAGAATCAAATATAGAACAGGAGGGACCCTGGAGAATTCTTCTGATCCCCAGATAGTGTCCTAGGGTAAGTATATTTCCCCAGAGCCAAATGGCCAGAAACTGATAGGTTTAAATGCCTGCAACCGATTCTCATTTTGACTTCAAATTTCTTTCCTTCCACCGTTCATTCATTGCATTCAATAATCAGAGTTCCCCTGGAAGATAAGTATTTTAAAAAGCTTTTCAAATATAATAACACTAATCATACAATAAAAAGAAGGGCATGAAGATCCCTTGCAGAATATGCACTGGTGTGACCCACCTTCTCCATCTGAAAGTGGTGAGCGGGATTGGTTTTTATTTTTGCTGTTTCCTACAATTGGTTTCAGAGGGATGCGGTGGCTCAGTGGATAGGATGCTGAGCTTCTCGATCAAAAGATCGGCAGTTCAGCGGTTCAAATGCCTAGTGCTGCGTAACAGGGTGAGCTCCTGTTACTTGCCCCAGCTTCTGCCAACCTAGCAATTTGAAACCACATAAAAAATGCCAGTAGAAAAAATAGGGACTACCTTTGGTGGGAAGGTAACAGCGTTCCGTGCGCCTTTGGCATTGAGTCATGCCAGCCACATGACCATGGAGACGTCTTCAGACAGCGCTGGCTCTTCGGCTTTGAAATGGAGAGTCGGGAACGGCTAGCACATATGTGCGAGGGGAACCTTTACTTTTACCTTTTTACAATTGGTTTCAACGTAAAATTCTCTCGGTTGATTTTTTTTTTAAAAAAAAACAGAAGCGATGGAGGAAAAAAATATGTATAAAACCGAGAGATGCTTTACATATTTTTTAAGTGAATCAGTGCGACTTGATGGAGGATAGCAGAGATAACTGTTCTTAATGGAAGCGAGAGGTCCAAGGTTTCACAGCTGTTGCTCAAATTTGCTCGCCGAGTTCAGCTCTGTACATCTTTGCCTTGCAAATTCCAACTCTCTCAATTCTCCTTCATGTTTATTCCTGGCAAGAAATAAACTTGTTTAACTGCCAGTGTGGATGAAACCCAATGAATGTTAGCACAGTGTATAAAGTGATTTTTTTTTGTCACCTCCAGCGATTGGGTGCGAAACATGGATATATTTTAAGTGTAATGCAATAGATATCAGCATTCCTTTTCCAAGGTTAATGGTGCATGCCCATTACACATGGAGCTTGATAGTAGTAATATGGCAAAGCTCTTTTTAGGAAAAAAAGGTCCATTGGCATTCTCCACCAAAATCATTTCTTTTAAAAAACGCTTCTCTGGAACAAATAAATAGCATCTTATTAAGGCAAGTTAGCTGCAGGCTGCTGTAAGGTGTTTTGGAATTCTATTCATGTTATTTCAAGAATTCTAGAAAATAACCCCAAGAACCAAGTCCAAACCAAAAACTATAGGAATGTGGCAGTTGTCTGAATAGGGCAGGAGTCAGCAACCCACGGCTCTGGAGCCGAATGTGGCTCTTTCATCCCTCTGCTGCGGCTTCCTGTCGCCGCCACAATTTTGAGAAGAGCTTCCGGTTATGGGGAGGAAAAGCACGGCGCACCAGGAAGAGGCTCTATGGCAAGGGGCAGGTTTTCAGGCACAGTTGATAGGGCTATCAGGACAGGTAGAGGAAAAAGGACGCCGTGCTAGGAAGAGACTCTATGGTGGGGGGAATCGGACTTCCGGTTGGCTCCAGAATTGAAGGGGGAGGGGGCTTCCAGTTAAGACCTTTGTGGCTCATTGAGTTTTTAAGGTTGACGACCCCTGGAATAGGGAAACAAACCCAGAATCTATGTCAACTCCAGGCTTGTGCAAGACATGAAGCATCCTACAAGAAGTCCTACCAGGAATAATTGATGTCTCACCTGATCCAGGGGAGATGGTGACTTCCAATTGTACAACAGTCAATTCACTCAAACAGTTGCAAAACTTAGTTTGGTGTTCGTGACAATATCAGCTCCAGATTCTCATCTGTCTGGGTCCTTCCTTGCTAAATTAGGTCTCCTTATCTCCTGCTTTTTGGACTCATTTCACAACTTTCCTGAGGTTCCACCACCATTATCACCTTTCTGGTTAAAATGAAGACTTTTCTGTTCCTTTTGGAGACCTTTTCATGTTTCCAGCCCTGAACCGTTTAAACGAAGGTGTTGCCATTCAGGACAACAACAGTGACAAATGTTTGTCTGATTGCTGTCTGCAAGCCTGACAATAATCATCAAATCACCTTATTAGCAAACATAGAATTGCACTAAGCTCTTATCATCACAGAAGGATAATTAGGACAGTAAGTAATCATCAATGGCAAAGCCCATCCGCGACAAGGATTAAGTGGAGTTATTTTGGGAGGCTTTCGTGATAGATCTGCAGTCATATATACAATTTCTCTTGTTTGTTCAGCTTTATACAGACATATTTGTTTTAGAGTATTCTTCAGGATTCCTTCTCGCAGCAGTTGATGAGAAGAAATCCTAGAATGGCTTTTCTTTCTGCTACTCAGCAAAAGAGAGGGGTGCCATGACTCAGTGGCTCAAACCCACTGGGTTTGTCGGCTGGAAAGCTGACAGCCCAGGTTCGAGACCCAAGCACCACACAATGGGGTGAGCTCCCATCCTCGCCTCAGCTCCTTGCCAGCCTAGAAGTTCAAAAGCAGGGCAATGAGAGTACATAAATAGGTACCACTTTGGTGGAAAGGGTAACAGCACTCCATGACATCATCCTGGCCACCTGACCCCCCCCCCCCCCAAAATATCTTCAGACAGAGCTGACTCAATGGTCTTGAAATAGAGATGAGCACCTCCCCCTATAGTCAGCCATGACTGGTGCAGGGATCAGCAACCTGCGGCTCTGGAGCCGCATGTGGCTCTTTCACCCCTCTGCTGCGGCTCCCTGTCACTCATATGCGTCACAACCGCCAATGTGCGACACCTGCCGGCATACAATTTATTAAGCTTTTCAACCCCCGGTAGGCCAACCATGGATAAATCCAAGAAAAGTAAAGTTTCAGAAGAAAACAGAACGTTTAATTCAACTACATATGCTAGTTTTGTGGCCGCTCAGGAAATAGTCAGGCACCAGAAGGGTTTTGTGGCTCCCGGTGTTTTCTTTTTGGTGAGAAACAGGTCCAAATGGCTCTCCGAGTGATTAAGGTTGCATACCCCTGGACTAGTGAAGTAAAATCCACAGAGACTTACTTTGGGTCCTTCCTTGCCAAATAAGATCTCCTTATCTCCCACTTTTTGGAAAACAACAACAACAACAACAACAACAACAACAAATGTTTGTCTGATTGCTGTCTGCATAAAATCACCTTATTAGCAAATGTAGAATTGCACTAAGCTCTTATCATCACAGAAGGATAATTAGGACAGTAAGTAATCACCAACGGCAAAGCCCATCTGTGACAGGGTTTAAGTGGAGTTATTTGGAAGACTCCTACTATTACCATGTTTCCCCAGAAATAAGATCCTGTCTTATATTTTTTTGAACCCTGAAATAAGTGCTTGGCCTTATTGCCATGCACTCAAAAGGCCAATTGGGCTTATTATCAGGGGATGTTTATTTTGGGGAAAACGGGATGATGATGATGATGATGATGATGATGATGATGATGATGATGATGATGATGATGATGATGATGATGATGCAAAAGGGTCAATAAATGCGGGTCTCATAGGAGATCAGAAGGCAGAGAGAGCTTTAGAATAGAACTTTTGAGGATAAAGGGGAAAACCAGAAACCAGTTTTGTTTTGTTTTTTGTTTTTTTTAAGTAAAAGGAAACTCTTGGGAAGTTGGAAAACAGTTCTGGAACAGCTTTGATCTATAATGTTATGATGGTGACCTATCACTTTAGCAGTGAATAGTTAAATTCTGAATTTGTGTGGTGAACACTCTAGAGGATGGTGCTCATTTCTGTTTCAAAGCCGAAGAGCCAGCACTGTCTGAAGACGTCTCCGTGGTCATGTGACTGGCATGACAATGCCAAAGGCACACGGAATGCTGTTACCTTCCCAGCAAAGGTGTTCCCTATTTTTCTACTTGCATTTTTTACCTTCTTTCGAACTGCTAGGTTGGCAGAAGCTGGGAAAAGTAATGGGAGCTCACCCCTTCACGCGGCACTAGGGATTCAAACCGCTGAACTGCCGACCTTTCGATCGACAAGCTCAGCCTCTTAGGCACTGAGCCACCGCATCCCTATGCTCTGTCTTACACATTGGCAAAAAGAATCAGAACACAAAATACCAGCTGAGTGGACGCGACCTTGTAGACAACCCTCACTCTGTCAAGGACCTTGGAGTACTCATATCTAATGATCTAAGTGCCAAAGCCCACTGTAACAACATCGCCAAAAAGGCATTAAGACTTGGAAACCTAATCTTGCGTAGCTTCTTCTCCAGTAATATTACACTATTAACAAGAGCATACAAAACATTTGCCAGACCAATTCTCGAATACAGCTCATCTGTCTGGAACCTGCACTGCATATCGGACATTAATACAATGGAGCGTGCCCAGAGATATTTCACAAAAAGTGTCCTCCACTCCTCTGCTTGCAACAGAATACCTTATGCCACCAGGCTTGAAATTCTGGGCTTAGACAACTTAGAACTACGCCGCCTTCGGTATGATCTAAGTACACAAAATTATCTGCTACAACGTCCTACCTGTCAATGACTACTTCAGCTTCAACCATAACAATACATGAGCACACAATAGATACAAACTTAAGGTAAACCGCTCCAAACTTGATTGCAGAAAATACAACTTCAGCAACAGAGTGGTCAATGCCTGGAATGCACTACCTGATTCTGTGGTTCCTTCCCCAAACCCCCAAAACTTTAACCTTAGACTGTCTACTGTTGACCTCACCCCATTCCTAAGTGGTCTGTAAGGGCCGTGCATAAGCGCACCAGCGTGCCTTCCGTCCCTGTCCTACTGTCCCCATTTATTAGTATCCATCTCATGTATTCAGAATTATGTCTATACTTATATCTGTTATCTAATATGTGCTTGACAAAATAAATAAATAAAAATAGACTAGAGCTGGAGGGAACTTTGGAGGTCTTCTAGTCCACCCTCCTGCTCAAGTAAGAGAACCTATTTCAGACAAGTGACTGCCTAGTCCAGGGGTGGGCAATTGTGGCTCTTTTACAACCTGTGGACTTCAACTCCCAGAATTCCTGAGACAGCCGTCTCAGGAATTCTGGGAATTGAAGTCCACAGGTTGTAAACGAGCCACAATTGTCCACCCCTGGACTAGTCTCTTTTTAAAAACCTCCAGTGATGGAGCGCCCAACGTTTTTGAAGGCAACTTCTGTTCCTTTAGCCTTCTTGATAACTTGTCCTTTCATTTTGTAGAAGAGACAACATCAGCACAGACACGCTGGAAAGGTTAGTAGTAACCTCCTGCAAGTCCTGGCCTTGAATCCCCTGCCAACCCCTTGCTGCTCCTCCTGCATTTTCCTTCCGTAGCTGTAACATCAAGGGACTGTCCCATAATTGGTAACCAAGGCTGGAGCCCTCTTCCGCTTCCTTGCAAAATCACCTCTCTACTTGCTAAGGGAGTCACCCTGACCTACTTTTGAAGCTTCAGCTTTAGTAAAAGCCTGTAGAGATTCTCAGTCATCCTGGTCATGGCTGTCCCAAAGGTGCTTTTTCAGGAGGCAACTGGACTTCCTTGTTTTTTCTTTGAAGACCTTTCACTTCTCATCCAAGAAGCGTCTTCAGCTCTTGACTGGATAGTGGCGAATGGAAGGATTTATATTCCTTGCAGACAGCTGGGCATTTGCATCCTTTTTAGAGGGTCGTTGAAGCACTTGGAGGTTTATCTGTGTCCTCAGGGTCACCTGAGTGGTGCTCCTGGTTCCTGTCGTCTGCAATTTGACTCCCGAAAAAGCACCTTTGGATCTGCTTTGGTAGCAAGGTGCCATTTTGGTAGCAAGATGGCATTCGTAGCCAGCCTGCCTGCTGCACTACATAATAATATGGCTAATCCTCATTTCTTTCGGCCTAACATGTAGGTAGTCCTCTGCTTATACCCATTCATTAAGCGACAATTTAAAGATACGATAGCACTGAAAAAATAATCATTTATATTTAATTCCTCTCATTTAGGAAGATTGCAGTGTCCCATGGTCGTGTGATCGTCCTTTGCAATCTTCCCCACTGACTTAATAATAACAGTAGCAGAGTTGGAAGGGACCTTGGAGGTCATCTAGTCCAACCCCCTGCTCACACAGGAGACCTATACTAGGGATTCGAACTACCGAACTGCCGACCTTTCTGATCGACAAGCTCAGTGTCTTAGCCATTGAGCCACCTAGAAAGACTTCCGACAATGTCAGTGGGAGAAGTTGGATTCGCTCAATGACATGATTCACTGAACAACTGCAGTGACCCTTTTCACCACTATGGCCCAAAAAAAAAAATGTCCTAAAATCAGGTGTGAATCCCTTAACAACCCCCTGGGTTGTTGGTCTCAATTGTTGGCCGTAGGTTGAGGAGTACCTACACTGTAAAGCAGGGGTCTCCAACCTTGGCAACTTTAAGACTTGTGGACTTCAACTCCCAGAATTCCTCAACCACCTGAGGAATTCTGGGAGTTGCAGTCCATAAGTCTTAAAGTTGCCAAGGTTGGAGACTCCTGCTGTAAAGGACGTTACACAACTGTCGTTTCGGTTTGCTGTGGGCCCTTTTTGCTCATGCTTCCCACTTCTTCCCACTTCCTGTATCTTTCGTATGTTAATGATGTGTTACATGAGGAACATCAGAAAACTTTCCGATCTGGTATTATTTAGCACGTGAAGTTTGGTAGGTTCAGTCTCCAGCAGCGACGACATCAAATCGTGGTTTTGGATTGTTTTCTCAATGCGTGAAGGTCTCGGCATCTGCAACATTGCACGTAGGGATATTTCGGCAATTTATAATCACCTCCTGTTGTGCCATCCATTAGAATCGCTTTGAATAATTGGAAGAGCAGAGATCAAGGCAAACAAAAATATATCTTCGCTCGGAAAACCTGAATGCACAAACGTAGTATGGGGTTGTTGCTATCTTGGCAACAGTAATTGAGAAGAAGCACAAACGTAGTATGGGGTTGTTGCTATCTTGGCAACAGTAATTGAGAAGAAGCAGTTGATTTAAAACAGGGGTGTCAAACTCGATTTCATTGAGGGCCGCATCAGGGTTGTGTTTGACCTTGTGGGGCCAAGTAGGTGTGGCCAGGGTAGGCATGGTAGGGGTAGGCATGGCCAGCTCCATGTCCTGCACCCCTCTGCCCTCGAAAACGGAGCCCACGACGGCCCACAGAGGCACAGAGGTGAAATACTACTGATTCTCACCGGTTCAGGCAAACCGGTAGTAATAAAAGCTACCGGTTCAGCGAACCAGTAGTAAAAAAAAGCTACTGATTTATGTGAACCGTTATTTCTGACGATCAGCTGTGGTGGACAATTTATATTCAATCTAAACTGTGCAGCACAGCTGTTCCCTCCCTTGCTGTTCTACTTACCTTCTTAAGCCTCCTTTTTCTGCATGAAGTGCACGTTTGCTGCGCACTGCACATGCAGCGAACCAGTGGCAACCCACGGAAAATTTTACCACTGACCCTGCGGGCCAGATCCAGCCCATGGCCCTTGAATTTGACACCCCAAATTTAAAATGACTACGAATCAGGAGTGTACTCTGGTTGTCCCAAAAGGGCAAAGGCATGTTTAGGTTTCATCTAATCATCGACATTCCACTTAAAACTGTGTCGATTCGACCCAGCCTCCACTATAACGTCGAGTTCTCAGCACTGCACCTTAAAGTGTAACGTGTTCAAAACATGTAATACATTTAAAGATCATCAAGGACCACAAACAGCCTTAGGAGGAGAGATTGAAGTCCTCAACTTACAGGTAGTCCTCATTTAGTGACCGTTCAAAGTTAGAATGGCACTGAAAAAAGTGACTTATGACCGTTTGTCAGAGATGTGACCTTAGTAGCATGCCCAGGAACATGTGATCAAAATTCAGAAGTTTGGCAACTGGTTCATACTTATGATCGTTGCTGTGTCCCTTTTTGTGACCTTCTGACAAGCAAAGTCAATGGGGAAGCCAAATTCACTTAACAACCGGGTTACTCACTTATCAACTGCAGTGATTTGTTTAACACCTATCGGAAGAGCGGTCATAAAATGGGGGCAAAATTCAAACAAATGTCTCACTTGAAAACAGGAATTTTGGGCTCAATTGTGGTCGTAACTCGAGGACTCCCTGAAAATGGGAATGCTCGTCCTTTAGAAAGAGAAAGATCAGGAGATAGCAATAGGATGAACCCTGTCTTGAAATGTTTGAACGGTTTTCATGCAGGAACTCAACAAGACCTTCTGTTGTTTCAGAGTACAGGAGATAAACTACTATAGTGGGTTTAACTTACTGGAAGGGAGATACCAGCACAGTGATTAGAGTGGAGTATTGCAGGCTAATTCTGCCAACTGCCAGGAGTTCGATCCTGACTGGCTTAAGGTTGATTCAACCTTCCATCCTTCCGAGGTCGGTAAAATGAGGACCCAGATTGTTGGGGGCAATGGGCTGACTCTGTAAACTGCTTTGAGAGGGCTGTAAAGCACTGTGAAGCGGTATATAAGTCTAAGTGCTATTGAGAAAGGGAGGGAGGGAGGGAGGGAGGAAGGAAGGAAGGAAGGAAGGAAGGAAGGAAGGAAGGAAGGAAGGAAGGAAGGAAGGAAGGAAAGAAGGAAGGAAGGAAGGAGCTGTGATGGCTCAGTGGTTAGAATGCAGTATTGCAGGCTAATTCTGCCAACTGCCAGGAGTTCGATCCTGACTGGCTCAAGGTTGACTCAGCCTTCCATCCTTCCGAGGTCGGTAAAATGAGGACCCAGATTGTTGGGGGCAATAGGCTCACTCTGTAAACTGCTTTGAGAGGGCTGTAAAGCACTGTGAAGCGGTATATAAGTCTAAGTGCTATTGAGAAAGGGAGGGAGGGAGGGAGGGAGGGAGGGAGGAAGGAAGGAAGGAAGGAAGGAAGGAAGGAAGGAAGGAAGGAAGGAAGGAAGGAAGGAAGGAAGGAAGGAAGGAGCTGTGATGGCTCAGTGGTTAGAATGCAGTATTGCAGGCTAATTCTGCCAACTGCCAGGAGTTCGATCCTGACTGGCTCAAGGTTGACTCAGCCTTCCATCCTTCCGAGGTCGGTAAAATGAGGACCCAGATTGTTGGGGGCAATAGGCTCACTCTGTAAACTGCTTTGAGAGGGCTGTAAAGCACTGTGAAGCGGTATATAAGTCTAAGTGCTATTGAGAAAGGGAGGGAGGGAGGGAGGGAGGGAGGGAGGGAGGGAGGGAGGGAGGAAGGAAGGAAGGAAGGAAGGAAGGAAGGAAGGAAGGAAGGAAGGAGCTGTGATGGCTCAGTGGTTAGAATGCAGTATTGCAGGCTAATTCTGCCAACTGCCAGGAGTTCGATTCTGACTGGCTCAAGCTTGACTCAGCCTTCCATCCTTTCGAGGTGGGTAAAATGAGGACCCAGATTGTTGGGGGAAAGAGGCTGACTCTGTAAAACTGCTTAGAGAGGGTTATAAAGTACTGTGAAGCGGTGTATAAGTCTAAGTGCTATCGCTATCACTATTTTTAGCTCAGGCCTCCAAGGAAAAGGAAAGTTACCATGTGACACAGCTACCAGTAATAGTCCTCTGTGTGTCCTAAACTTGCCATGGATCTTCTCATTTCATTTGTTTGCTTGTTCTCCCGTTCTCCAGGTAGATAATCAAGGCATAATAGAGTTTCTCCTCTGGGAGGACTGTAGGGCTTCATTACTGCCCACTTAATGAGCACAAAGGAATTAATATTGGATGGGAGCCATCACAAAAGGCCAGGAAAGGTTACTTAGATTTCTTTGTTCTCTCGGCTTCCACCGATGGCAAGTTTGGAACGAGTTCCTTATTGTCTTCCTCACAGAAGCTGTTGGGCTAAAGGTACCTCCAGCGCTTGTTGCAACATTTCAAAGGATTCAGCTTAGCTATCAAGATAATTCTAAGCTTTCAGCATTGCTGTTGAAGCTGCAATCTCTGTTAAATCAGTCGACGTTATCAGTTGTGGGTGTTTGTGTCTCTGTGTTACGTGTGCGTGTAAACAGACTGGGTTTGTGGGATTTATTTGCATCTAGGGGAAAAAAAATAAGTTGCAAGGAGAATCTGATAGCTGCAATCTGTCATTTATTCTTCAGAAGTTTAAACCCAACCACAGTCCCTTATTGCAAAAGTTCATGAATTCATTGGCGATTCCAGAAAAAGTCATCTTCTCCTGCTTTGGTATCATGTGTTGTATGGGTTTATTGTGATGCATGTTGGCTTCCAAAGTTGCATGGTGTCTACTCTGAGAAACAGGTGTTCCATTGGATACACTAAGTTTTCTAAATTAGGATCAATGGATACTAATAAACCCAATGCACACATTCTTAGCCTAGTCTTACTGTGGTAACCATTATATCAAGGGTCCCAATATTTTAATTCCGGACCCTTGGGAAGCTTGATAGGTGGACCGCCATGGAGAAAATCTTTGTGGGCGCTAGGAGTTGAAAATGATTTGATGGCACATCATCTATCCATCCATCCATCCATCCGTCCATCAATCAATCAAAATTCTAATTGTGCTTTCTGGCAAGCATTGTTTAGGAATTCTGAGCACATTAGCTTGATCAGGCGACATTCTTCTCGTGTCCAGACATTCTAACTAAGAACTGCTTCCAAATATAGTACTCCAGTGAATGTGTCCATTTTTAGCTCTGCTATTATCTCTTCTACGCAGAAAGAAAAGTCTAAAATCGATTTGACATCTAAAAGCTCCTTCCTCGTAGTGGCATATGGAAACAATGCATTTTCGAAAAGAATCCATTCCAAATGAGAGTATTAGCCAATTTCTTTTAAATTTGTGTCTGCGTCTTTGTTTCATTTTTTTTTTTTTTAAACTTTCCTAAAGTCCCAACTGATTGGGATGGAGTTCCAGTATCTATTCTTGGCCTAGTAGAGGAACACTTGAAGCTCACTGGCTTTTTATATTATCTCACCATTTTCTATTTTATTTTATTCTTTTATTTTCTTATTATGTTTATAGGGTGAACGATCTCATACATGTATGCCTCTGAGTCAGGGGTGAAATCCAGCAGGTTCTGACAGGTTCTGGAGAACCGGTAGTGGAAATTTTGAGTAGTTCGGAGAACTGGCAAATACCACCTCTGACTGGCCCCAGGGTGGGGAGGGAATGGAGATTTTGCAGTATCCTTCCCCTGCCATGCCCACCAAGCCACACCACGCCCACCAAGCCACGCCCACAGAAACGGTAGTGAAAAAAATTGAATTTCATCACTACTCAGAGTGCTATGTTGGTTCCTGTGGCATTCTTTTTAGTTTTATAAAGATTTTGGGATGGATGAATGGATAGAAATTGCTTTCTCTATCTCAACAGTGCTTATGCTCAAGGGAATTACATGCCTGTCCAAAAAACCCATCTAATTAGTTCATAAATTCAGGGTCTACAAAGACTTAGTTGCACAATGTTGCATATTGGTAAGATGTACCAACTCTTGTTTGAGGATAGCAAAAGACGGTGAAGTTTTTTTTCCGGTGGGACCGGTCTATCAGGGCAACCTGGTCTACCCAATTATGGGATGAAGCATACTGCTTCTGCTTTCACCTTTCAGCCCCAACCCAGGAGCCTTCGCAGGCAGTCGCTTTCATGACAAACTAATTTTTGTGTTGAATTTATATTTTACCGACAGAAAAAGGAAGGAAGACAACGTACTAGTCTCCCTTCCTTCCTTCCTTCCTTCCTTCCTTCCTTCCTTCCTTCCTTCCTTCCTTCCTTCCTTCCTTTCTTTCTTTCTTTCTTTCTTTCTCCTTCCTTCCTTCCTTCCTTCCTTCCTTCCTTCCTTCCTTCCTTCCTTCCTTCCTTCCTTTCTTTCTAACTGCTATTGTTATCTGATGCTGCCTTTCAAAAGCAGATACTATATACTTCTTAATTGCATTATATTATGTGTGCAATGGAAATTTAGATGGGAACGTGAAACTAGCAAGCCAATTTTAATTTTTCATTAGATCAGAAAGTCCCTTTGACGATTTGCTGGTCAAAAGTTATACAAAAGACTGAATTCAGTCCTGGTCGCAGTTGTTTTTGTTAATTTGGTAACTGTGTATGTCCTATTACCGCCGCATCCCTGGCTGCTTTACGCTTCCACGAACTGACCCTATTCAATCTGTCTTCTTTCAGGCCCTGGAGCAGTGCATGATGGGAACAGTGGTGGCTCAAGAAGAGCTGGCTGTATTTGGCTGCTTCCGTTGCTTCTTTTACACCTCCTGCTGAAGTTTTGACCCTTTTGAAGATGGCGATTCTGAGAGGAAGGGAGGGTGGGGAAAAAAAGGAAGAATACTTTTACAAAGTCAGAAAATAATCCTAATAGTCAAGAATTATATTATCGCAAAATCTCGGAGAGAAAGAAAACAAGTCTGGAAAAAAAAATAAAATCCCAAGAAAAATCCACCATGATCTACTGGAGTTCCAACACAATGGAACATTCTGTTTTCTTTCTGTTTTTATTCCTTTTTTTTTTTTCCCTGTCATGGACAAGGATGCAGCTGTTGGAGACCGATCAGCGCATTTGGCTAATGCGTAATCATTCTGTCCGTTTAGATTCATATGTTTTGTTGCTCTTCCCAGGTTCACTGATCTAGAGGATTCCCAGGTCAGCTGACTGACACCTCACTTCCCATGCCTTTCTTGATCTGGAAAGATTCCCAGATCAACTCACTTCCCATGCCTTTCTTCCACCCATTCTCGCCACTTCATGGACTCCGTACAATTGCCAGTTCTAACCGAGAAACAACCCACCCCAACCACTTTTACAAGAAGATCACACACACAGCTGCAAGAAAACAAACCACCGTCACGCAAACGATTTAAGACATTAATTCACTGTACTACGTGGATGTACTTACATGGATATTACGGGATTCTGAGTCATTATTAATTTTATTAATTATATTTTCTGATATGAGCCTAGAACTGTTAGTTCATTAAAAAAAAGTACACACACACAGACACACAAAACCCCAACAAAAAGAAAGAAAGAGAAAAGAAAAGGAAGGAACAAACGAATGAATGAATGAAATAAGTCGAACACTGGGCTTTTAAACTAGGTTTACAGACTGTGGAGTGTCGGTGTCAATGATGGTTTGCGCTATCAGTTGGGATGAGAATGGACACTTTTTGTAGGCAAAATTGTGAGATGGAAACAATGGGCTCCACCAGCAGTACTGAATAACTCATTCCTTATTCTGGATGTTGAAAGAAAGAAAGTTGTCCAGTGTTTTCATAATGTTTGGAAATTCAAAGGTTGATGCTCATCGTACGTTGAGTTTGATTGATATGCTTATTCTTTTTAGGCTGTGCTTATATGTATGTGTGTAGTGTGTACACACACACACACACATGCACACACTGTCTTATACACACACACACATATACATACACACACATACACATACGAAACATAAAATATTTTTTGTTAGCATTCTAGCACACTATTTCTCAGCTGGGTCCTTCTTACACACATTACTGCATGCTGTAAATGGAGTTAACTGTGTATTAGACTGGAGGATAAAGTTTTATTGGTAACTGTGTATATTTAACTCCTCCCTCTTATTTTTTCTTTTTCCTGATTTCTTTTTCTCTCTTTCCCTCTCTCCCCTCCTCCCTCGCTCCATCTCTCTTATTTTCCTTTGAATTATTTACATTGTGAAGACATTTATAAAAAAAAGAAAAGGAAAAAAAAAGAAAAAAAATTCTGCAGCATATGTTTCCACATTCAAAATTCTTTAAGGGGTGGGGAGGGGAGGTGAAATAATGATGGTTAAAAGCTAACACCCTAGCTTTCCCAATCTCTTCCCACCCACTCCCCTCGCACAACTCTTTACAGCTCCAGATTAAAAACATGGCAAGGACTGCAAAAAAAAAAAAAGAAGAAGAAGAAGAAGAAGAAGAAGAAAGAAAAGTAAAGTAAAAGTTTCAAATAATGCTGTCTTTTAAGAAGAAAGGGGGGGAAGAATTGTTCCTCAAATTGCATTTGTTTTGTTTTCTCGGGTTTTTTGTTTTATTTGTTTTCCTTTTCAGTGGACCTGGAGACGCGCACTTTGATGTTGGAGGTTGGGAGAAACCTAAAAAAGAGGCCTTTTTTTGCCCTTGGTTTGTTTGGAGGTCAAGACGTGAGGTTGTCTCTGACTTTACATTAAAAAGAAAAAGAATATGTACCACGTTGTCTAGTCATCTGGTTGTGCCATCTCGTTCCTACATGGATGGGGAGGAGGATTGTGTATAGAGCTCAATAAAACGTTGAGCTTTGATGCAAGGGAGAGGTGAGTGAGGAGACTATGGTGGGAAGCCACTACTGGGAAAGGTAAGTAGTAACTAAGGTAAAAGATAAAAATGGTTCCCCTCGCACATATGTGCTAGTCATTCCCAACTCTAGGGGGCGGTGCTCATCTCCGTTTCAAAGCCGAAGAGCCAGTGCCATCCAATGACGTCTCCGTGGTCATGTGGCTGGCATGACTCAACGCCAAAGGTGCACCGAACGCTGTTACCTTCCCACCCAAGGTGGTCTCTATTTTTCTACTTGCATTTTTTACCTGCTTTCGAACCGTTAGGTTGGCAGAAGCTGGGACAAGTAACGGGAGCTCACCCCGTTACGCGGCACTAGGGATTCGAACTGCTGAACTGCCGACCTTTCTGATCGACAATTTCAGCGTCTTAGCCACTGAGCCACCGCGTCCCCTTCGTAGTAACTAAAGGACCATCCAATTTCCTTCCATTCAGTGGTTCCTTGCTGTGTGTAAGGAATGACTCCTATCTGAGCGTCCTCCCTTAAGTTCATTTGATGATGGGACATCTTCTGGGCAAATCCACAGATCTTCACTTTCACGAAGGAGGAGATGATGAGATTAGAAATGATCCAAGGACTCATTACATTTCGCTCTTGTAAATATTAGAGCATAGAATCACACACGCTTCTCAAGCAGAAAATCCTATATGTTTCGGGACAAATGGCTGCCCAGTCTCTCTCTCTCTCTCTCTCTTTTTTTTTTGAAAACTTCCTGTGATGGAGCACCCACAACTTCTGGAGATAAGTCATTGCACTGTTAAAACAAAATAAAAAGAGAGAGCACACTAGAAATCAGAGAGCACACTATCAAGAGCCTTGATAGTACAGGGGTTTAGTGCACCCTGTTATTAACACAGCTGCCTGCAATTTCTGCTGGTTCGAATCTCTCCAAGGCTCAAGGTTGACTCAGCCTTCCATCCTTTCTAAGGTAGGTGAAATGAGGACCCAGTTTGTGGGGGCAATAAGCTGACTTTGTATAAAATATACAAAAGGATGAAGGCTATTGCTTAACGCATTGTAAGCTGCCCTGAGTCTCCGGAGAAGGGCGGCATATAAATCAAATTAAAAAAAAAAAAAAATCAATGAAGTAACCAGACAAAATCCTTGCCTTCTCTAAATTCTCCATTCTGCAGCTCTGTCAGTCTTTACATTCACCATCCAACGTCTTAACTTTGAGCTCGGAAGGAGACTTCCTTTCACCATTAACTCAACATAGTTTCATTCACTTACCTGATCCTACAATTAACAGTCGCGTTTCAATCGATCAGCTGGGAATGTTCACAATAAACATTTAAATGTCTAGGTTTTGATTGAATAAGTAACTTTTTGTAAAAGATTTATGTGTTATTAGAAGGAGCACTTCACACACATTTAAGATGGACAGCCCCGGTTTACACGTTGATGGTCATATGCTTGGTGGCCCAGGTCAAAAGCGGTGGCCATGTAGAGATATACATCTGTGCATTAATCAGAACTGCTCAAATGCAAATATCAAATAAGAGACACGGTGGCGCAGTGGTTAGAATGCAGTACTGCAGGCTGCTACTGCTGCCTGCCGGCTGCCTGCAGTTCAGCAGTTCGATCCTGACCAGCTCAAGGTTGACTCAGCCTCCTCCCATCCTTCCAAGGTGGGTAAAATGAGGACCCAGATTGTTGGGGGCAAGAGGCTGACTCTGTAAACCACTTAAAGAGGGCTGTAAAGCACTGTGAAGCGGTATATAAGTGCTATTGCTATCTCTGCCCCCAACAGCTTGGTCAACACAACATACTGATAGCACTCAATACAGCTGTCAGATCTATTTATACAACTTTAGACAATTATTATAAGACAGCAAAGGAAAAAAGAACAGGTTTTTTGCTCATCTTGGGTTTCATCAGATTTTTCCAATCCAAATAGAGATCTTTATCCTACAGCAAACCATAAGTCAATCCAATAGGCTAGGTTTGAACAACATGGTAATAGACAAAACACCCAACAGAGCTAAATACCGTATTTTTCGGAGTATAAGACACACCCCAAAAAAGAGGGTGAAAATCTGGGTGCGTCTTATACTGTAGCTCTGCCCAGTTTCGCAAACTCAGGTTTCAGAGGCTGAAAAAAGCATCAGAAACGAAGCTTTAGAAAAGGAGCCCCTAAACAGAGCTTCAGAAAAGAAGCCCCCAAATAGAGCTTCAGGGAATTTTTTTTCTGAACCTCTGTTTCAGAGGCTTTCAGAGGCAGGAAAAAAAAAAGCAAGGCACAGAGCTCACAACCAGGGAACCTGTTGCTAAAATTCACCTCTGGGAACAGCCAAAAACTAAGGTGTGTCTTATACTCCAAAATATATGGTACTCAACAAGCTTAGCAGGTGATGGGAATGAGTGTTTTTAGTATTTACTTGAATTGGTTAACTGGATTGGAACCCTAGCCATCTTGTGACCTGTGAGGTTTGTCTTGTGTGAACTTCCACAGCTTGAGGCTGGGGAGCAGAAATTTGAGTGCAGAACATTGTGTAAATTACTCAATAGATCATGGTTAAGCAAACTGTGGCTTCACACCTGATACAAACCAAGTCAGAAGATAGCAGCCTTCTGGGCAGGGATGTCACGACTCAAAATGGAGTGTGAGGAGGAGACTAATTCAGATTGGCCTTTTCCATGTTTAGGTAAGTTCGTTCTGGGATTCGTACCAGTCATTTTTTTCCTTGTGTTGTGGCAATTATGAAACAAGAAAAAGCTTAAAACTTGCTTATATGTCTGACTCTTCTGACATATAGCACATATTTCAAACACTTATGTGAATATATACTTTCTGGTTCTTCCTTGAAGATTGTTTAAATGTTCTAAGATATTTCCAGGTTGAATCTCTCCTTGTTCAGTTTCCACCTATTATTCCTTGTCTTGCCTTCAGGTGCCTTGGAAAATAGGTGGACCCCTCCTCTCTGTGGCAGCCCCTCAAATATTGGAAGACGGCTATCATGTCTCCCCTGGTCCTTCTCTTCACTAGACTAGCCATACAAATCTACTAAACTATTAGAATACCGTACAGAATATGGAATAACAGAGTTGGAAGGGACCTCGTAGGTCATCTAGTCCAACCCCCCCGCCCAAGCAGGAGACCCTACACCATTTCTGACAGACGGCAGTCCAGTCTTTTCTTCAAAACAGTCCAGTCCAGTGATGAAGCTCCCACAACTTCTGAAGGAAATTTCTCTTTCACTGGTTGATTGTTCTCCCTGTCAGGAAATTTCTCTTTATTTCTAGGTTGAATCTCTCCTGCATCACTTTCCATCCATTATTCTTTGTATTCAAAGCCTTCAGGTGCTTTGGAGAATAGCTTGACCCCTTCCTCTCTGTGGCAGCCCCTCAAATATTGGAAGACTGCTATCCTGTCTCCCCTGGTCCTTCTCTTCACTAGACTAGCCATGCCCAGTTCCTGCAACCGTTCATCGTATGTTTTATCCCCCAGTCCCCTAATCATCTTGGTTGCTCTTCTCTGCACTCTTTCTAGAGTCTCAACATCTTTTTTTATAGTGTGGTGACCAAAACTGGATGCAGGATTCTAGGTGTGGTCTTACTAAGACTTACAACCAATCCTCACACTTACAACCACCACAGCATCAGCATGGTCACATGATTAAAGATCAGGTGATTTTTTTTCAATTCAAATTCAAATCAATTTCAATTCAATTCAAATCAAATCTTTATTGTCAGGGCACAACATGTATACAATGAGATTGGTTGAGCTCCCCCAGTGCATCCCCCACCCCAACACAATACAACTCACAGTGAAGACAGAAAATCCCTAATCCAATAAAACAAGGGGTTTAGCAAACCACATGTATTTATGATCAGTGGTGGGTTTCAAATTTTTTTTTTTTACTCTCGGTTCTGTGGGTGTGGCTTGATGGGCGTGGCTTGGTGGGCGTGGCAGGGGAAGGATATTGTAAAATCTCCATTCCCACCCCACTCCAGGGGAAGGTTACTGCAAAATCCCCATTTCCTCCTGATCAGCTGGGACTCGGGAGGCAGAGAATGGATGGGGGCGGGGCCAGTCAGAATTTTTACTACCGGTTCTCCGAACTACTCAAAATTTCCGCTACCGGTTCTCCTGAACTAGTCAGAACTTGCTGAATACGACCTCTGTTTATGACATTTAAACAGTGTCCTGGGGTCAGATCTGGGGTCAACCCTAACCCAACCAGCTTCCAACCAGCAAAGTCGATGAAGGGAGCCAGATTTGCTTAACAGCCGCACGATTCACTTAACAACTGAAGTAACTTGCTTAACAAGTTAACAAGAGCCTTGGTAGTACAGTAGTCTAAGGCACCCTGTTATTAAGCTGGTTATTAAGGCCAGCTGCCTGCAATTACTGCAGGTTCGAATCTCGCCAGGCTCAAGGTTGACTCAGCCTTCCATCCTTTCTAAGGTAGGTAAATTGAGGACCCAGATTGTGGGGGCAATAAGCTGACTTTGTATAAATATACAAAAGGATGAAGGCTATTGCTTAGCACATTGTAAGCCGCCCTGAGTCTCCAGAGAAGGGCGGCATATAAATCAAATTAAAAAAAATAAAATAAAATAAAACAACTGAAGTAACTTGCTTAACAACCGTGGCAAAAAGGCTCATCAAATTGGGCGATGACTCACTGAACGACCTCTTTGCCTATTTATTTATTTATTATTTATTTATTAATTTTATTTCTATACCGCCCTTCTCCCGAAGGACTCAGGGCGGTGTACAGCCTGATTAAAAGCACAAAGACAGACAAAATTTAAAAATAATTAAAATTATTAAATAATTGGCTCAATTATAAAACCCCCAAATTTAAAATCCCATATTTAAAACCAATTAAAATCTTTACATTGATAGCCCGGCCTGGCGGAAGAACAAGGTTTTGAGGGCACAGCGAAATACACGGAGGTCGGAGATTTTACGAATTTCCGGGGGCAGTTCATTCCACAGGGCTGGGGCTCCCACAGAGAAGGCCCTCCCCCTGGGTGTCGCCAGCCGACATAATTTGGCCGATGGCACCCTGAGGAGACCCTCTCTGTGGGAGCGGACTGGCCGGTGGGAGGCTACTGGTGGCAGAAGACGGTCTCAAAGGTACCCAGGTCCAATGCCATGGAGCGCTTTAAAGGTGGTAACACCTTGAATCGCACCCGGAAGACCACTGGGAGCCAGTGCAGCTCGCACAGGAGGGGTGTCAAGTGGGCACAACAAGTTGCGCCCATAACCACCCGCATTCTGGACCAGTTGGAGCCTCCGGGTGCTTTTCAAGGGGAGTGCCTAGCAATGGGAATTCTGGTTTCCGGTTATGGTTTTAAGTCAAGGCTATCTTTAGGAGACGGAGTAGACAACCTGCAATCCTCTTGATTTTCTATCAATCCTCACCCTTGGCCAAGATGGTTGACTTGATGGAAGTTGTGATTCCAAGGAGCTGGAGAACCCTAGCTTGTCTCTCCCTAAGATGAATCTATCCATGTCCTCCAAGCTCAGCCTTCAACGGGAAGAAGTAGAGTTGACCTCATACATTAGTTCTTTGAAAGATATTGACATATTGAGCTCTAAGATACCTCTAAGCCAGGGGTGTCAAACTCAAGACTTGGGAGTTGGATCTGGCCCATGAGTGTTTAGATCTGGCTGGTGGGGCCACTCTGGAAACAGTGAAGGGCTGGTCTGCAGTGCCTCTGCCAGGAAAACAGAGCTCAGGAGGGCCGTATAGAGCCTGCTGTGGCCCACCAGCAGCCAGTGGAACTGGCGGCAGCCTCGGACAATGAGGAGGTTGGGGAGGAACATGGGCCAGTCCTGGAGTCTGGGGAAGGCTCTGCGTCGGAGGCAGAGATGGGGTCAGGGCCGTCCGGTGGTGGGATTCAATTTTTTTAACAACCGGTTCTGTGGACGTGGCTTAGTTGGGGGTGTGGCTTGGTGGTCATGTGACCGGGTGGGCATGGCTAGCTGGTCATGTGACAGGGTGGGTGTGGCTATGTGCATAGGGACTTCTCAGAGGGCTGAAAAAAAGTCATTTCTGACAGGTCCTCTCACTTTTGACTGATCCTCACATTTATGACCACCCTCACATTTCTGCCCGTTGCTGCATTCTAAACAACCCTGTCAGTCATTTCACAACTAGTTCTCTTCATCACGGTGAGAAGATAGGGCGTAAAATGTAAAATGTGAGGACAGTCGTAAGTGTGAGGATTGGTCAAAAGTGCGAGGATGGTCAAAAATAACTTTTTCAGCCCTCTGAGTATGCACATAGGGACTAACCTCCTTCATCTTTTTCTCTCCATCTCTTTCTCCCCCCTCTCTTTCTCCCTCCTCTTTCTCTGCTTCATCTCTCTTTCTCTTCATCCCTCTTTCTCCCCCGCTCTCTTTCTCTCCTTCATCTCTTTCTCTCCATCTCTTTCTCCCCCCTCTCTTTCTCCTCATCTTTCTCTCCATCTCTTTCTCCCCCCTCTCTTTCTCCCTCCTCTTTCTCTCCTTCATCTCTCTTTCTCTCCACCTCTCTTTCTCCCCCCTCTCGTTCTCTCCTTCATCTCTTTCTCTCCATCTCTTTCTCCCCCCTCTCTTTCTCCTCATCTCTTTCTCTCCTTCATCTTTCTCTCCATCTCTCTTTCTCCCCCCTCTCTTTTTCCCTTCTCTTTCTCTGCTTCATCTCTCTTTCTCTTCATCCCTTTCTCCCCCTCTCTTTCTCTCCTTTATCTTTTTCTCTCCATCTCTTTCTCCCCCTCTCTTTCTCCTCATCTCTTTCTCTCCTTCATCTTTCTCTCCATCTCTCTTTCTCCCCCCTCTCTTTCTCTGCTTCATCTCTTTTTCTTTCCATCCCTCTTTCTACCCCCTCTTTCTCTCCTTCATCTCTTTCTCTCCATCTCTCTTTTTCTTCCCCCCTTTCTCTCCTTCATCTCTCTTTCTCTCCATCTCTTTCTCCTCTCCTGTTCGGGTGGCGGTGGCAGCGCACCTACCGCACCATCAGGTCGCCCCTCGGCTTGGAGGCGGCACCTTAAGCCTGCGCCCCACTGCGCATGCGCCTGCCCCATTGCGCCTGCAGCCAGCTCTGGTTGCTCTTACTGAGCTTCGCAATGGGGCAGATGCGCCTCTCCTTCTCCTGGAGCCCATTACGATGCGGAGCTTCAGCTGCAACCTGGTCAGCCAGTGTTCTGAGCTGGAGAAAAGTCGCGTGTCTCCCCCAGCAACTGGATGGGCTAGGGAAGGCTGGCGCCGTGCGGGTGGGAGGCGGGGCGGGGCAAGGGGCGGGCGAGCCAGCAATTTAACAAACAGTTCAGCGTGCTACGAGGCCAATAAATTACAAAAAAAAACACCGAACCGTTTGTTAAATTGCTGTCTCGCCTGCCCCTTGTCCTGCCCCGCCCACCACTATTTATTGGCAATAAATAGTGGTGCGGAGGGGCGGGGCAAGGGGCAGGGCGAGACAGCAATTTAATAAATGGTTCGGCCGAACCGCCTAGAACTGGCAGAATCCCACCACTGGGGCTGTCTGACCATTATCAGCAACCTTCGGAGTCGGAGATAAGTGGGGCTGAAGAACAGCTGGAGCCTGTTCCCAATGTGTGCATGCACAGAGCTGCCAGGAGAAGGGAACAGTTAAGGAACAAGGGAGTAAAGGCACAGGTGGACGGTGAATGGCCCCTCCCATAGGGAATAAAGAGGAGCGAAAGGGGAGTGGAGTTTGCAGGAGACAATAAGTTCATTTCATTAGTGTGAAGAACTGTGACTCTCAGAGACTCCTTGCCAAGTATTTTCTTGTACAGCATTGCGTTTGGAAGATATCGGCCTGGCAGCTCTCCAAGCCTGATAAGGTCTGTGGTTGTAAATTCACCCTGGAAAGACTGTTTGCCGGGACTTTGCTGGATGTGAATGAGAGGCATTCATATTAGCTTAATAAAAAGGGGTTTTGTCGAGACAAGGAGTCTGCTTCATGCTTTTGGGAAGCCTAGGTCAGAACACGGCCCTCCCGAGCTCCATTTTCACTGGCGGAGGATTGCAGGAGGCCGTCGCAGCTGAAAACAGAGCTCGGGAGCCCATTTTCACTGGCCAAGTGCTCGGGCCACCACAAGCGGCCCACCAACACGAGTGACGTTATGCTGGTCCTGCCCAGCCTTACCACACCCACCCCAGCCCTCCAAGGTCAAACACAACCCTGATGTGGCCCTCAATGAAATCTAGTTTGACACCCCTACTCTAAACTATTGTCCCAAAGCCTTGTACAAATGTACTGAATCTGTAACGAAACTTCTACAACTCTTGTGAGACCAAAACAGTGTGTTCTGTCCCCGTCCCACACACGCACCCCCACAGACGGCCCGGAGTTAATAAGCCACACGACAAAGTATTTGAAGATAAAGCTGGCAGCAACCCAGTGGCTAGCTGCCAATTCAGCACTTCACTCACACAAAACAAAGATTAAACTACAAGCATTCTGATAAAGCAGGCAAAGTTTCAGCAATACAAGGATTAGTCCAAATGCAGTCCGACAAGGCAGGCAGAAGTCCAGTAACGCAGAGATCATGGATTATTTCTAGTTTTTGCTCGTCACAAACTGAACCGGCCACCACACCCACATTTATACACTGTGGGGTGTGGTCCAATGACTCAGCTAATCTTTGGCATGCCTTCCCCTCTGCTGCGCACGCTTCTCCCTGCGCTGCTGTCAAGGATCCAGCCAGCACTTATCTCCTTCGTCGCTGTCCACCTGTGGCTGCGGGGACGTGCTTGGCTCTGGGCCTATCTCTTGGCCTTCGGTGTCCTCCGGAGGCATTGCCAGAGAGGAGGGTCCTGGAGAGGGAGGCCTTGCCAACTCCTCTCCCTCACTCTCAGAGTCTGCATCTGTCGATAGCCCAGGCTCAGGCAACGGAGCCACAACACAGTGGCTTCGGTATTCAACATATTTATTTGCTTTATTTAGTAAATAAAGCAGAAATGGACAATAGCTACCAAATTACAAAAGGGGCCGGTTTTTTTCATAGATATATAAATACATACATGAACCTTTACATGACAATGTCAGTAAAGGGTGAGCGTATTTCATTGTAATTGCCCATATATAATCTATGTGTATAAGCATCTTGTTCATAAATCACAAAGAACATCAGGTTTTCAATAGAAGAGTTATTGGGGCTATAAATTTATCTTTTCGATGTTTAAGTTTCCTAGCCGTACGAAGGACAAAAAGAATCTATTTATCTTGTCTAATGTGTAAATATTAAACTAATCAAACTAATACATGTAATCAATTCTATCCCGAGCATTGTAACTTTCACGGCATTGCCAAAAGACATTACAATTCTCGCTGCCTCTCCAACAATGTGAATATTTTACACATTCTATAACAACACAATAAGGATCCAATCAATTCTGTAAGCGGACGTTCTATTGAGATTTTGATTAAAGAGACCAAAAGATTTCCTGCTGTTTGGTCTTTAGTTTAGCCATTATTTTGCAGATGCTCATTAGACATCAGGGGTGGGGTTGTTTTATCCATATCTTGAATTGTACATGAGTCAATCATGAACATTATCTCTACAGATCAACAGAATCCCTGGTCCTTAGCTCAGGAGAACATTGCTTATGTTCAGGGGTGGGCCTCAAAAATTTAAGCAAGGGGTTCTCTGCCTGGTTGCTGGGTAGTGGCCATAGTGGGCGTGGCCTAGTTGGTCTCCTGCACCACAGCGAGGGGGGTGTTTTTGCCCTCCCTGGGCTCCAGAGGCTTTCTTCGAGCCTCCAGGAGGGTGAAAACGGCCTCCCGAGGCTCTCTGGAGGCAAGAAACGGGCCCATTTCCGGCCTTCCCAAACTTCCAGTAGGCCCGTTTTTCACCCTCCCTGAGCCTCCGCATGCACCCTGCACTTACCTGCATCCGAAACGGGCTCCTGGGAGGGGCGGGGTGGGCAGGGCCAGCCAGGAGTGGGATTTGGGGGTTTCTCCAAACTGCACAGAATCGTAGCTAGAGGTTCTCCCGAACCCTTGCGAACCCTCCACTGCTTGTGTTTGATTCTTGTTTTGTGATTTTGGGTCAGTCTTGACTCCTAATGCCTTACTTGGCTAAATCCCTGCAGCTCCCTTGGCAAGTTGGCACAAATGGTTTGCCATTGCCTTCTTCCTAAGGCTAAGAGAAAAGGTGTCAGCGCTCCAGACTATGAGTTCAGGACTAGATCGTTATTCTTCAATAAATAAGAGATTTCATCAAAGACTTTGTGGTTGAGAATGAAATTTATTTGAGATAACATCGGAATCTGACAAAAGGGTTGGCCCAAGGTCACTCAACTTTCTTTGAGCCTAAGGCAGGACTACAGCTCACCATCTCGTGATGATTGCTCCAAAGACATCCAGCTGGCTTCCATGTCTAAGGTGATACTAGACCTCACAAGTCTCCTGGTGATTGGTCCAAAGTCACGCAGCCAGTTTTCATGGCTGAGGTGGGACTAGAACCGGTGGGTTTCTACCGGTTTGCCCCAGTTTGGGCAAATTGGTAGCGGTAGCAACGGGAGGCTCCGCCCACCCACACGGACGTCATCATGGACACTCTGAACATGCGCAGAAGGTTCTGCGCATGTGCAGAAGTGCTGCGTGCGAGCGAAGCAAGTGCGCACGTGTGCTCACAGTTCCGAACCGGTAGCGAAGGTAAGTAAAACCCACTGCTAACTAGAACTCACAATCTCCTGGTGATTGTCTCTATGTCATCTATCCGGCTTTAGAACTCACCATCTCCTGATGATTGGCCCAAAGTCACCCAGCTGGTTTCACCCCTCTGGCGGACCTAGAATTCATCATCTCCTGGTTTCTAGCCTAGTCCTTTAACCACTACACCAGGGGTCTGCAACCTTAAACACTCAAAAAGCCATTTGGACCCGTTTCCCACAGAAAAGAAAACACCGGGAGCCACAAAACCCTTCCCGTGCCTGACTATTTCTTGAGTGTCCACAAAACTAGCGTATGTAGTTGAATTAAATGTTCTGAAACTTTTCTTTTCTTGGATTTATCCACGGTTGGCCTACCGGGGGTTGAAAAGCTCAATAAATCGCGTGCCAGTGGGTGTCGCACATTGGTGGTTGTGATGCATATTTTGAGTGACAGGGAGCTGCAACAGAGGGGTGAAAGAGCCACATGCGGCTCCATACCGAATTAGCTCTGTTTTATATTGCTCTTGCTTTTTCTCCTCTTTCACGTCTACAAAACTAGCTCAATCCCTCCATTCCACCATTCAAGCTGCCTCTGCTCCACCTTAAAAATGCCTTGTGTCTCCCCTTCCACCTTCAACTTTCTGGAAAGCTGGGGTCTTTTCTCCCCCAACTATTTCACCTTTCTTTGTTGACATTTTTGACCCAGACTGAAATAGCTTTGCTATGATTATTTTTATTATTACCTATTGTAGCTTTGTTCCCTCCAGGCTATTCTGCAAAGTCCCCTTTTGGTGTTGCCTTCATGGTCACGGACCAAAAATAAAAGTCCTCCCACTCCCTGTTCGCTTGTTTTGAATAGTAAACTTTCCAAACTACTCCATGTTTTAGAAATATTTGCCCTCTGCTCCACCTTTCCTCGTTTTTGTAATAGCAATGATAGAATAAGACCATTATTAAAATGTTTAAAATAGAATGCTGATTATTGTCTTCCCTTTGGGCTTTTTCTGGTGGTAGTTCTTGTAATTGCAGGAATATAATTGCTCATAAGTTACAGTCAAAACACTTACAATTTCTCGCCCCCCCTTCAACTGTTATGTTCATGTTTCTTGTTTTTGAATCTTGGTGGGATTCAGCCGGTTCGTGATGGTTCGGGCGAACCAGTAGTTAAATTGCTGGTTGGCCCCGCCCTTTCCAGGAGTCCCAAGTGCCCCATTTTGGCTCCCAGGTAAGTGCAGGGAGGCCGCCTAGGCCAAAAACAGGGGGTGGGGGTGGTGCATCCCCGCTGTGGCCCATTTTTGGTCCCAGGAGGCTTCAGAGAGCATCCTAGGCCAAAAATGGGGTACGGACAGCACATCCCCCCGTGGCCTGTTTTTGCTCCCAGGGGGATGCAGGAGGCTGAGTGCTGCCTGTCACACTCCCTGGCCACACCCATCATGGCCACACCCACCTAGCTGGTCATTAGGGCAGAGAACCAGTTGTTAAATTATTTGAATCCCACCACTGATCTTTTTATACCATTTTTATTTACATGGGACGCTGCTGCCTCAATCTACATATAATATAGCTTCCTGGTTAGCTTGCATAAAAAAAAACACAGAACTTCCTACTCTTCATATTTTTTAGAGTATGTATTCTACAGTTATATGGGTATGAATAGTTCTCCATTTGAGACCTTTCTTTTAATGGCTGTCCAAAGTTGCAATGACGCTGAAGAAAGTGACTTAAAACCAGTCTCAAAGGCGGTAAATATAATGACATAGTATGTTACACTGTGATGGCGCCATTGTGGTAAGAATGCAGAATTGCAAGCAAACTCTGCCCTCAACCTGGAGTTCGATCCTGACTGGGTCAAGGTTGACTCAGCCTTCCATCCTTCTGAGCTCGGTAAAATGAGGACCCAGATTGCTGGGGGCAAATATGCTGACTTTGTAAATGGCCTAAGAGACGGCTGTAAAGCACGGTAGGATAGTATATAAATCTAAGTACCATTGTTATTGCTAGATGGATTTTCTGCAAACACAGCTTACACACCCAGTATGTGGGAGAAAAAATTATTTGTCTTTTTTTTTTGGACAAGCATCTTGTTGAAAGGATGGGTGTCTCAATGTCTAGAATATTTGACACTCTCCAAAATTTTCAGAATCAGGTTGACAAGCATCCAAAGAATAATCAGAAGGCATGGCACTCCGTATAGCTCTGTACACAATAGCAGAGTTGTGTAAAAGGGAAAGATCCAAATAAGATTTCCCAACTTCATAAACCATAGCTTACAAACTTAACTTTCATGTAGTGTATAACTGAAGCAAAAGTCAAAAAAAAAGTGAAGAGAAGGACCAGGGGAGACAGGGTAGCCGTCTTCCAGTATTTGAGGGGCTGCCACAGAGAGGAGGGTGGTCAAGCTATTCTCCAAAGCACCCGAAGGGCAGGCAAAGAATAATGGATGGAAACTGACCAAGGAGAGATTCAACCTGGAAATAAGGAGAAATTTTCTGACAGTGAGAACAATCAACCAATGGAACAGAAGTTGCCTTCAGAGGTTGTGGGAGCTTCATCACTTGAGACTTTCAAGAAGAGACTGGACTGCCACCTGTCAGAAATGATGTAGGGTCTCCTGCTTGGGTGGGGGGTGGGACTAGATGACCTACAAGGTCCCTTCCAACTCTGTTAATCTGTTATCTGTTACTTTCAAAATCCCATGAAGAAAGGATTTGGTGATTCCAGATTCAGTGAAGAATATGAATAAA
Source organism: Pituophis catenifer annectens (assembly GCF_029215685.1). Taxonomy (NCBI): domain Eukaryota; kingdom Metazoa; phylum Chordata; class Lepidosauria; order Squamata; family Colubridae; genus Pituophis; species Pituophis catenifer. Next base: position 19,419,708 of record NW_027256892.1, read on the forward strand.
CAAACCCAACATACAGAATATTAGTAACAGATAGTCCTTTTTGGAGCAAGGCAGATCGTCATAGTAAGGATTAGGAAGGAAGAGAAATAGCTTACAGGATTAGCCCCCAGAAATGGAGTGGAAGTTCTATGAGTCTTTGCATGTAATATGCATATATCTTTCTTTTATTTTTAATTCCAGGTGAGCCTTGGCTCAGATTAAGGGGTATTTATTTATTTGTATTTACATTAGCGGTGGCTTCAAAGATGAACCTGCAGACAGCATGTAGTTAATAACTGTGAGGATTGTAGTAAGTGGAGATGGTAAGTTGAACGTTTCCACTCCTAGAATGAGCCACGGTGGCGCAGTGGTTAGAGTGCAGTACTGCAGGCGACTTCTGCTGCCTGCCGGCTGCCTGCAATTTGGCAGTTCAAATCTCACCAGGCTCAAGGTTGACTCAGCTTTCCATCCTTCCGATAAAGGATAATGAGGACCCAGATTGTTGGGGGCAAGAGGCTGACTCCGTTAACCACTTAGAGAGGGCTGTAAAGAGGTATATATAAGTCTAAGCACTATTTCTATTGCTAGTATAATCAGAAAGTAAGACAAGAAAAAAACTACCCCAAACTTGAAAAAGCTATATTTGAATAGCCACCAGAATGGACTCTTTTTCCAATCTACTGTAAATAGTAACTTTGGAAAATCCATCGAAGCAGCAGAGCAGCGAGTTCACTCTCCATCTGTCGTGATTTTGTAATCTTGATAGATTTCTCTTTTTCCCTGTAGCTGTTATTCACATTCTTTTTCCTTTTTTAAAAAAATTCTTGTTTTAAAAGAGAAAGTGTATACATAAGATGCAGAGGAACATGTTAACGCCTTGTCTGATTTTCCCCCTAAAGTTTTAACATTTTTAAAAAGAAAGAAACTTTTGAAGATATTTCAAATAAAGTATTCAACCGTCCTTGTGATTTCTTTCTTTCTTTCTTTCTTTCTTTCTTTCTTTCTTTCTTTCTTTCTTTCTTTCTTTCTTTCTTTCTTTCTTTCTTTCTTTCTTTCTTTCTTTCTTTTTTCTGTCTTCCTTCCTTCCTTTCTTTCTTTCTTTCCCTTCCTTCCTTTTTCCTTCCTTCTTTCTTTTTTCCTTCCTTTCTTTCTTTACCTTCTTTCTTTTTCTTTCCCTTCCTTCCTTCTTCCTTCCTTTCTTTCTGTCTCTTCCTTCCTTCTTTCTTTCTTTTTCTTCCTTCCTTCCTTCCTTTCTTTCTTTCTTTCCCTTCCTTCCTTTTTTCCTTCTTTCTTTCTTTCTTTACCTTCTTTCTTTCTTTCTTTTTTCTTTCTTTCTTTCTTTCCCTTCCTTCTTTCTTTCTTTTTTCTTTCTGTCTTCCTTCCTTCCTTTTTTCTCTTTCTTTCCCTTCCTTTCTTTTTTCCTTCCTTCTTTCTTTCTTTACCTTCTTTCTTTCTTTCTTTCCCTTCCTTCTTCCTTCCTTCCTTTCTTTCTCTTCCTTCCTCCCTCCCTCCCACCCTCCCTCCCTCCCTCCCTTCTTTCTTTCTTTCTTTCTTTCTTTCTTTCTTTCTTTCTTTCTTTCTTTCTTTCTTTCTTTCTTTCTTTCTTTCTTTCTTTCTCTTTTTTCTTTCTTTCTTTCCCTTCCTTCCACCCACCCACCCTCTCTCCCTCCCTCCCTTCCCCTTTCTTTCTTTCTTTCTTTCTTTCTTTCTTTCTTTCTTTCTTTCTTTCCTTCCTTCCTTCCTCTTTCTTTCTTTCTTTCTTTCTTTCTTTCTTTCTTTCTTTCTTTCTTTCTTTCTTTGTTTTCCTTCTTTCCTTCTTTCCTTTCTCCTTACGTCTTTCTTCTTTCCAGGGACTTGATTTGAAGCAATCCCTTTTAATAACCTGCAGGTAGATTTCAGAGCACAGAGTGCTCTGTATAGGACAATTCTCTTTTCTCTACTGTTCATTGCATGAGCAATGGAAAAGACTCCAGCATAGGTTTGAGAGCACAGCTTGTGCAAAAGAGAAACATAAACATTTACATTAAGGTGTCAAGTACACATTTAGTCAGCTCTTAGGGGAGACAGGCACATGGGAGGAAAAAGGTTTTAGACTTTTAGACATGAAGTTACTGAACCAAAAAAAAAAAAAAAGGATTAACGATGAACTGCGTATTTAAATGCAATCACCCATCACAGATTCTAAGAGACATGACAGAACCTGCTTCGATCAACTCTCAAATGTCCAGCCTTTATGGCTCTGAGATAAATCTGTCTTGATATATTTAATGTGTTTATGAGAAGGTTACAACTGATGCATTTGTCATAAGGGGCTCAGGTGCTGATGGCCTTCTGCCAATAGGAATTAAATCCCTGGCTACTGAAAAGTTATGATGTCAAGTGAATATTATGAGCTTTAGTAAAACGAGTTTATTCTAATACTACTGGCATTTCAGAAAGACTGCAGTTTGTCGTCAACTTACGACCACAACATAGCCCAACATTTCTGTTGTTAAGTGAGGCCTATGTTAAGGGAGGTTTGCCCCATTTTATGATTTTTTCCCCCTTGCCACAGTTCTTAAGTCAGTCACTGCAGTCGGATAAGTGTTAAATGAACCTGGCTTCCTTGTTACACTTTGCTTGTCAGAATCACATGGCCACGGGACACTGCAACCATCATAAACAATGAGTCAGTTGCAGTGGTGGGTTGCTCCTGGTTCGCAAGAACTGGTAGTAAAAATTTGTAGTAGTTTGGAGAACCAGTAATAACATTGGCTGGCCCTGAACCAGTCCCCTGCCCGATCGCCACTCGCTTACCCGCCCACATCATCAGAGGCTTTTTTTTTTTTTTTTACTTTTAAAAGCATTTTTTCTACAACCTCTTCGGCCGAAGAGGTTGTAGAAAAAAAAATGCCTTTAAAAGCCTCTGGTGATCCCAGCTGAGTTGCCTGATTGTCAGAGGCTTCTAAAAGCATTTTTTTCTGCAACCTCTTAAGGTTGTAGAAAAAATGCTTTTAAAAGTATTTAAAAGTAAAAAGTATTTTAAAAGTAAAAAAAAAAAAAGTTGGCCACGCCCACCCAGTCACATTACCCCCACCAAGCCACGCCCACAAAATAAGCCACACCCACAGAACTGGTAGCAAAAAAATTTAGAACCCACCCCTGGTCAGTTGCCAAGCATCTGAATTTTGATCACATGATCATGAGGGATGCTGCAAAGATCGTAACTGTGAAACGTGGTCACAAGTCACCTTTTTCGGTGCTGTTGTAACTTTGAACAGTCACTAAATGAATAGTTGTAAGTCTAGGACTGCTTGTATTCTGACACTGATACAACTTTCAACCGTAGCCAACCAGGATTTGGTGATTCCAGATTCAGTGAAGAATAAGAATAAACAAACCCAACGTACATAATATTAGTAACAGATAGTCCTTTTTGGAGCAATACTACTTAGCAGATCGTCATAGTAAGGATTAGGAAAGAAGAGAAATAGTTTACAGGATTAGCCCTTCCGAGGTGGTTAAAATGAGGACCCAGATCATTAGGGGAAATATGCTGACTCTGTAAAACGCTTAGACAGGGCTGTAAAGCACTGTGAAGTGGCATATAAGTCTAAGTGCTATTGCCTTGCTCTTCTTTTTCTCCTTCCTTCCTTCCTTCCTTCCTTCCTTCCTTCCTTCCTTCCTTCCTTCCTTCCTTCCTTCCTCAGTGGTTAGAATGCAGTATTGCAGGCTAATTCTGCCCACTGCCAAGAGTTTGCTCTTGATCGGTTCAAGGTTGACTCAGCCTTCCATCCTTCCAAGGTCGGTAAAATGAGGACCCAGATTACTGGGGACAATATGCTGACTCTGTAAACCGCTTAGAGAGGGCTGTAAAAGCACTGTGAAGTGGCATATAAGTCTAAGTGCTATTGCTATTGCTATTGCTTTGCTCTTCTTTTCCCCCTTCCTTCCTTCCTTCCTTCCTTCCTTCCTTCCTTCCTTCCTTCCTTCCTTCCTTCCTTCCTTCCTTCCCTTTCTTCCTGTACAGTACTTAGAAGGCAGTATTGCAAGGCTAACTTTGCCAACTGCCAGCAGTTCGATCCTGACCGGCTCAAGGTTGACTCAGCCTTCCATCCTTCCGAGGTGGGTAAAATGAGGACTCAGATTATTGGGGACAATATGCTGACTCTGTAAACCGCTTAGAGAGGGCTGTAAAAGCACTGTGAAGTGGCATATAAGTCTAAGTGCTACTGCTAAAGGGGTGGAATACAGTTTCAAGTCGCTTTCAACTGGTCCTTTAACATCTTAGTTATCTACCGATCGGATCAAACCAGGAGTGTTGGTGGAAGTAGATTTATTAAATGAGAAGAACAGCATCGCAATGTTGTGATGGAAGCTCCAGCCTTTTTCATATTGTGACTTTGCCTACTGGTAGGGGAAAAAAACCCCCCACCAAAAATTGCTTTCTTCGTTTTAATGAAAGGATTGCAACCAGAGGATGCCTCTGGTTGTTATCTCTTTTTTTTTGTTTTGTTTTAATTAAGCAAAATCCCCCTACACTCTGGGAAATCTCCTTATCTTGCTGTCACTGCTAACCTCTTTTTTTCTGGTTTGGTAACTCTTTTCTTTTTCTCCTTTATTTTCCTGTGTTTCTGTGATTTGAGATCGAAACTCCTGCCCATCTCTCCCCCACCCTCCTCATTGTATCTTCTGTGATAGTGTGTGGTCTATCTTTTTAATACCCCTCATCAATACAATCCAATTCCAGCTTGAGATAGATGCTAGACAATTCCTCACAATTCCTCTTACGGAATCAGAATTCAATTGTTACAAATAGAGTGTCTAACCTTTTTATTGCCTGCAATCTGAGTTAGGAAGAAAATACTGGTTTTATTCTGATATTCTGCTACTTTGTTGTCAGTTTCTTTTTCCTCCTCCTCCTCCTCCTCCTCCTCCTCCTCCTCCTCCTCCTCCTCCTCCTCCTCCTCCTCCTCCTCCCTTCTTCCCCTTCCTCTAACCTTATCCTCCTCCTCTTCCACCTCCTCTTTTCTTCTTCTTCCCCTGTCTTGCTCTTCCTCCTCCTTCCCTCCTCCTCTCCTTCTATTCATCTTCTCCTTCCCCTTCCCCTTCCTCTCACCTTCTACCTTCTTATCCTCCTCCTCTTCCACCTCCTCCTCTTCTCTTCTCTTCTTCTTCCCCTGTCCTTCTCTTCCTCCTCCTCCTCCCCTCCTCCTCCTCTTCATCTTCTCTTCTTCCCCTTCCTCTCACCTTCTACCTTCTTATCCTCCTCCTCTTCCACCTCCTCTTTTCTTCTTCTTCCCGTCCTTCTCCTCCTCCTCCTCCTCCCCTCCTCCTCCTTCTATTCATCTTCTATTCTTCCCCTTCCTCTAACCTTCTACCTTCTCCTCCTCCTTCTCTTCTACCTCCTTTCTTCTTCCCTTGTCCTTCTCTTCCTCCTCCTTCTCCTCCTCCTCTTCTTCCTCTTCCTTTTCTTCCTCCTCCTGTTCCTCCTGTTCCTCATTTTCTTCTTTTCCTCCCCCTTCTCCTCCTTCTCCTCCTCTTCTTCTCCTTCCTTCTCCTTCCTTCTCCTCCTCTTCCTTCTCCTTCTCCTCTTCCTCGTCTTCCTCCTCCTCCTCCTCCTCTCTTCTTCCCCTTCCTCTAACCTTATCCTCCTCCTTTTCCACCTCCTCTTTTCTTCTTCTTCTTCCCCTGTCCTTCTCTTCCTCCTCTTCCTCCCCTCCTCCTCCTTCTATTCATCTTCTCCTTCCCCTTCCTCTCGCCTTCTACCTTCTTATCCTCCTCCTCTTCCACCTCCTCTTCTCTTCTTCTTCCCCTGTCCTTCTCTTCCTCTTCCTCCTCCTCCTCCCCTCCTCCTCCTCTTCATCTTCTCTTCTTCCCCTTCCTCTCACCTTCTACCTTCTTATCCTCCTCCTCTTCCACCTCCTCTTTTCTTCTTCTTCCCCTGTCCTTCTCTTCCTCCTCCTCCTCCTCCTCCCCTCCTCCTCCTCTTCATCTTCTCTTTTTCCCCTTCCTCTCGCCTTCTACCTTCTTATCCTCCTCCTCTTCCACCTCCTCTTTTCTTCTTCTTCCCCTGTCCTCCTTCTCCTCCTCCTCCCCTCCTCCTCCTTCTATTCATCTTCTATTCTTCCCCTTCCTCTCACCTTCTACCTTCTCCTCCTCCTTCTCTTCCACCTCCTCTTTTCTTCTTCTTCCCTTGTCCTTCTCTTCCTCCTCCTGTTCCTCCTGTTCCTCATTTTCTTCTTTTCTTCCCCCTCCTCCTCCTTCTACTCCTCTTCTTCTCCTTCCTCTCTCCTCCCTTCTCCTCCTCCTTCTTCTACTTCTCCTCTTCCTCGTCTTCCTCCTCCTCCTCCTCCTCCTCCTCATAAGTGGCATCTCTTTTTTTCCCCAGCAGAACCAAGAACCCAGCAAGGAATAGCTGTCCCAATATACAGTACCTTCATTTCTTTAGTTAAGCATTGAAATGTGTTTGTCTAAATTCCAACCTCGAACAAACACCATAGATTGTGGACAGTCTGGCTGGGTTTTAACAAAAATACACTTGGCAAAAGTCCCTGTGCACGTAAATGTAGCAACTGCATAAAACCAACACAGTTATGAGCCTTGGATACTTGAGAAAGTTTCATTAGAGTGCAGTTATCACCCGATGATTTCCAAGTGTTCATTTTCCAGCAATATTCCGAGCTGATGGTGGTGGTGGGAAATATTAGCACATTTGGTTGTGTTTTGAATGCAATTTCTTTGCAATAATGCAAGTTCCCAACAGCCTCTCTTGAGGTCCTTCTATGAGAAACGATCTTTAAAAATAGCTCAGGGATAAAACTTGGCTTCTAACCAAACAGCCAGCTTCTCCTGCATTTAGAACATAGGACATAGAATAATACAGTTGGCAAGGACCCCGGAGGTCTTCTCTTCCAACCCCCCACCCCCCCGTGCTCGAGCAGGATATCATTTATCCTCTATCATTTCATTTGATTCGTAGGCAAGCATGCCGCTTGCAGAATTCTTGATTTGTGTTGTAATTTGTTTTTTTTTTTTTTTAAGTAAACTAAAATTATAAAGAAGCTGCAAAAGCTGCAAATGGAAGTCTAATGATGGTGGGAGTTGTGGCTCACAGAATCTTAAGAAGAACTGGAATATTCAGCTTTTGAATATCCGTGGTGTCACAGTGGTTAGAATGCAATATTGCAGGCTAACTCCATCCACAGCCAGGAGTTTGATCATGAAGAACTCAAGGTTGACTCAGCCTCCCATCTTTTTGAGGTCGGTAAAATGAGGACCCAGATTGTTGGGAGCAAGATGCTGACTGGTGTGCCCAACCTCTTCTGTAAAACCTCCAGTGATGGAGCACAACCACAACTTTTGAAGCCAAGCTGTTCCACTGGTTAATTGTTTTATCAAAAAATTTCTCTTGAGTTCTAAGTTGATTCTCTCCTTGATTAGTTTCCACCCATTGCTTCTTGTCCTACCCTCAGGTGCTTTGGAGAATAGCTTGACTGCCTCTTCTTTGGGGCAGCCCCTGAGATATTGGAAGACTGCTATCATGTCTCCCCTAGTCCTTCTTTTCATTAAACTAGACATACCCAGTTCATGCAACCGATCTTCATATGTTTTAGCCTCCAGTCCCCTAATCCTCTTTGTTGCTCTTCTCTACACTCTTTCTAGAGTCTCAACATCTTTTTTACGTTGTGGCGACCAAAACTGAATGCAATATTCCAAGTGTGGCATTAAAGTGGTATTAACCTTTCACATGATCTTGATTCTATCCCTCTGTTTATGCAGCCAAGAACTGTGTTGGCTTTTTGGGCAGCTGCTGCACACGGCTGGCTCATATTTAAATGGTTGTCCACTAGGACTCCCCTCAAATATGTCACCCCCCTCAAATATTGAAACCCTGCTATCATATCACCCCTAGTCCTTCTTTTCACTAGACTAGACTAGACATACTCAATTCATGCAACTGTTCAGTCCAACTTCACACTATGTTTCTTTTATAAGCTCTAGTGGAATTTTCTTCTATATCTGACTTGGTCAATAAATAAATATCTCTGCACATCAATGCACGGGCCTGCATTATCACAACACTTTTTCTATTTTGATACCTTTCAGGCAGTTCTCAGCAGCTTTTTAACCATGCCCACCTGTGTTATTTGTGCCTGTTTTTCATAAATATAGTTGTCAAAGTGATCATGGAGTTCTTCAGGCTATATAACTTTCCCCTGGTACTTTGTGTTAAATAGATACACCACACCGCTTGACAATAGATGCAGATGGTTATAACCTTCGGGCAACAGTGGATTTTTTTCCCCCATTGCTCTATCAAGAGCTATTCTATTTATTTTAATTTTTTTGTGTGTGCTAACAAGAGATTCATGAATATCTTACTGTTGGTAGATGTGTTAAGAAGCATTTTTCCAGTGATTGATGTGGCATGACATGTTCAGGAGCTAGACATGTTCAGGAAAATGTAGAGGAAATACTCAGGATAACAATCCCTCGTTAAAATCCTTCCGTTTATTCACCTGGATCTGTTTTTAGCAGAGAATGTGTGTCTCAGTGGAACCGAGTCAGCTAAAGGTATTTCAGAAAAGATGCTTGAGCTTCAAAGGGCCAGCGATATATATTTATGAAGTTACAGAGGCTATCAAATTTCATCACAATAAAGGATGAAGTGCAAGAGAGCCCCCCGCTCCCCAAAAAAGGAGAAATATGCTAGGGATCTACCAGTCGATTCTTTATATAAACTGCTCTTTGACCTCCACTAATCTTTTAGGCGTAGCCTTGGCCGCCATTACATTGAGTTAAAGGTTTTATTGACTGGTTCTCCTCAACCCGCCTTGTGAATGCTTCGCTGGCCTCATTGTCTGTGCGCAGGTGGGTGAAAATGAGAGCGTTTCTGTTTTTCCCTTGGCTGCTGGGATTATAGAGAAGAGAAAAATAAAACTGAAATTTATGATCAATTGAGTTCAGGGTAAGGCTTTGTAGATAAACTGGGATTGATGGCTGCAGACTCCCCGCTGCTTGCCACCAACACGGTTCTCTTCAGCAACATTAGAACAATATTGCTTCTCGGGATATTATTTTCAGAATAGTTGCCAGGTCTCCATTCGACGTTGGCTACGAGAAAAGACTCACTTTGCTGAGGGTTAAGAACAAAAGGGCGCCTTGGCTGGATCGGAAAGCAAGCCCGTTTAATTCAAGGTATTTTTCCCCCCCCCTCACAAGGTTGAGGTTGACGTCCGCCTTTGTAGCGTATTCCAAACATGAGTTTTGAAAGGGATATTGCCTCTTCCAATCAAGGTTCCATTTGCCCAATTGCCTGTCAGAATTCATAACTTCTGATAGACCCAGTCTCTATTAATTTCTCTAATCCATTTGCAAAGCCGCCGAAAGCAATTAAGACCTATTCCCTGCTGTTCAGGAGGTAGTACTCCAGCAGACGTTTCTAATCTGCAAAGAAGCCATTCATTGTTTCGGAAGGAGGTGATGGAATTATACTTTATCAAAACAGTAGCATGCATGCAGCGGTCAAATTAGTTACAGACACTAGTTGTTGCTGTTGTTGTTTTTTTCCACCCCTGTTTTTGTTTTTAAAAGCGTTGGTAAATTATACTTCTCCCCACTTAGCGGGTAGCAATGGATGCAAATAATCTTCTAAGCTAGTGTGCGAGCAACACCTTGTGTTGGTAAGTTCTAAATAATAATTATAGGGTGTCTGAGGAAATTCTTTTGTCGATCGGTTGCTTCGTTGTTAGCCTGCGTCTGCCGTTAGCTTGCTTCGCAGTGATAATCCCGAACTGTATTGTTAAGAATAAGGGAGGATTATTATTTTTTCTTCTGTGTACAGTGTATATTGCACATTTGGGCTTTCGGAGTGCATGCACCTGCTTTCCATTTGCATAACTCTTTCTGAGGCTTTGTAGGGTCTAGGAATTCTCTTTCTGACGTCTCAGCTTTGGAAGCTCTTAAGGAAGCCAAAAGGGACGCGATGGCTCAGTGGCTAAGACACTGAGCTTGTCGATCGAAAGGTCAGCAGTTCAGCAGATCGAATCCCTAGTGCTGCGTAATGGGGTGAGCTCCTGTTACTTGTCCCAGCTTCTGCCAACCTAGCAGTTCGAAAGCACGTAAAAAATGCAAGTAGAAAAATAGGGACCACCTTTGGTGGGAAGGTAACAGCGTTCCGTGCGTCTTTGGCATTGAGTCATGCCGGCCACATGATCACAGAGACGTCTTCGGACAGCGCTGGCTCTTCAGCTTTGAAATGGAGATGAGCACCGCCCCCTAGAGTTGGGAACGACTAGCACATATGCGCGAGGGGAATCTTTACCTTTACCTAAGGAAGCCAAATATGAGAACTTTAGTAATTCGATTGAGATCAACATTTAGTTCTATTGAAGTGTAGATTGATTGATCAAGATGGGTAGGGAATGCCTCTGATCTAACTTAAGTAAATTTTATTCTACATTCTAATCAGTGTAGCAAAAGTATGACTAGTCTATGCATGCTAGTATAGGGAATAAGAAAGACAAGTTTGACAGAGATCAGCAAGACTCCTTACCTAGACAAAAGGGGTTGCAACAATTCAGAGCAAAAACAGAATATTTGGAAGAGGTTTAGATCAACACCTCCCTGTGACACTGGAGCAGAGGTCAGCAATCTGCGGCTCTGGAGCTGCATGTGGCTCTTTTACCCCTCTGATGCGGCTCACTGAAAATATGCGTCACAACTGCCAATGTGCGACACCCGACAGCACGCGATTCATTGAACTTTTCAACCCCCGGTAGGCCAACCATGGATAAATCCAAAAAAGAAAAGTTTCAGAAGAAAACAGAACATTTAATTCAACTACATATGCTAGTTTTGTGGCTGCTCAAGAAATAGTCAGGCACAGGAAGGATCTTGTGGCTCCCAGTATTTTCTTTCTTTTTTTTTAATTTGATTTATATGCCGCCCTTCTCCGGAGACTCAGGGCGGCTTACAATGCATTAAGCAATAGCCTTCATACTTTTGTATATTTATACAAAGTCAGCTTATTGCCCCCACAAACTGGGTCCTCATTTCACCTACCTTAGAAAGGATGGAAGGCTGAGTCAACCTTGAGCCTTGGAGAGATTCGAACCAGCAGTAATTGCAGGCAGCTGTGTTAATAACAGGGTGCTTAGACCACTGTACTATCAAGGCTCTGTGAGAGAAATGGGTCCAAATGGCTCTTTGAATGTTTAAGGTTGCAGACCTCTGCACTGGAGTATAAAGAGGGGACGTCCAGCACAATCTTGGAGTGTGTTTTGTTGACATATTAGAAACCCTTGCTTCCCAGGTCCTCTACTTTATTCTGAAGCAGCATTTCTTGTTTCTACTTAATGCAGTGTTTCTGTAGTTTGAAGATGTGGGGACTTTGAATCCCAGAATCCGCCAGCCAGTGAATTCTGGGAGTTGAAATCTACACATCTCCCAGCCAGCAAGATTGAGAAACACTGGTCTAATGGATGAGCTATTATCAGGTGTGAAAGACCAGGTCCACACATGAAGGTCCAATTAAACTGATTTATTGCTGCTCATGCCTATGCACAGGAATCTTTTTAACCAGGGGTGAAATGCTCCCGGTTCGGACCGGCTCGGGCGAGTAGGTAGCGATGGCGGTGGGCAGTTCGGAGAACTGGTAGCAAAAATTCCTGCCCCCCCCCCCATGCCCAGCTGAGCCACACGATCATCAGAGCCTTTTTTTTTTTCTTTTAAATGGCTCTGATGATCCAAGCTCTGACGATCCCAGCTGAGTTGCCTGCTAACCGGTAGCAAAAATCCCTCCCCCTCCTTCCCCAGCTTGCTTACCTTAGCTGCTGGTTGCAACGCTTGCCTTGCTTCGCCGGCTGTAATCCCTGCAATCCATTGCATCAGCAAGCAACTGAATCTCCCTGCCTGCAATCAAGCTCATTGGTGAGCAGCTCTATCTGCCTGCCTGCCTTCCTGCCTGCCTTGTACCTTCTATTGCAGGGGTCTCCAACCTTGGCAACTTTAAGACTTGTGGACTTCAACTCCCAGAATTCCTCAGCCAGCTTTGCTTTGCTGGCTGAGGAATTCTGGGAGTTGAAGTCCACAAGTCTTAAAGTTGCCAAGGTTGGAGACCCCTGTTCTATTGGGTAAGTTTTTTCCCCCTTTGGGAGCTTTAAAAAAAATAGTTAATTGCGGCTTTTTTAGTTGTTCTTTTTTTAGACCTAGCCATTTAAAGTTTAGGAAGTTTTAAATTTAAATTTATATGCTTTTATATAAAAATAAGTAAAATAAAATAAAATAAAATAAAATTTGTGCAGCTTTCTGAGATATAGTGTGTTTCTGTAGTGTTTCACTCTAACTACACAAACACACAAAATCTCAAAGCTGTATGTGGAATTTTGTGTGTGTAAAGTGTGAAAGTTGGTTTTTTGGGGCTTTTTGTGCTTGTGTGAGGTTCCTACTTGTTGCAGGGGCTATTTTGGGTCTAGCACAGCTGCTTTTACATTGTGGGTGAGCCAGTTGTGTTGTGTTGTGTTGTGTGTGTGTAAAGTGTGAAAGTTGTTTTGGGGGGCTTTTTGTGCTTATGTGAGGTTCCTGCTTGTTGCAGGGGCCATTTTGGGTCTAGCACAGCTGGTTTTACATTGTAGGTGAGCCAGTTGTTTTGTGTTGTGTTTTGTAGGTTAAAAAAGGGCAAAGAAGTGACATTGACTTGGCCACACCCACCTGATCAACAAGCCACGCCCACCCAGTCACCTTACCACCAAACCCCGCCCACTAATTAAGCTACACCCAGAGAACCGGTAGCAAAAATTTTTAGATTTTACCCCTGTTTTTAACTCATGGTTAGTATCTGCCTGGAGTTAGACAAGGGTCAACAGAATTCAAGGAGGTTTGAATTTAGTTCACTTGTGTCTACATAGAGATTCTAGGTTGATCCCTCTTTTAACTCTGCTCCCAGATTTTGCCACTCTTTCCTCTATATCTCACAATGTATTCTCCTTTGAGAAAGATTAGTAGGAAGGAGTATTTAAGTATTTAAGAATAGAATAGAATAGAATAGAATAGAATAGAATAGAATAGAATAGAATAGAACAGAACAGAACAGAACAGAACAGAACAGAACAGAACAGAACAGAACAACAGAGTTGGAAGGGACCTTGGAGGTCTTCTAGTCCAACCCCCTGCTTAGGCAGGAAACCCTACACCACTTCAGACAAATGGTTATCCAACATCTTCTTAAAATTTTCCAGTGTTGGAGCATTCGCAACTTCTGGAGGCAAGTTCTTCCACTGATTAATTGTTCTCACTGTCAGGAAATTCCTCCTTAGTTCTAAATTGTTTCTCTCCTTGATGAGTTTCCACCCATTGCTTCTTGTCCTGCCCTCAGGGGCTTTGGAGAATAGCTTGACTCCCTCTTCTTTGTGGCAGCCCCAGAGATATCGGAACACTGCTATCATGTCTCCCCTAGACCTTCTTTTCATTAAACTAGACATACCCAGTTCCTGGAACCGTTCATCATATGTTTTAGCCTCCAGCCCCCTAATCATCTTTGTTGCTCTTCTCTGCACTCTTTCTAGAGTCTCTAAGAGGAGGAGGCAATATTACTTGTCAATCCTAGTACCATTTTAACTCTCAACTCTCCCTGTTGTTGGGAGTTACCTCTATGAAGGGAGCGGTACTCTTAGTAGATAAATCAACAACCTACAGGAGTTAATGCAATAACAAGTAATGTATTAAAGGATGAATACAGGAAAAGAATCAGCAAAACCATATAGCATAACCTCTTGTTCCTTGCTGAATATTTATTTTCACAAAGAAGAAAGCATAAAGAAACACATTGTAGAGACCACAAGATCTGACTATTAATAAGGGAAAGGTAAACCCTTTTGAGAATTTCTTTTTGGAGTAGTCAGAACCACCTGTGCATCTTAAACAGAGTCAAATAGCAATGTAGGAACTGCAAAAGGAGAGCACTTACAGATGTAACAGAATTTTATATTTCTTAAGAATACAAAATTTGGAGTATTTCTTGGGCCTTAATAAATTGTTGGTGAAATATGGCTCTGAAACCAAACATTATTAGGGTGGAGATTCATTCTCCCAGCTTGTGGGTTGGTGTATGGACATTTCATTTCCTGGCTAGGTAATTTCTTCAGAGGAATTTAGGAGATGTCAGTGTTGATGTTCTTCTACTTATAAGGTCACATGCTCTCTACATGGGGCTCCCCTTGAAGAGCACCCGGAGGCTTCAACTGGTCCAGAATGCAGCCGCACGGGTGGTTATGGGAGCAATGCGATGCACCCATGTAACACCTCTCCTGCGCGAGCTGCACTGGCTTCCGGTGGTCTTCCGGGTGCGCTTCAAGGAATTGGTTACCACCTTTAGAGCGCTCCATGGCTTAGGACCTGGGTATTTACGAGACCGCCTTCTGCCACTGATAGCCTCCCACCGGCCAGTACGCTCCCACAGAGAGGGGCTCCTCAGGGTGTCGTCGGTCAAACAGTGTCGGCTGGCGGCCCCCAGGGGGAGAGCCTTCTCTGAGGGGGCACCTGCCCTTTGGAACGAACGGCCCCCGGAGATACGGAGGATTCTGGATGTAGGCACTTTCCGCCGCGCCCTCAAGACTTTTTTATTCCAACAAGCTGGGCTGGCCTAACTCTTTTAATTGCTAATTTTAATTTGTTTTTAAAAGGGGGGGTGTTTTAATGCATAAGGGTCAAATTCATCTAATATGTTTTAATATGTTTTTTTTTAATTTTATATATTGTTATGTGTTTTATTTGCTGTTCACCGCCCTGAGTCCTTCGGGAGAAGGGCAGTATATAAATCTAATAAATACAAATACAAATACACATCAGGTGAGGATCTCAGACTTCAGGTGACCTCCCCACCACAAGACCTACTGACCACATGAAGTCCTTATGAGCACAACACCAAAACTGACATCCCTAAATTCTGCTGAAGATGTTACCTAGTTAGCACCCACCCCTCTCCTAGAAAAATGAAATATTCTAGGAAATATTAAAAAGGGAGAATATTATACCTCCCTGCATGAGAAATGGAGAAATGTGTTTTTTTAGGCAGGAAGCAGACTCACTCTTAATAGCTCCCACACTCTCAATAGCCCACAGGAGATGTCAGCACTTAAGAGAGAAAGAGATGGCTAGATCTATTCATAAGCAAATGCCCTCACCCAAGATCCAACAAAGATTGGATCAACCCTCTACCCAATGGTGGGATTCAAGTAATTTAACAACCCTCTGCCCTAATGATTTCTTCCAACAACCAGTTTGCCAAACTGCTCAGAAAGTTAACAACTCTACCCATCTAGCAACAGAACTCACCATATGACACCTGGGGAGATTGCATCACCCAGGAAGGCTCAACCAAGCTTGGGACTCAAAAGACAACCTACAAGGTTCTTTCTTTCCTTCTTTCTTTCTTTCTTTCTTTCTTTCTTTCTTTCTTTCTTTCTTTCTTTCTTTCTTTCTTTCTTTCTTTCTTTCTTTCTTTCTTTCTTTCTTTCTTTCTTTCTTTCTTGGTTTGATTTATATGCCGCCCTTCTCCGGAGACTCAGGGGGGTTTACAATGTGTTAAGCAATAGCCTTCATACTTTTGTATATACCTGCTTAGTAGGGCTTTCGCCCCCCCCAAGAGGTGTTCTTTTTTTATACAAAGTCAGCTTATTGCCCCCACAATCTGGGTCCTCATTTTACCTACCTCGAAAGGATGGAAGGCTGAGTCAACCTTGAGCCTTCCATCCAGGTAGCTGGCGCTACTTAACAGCACTTTAGTCTGCTGCGCCACCAAGGCTCTTATAATTTTAATATAAATTATAATATAATTTTAATCATATTTAAATTGTATCTCAAATGATTGTATTTTATTCCGATTTCATTTTAGATCGTATTTTATCCTAATTGCATTTTTAATCGTGCATTATTCCAATTTCATTTAAATTGTTTTACCAACTTTTGTAATGATTTGTTTCTGGAACTCTGCACTTTGATATGGCCCAAGGGCTAATCAATCAATAAATTCATTCATTCACTTATATGGTTACCCCTGCATGGCCCCTGCATGGGAGTCTGACAACCAATCAGAACACAAGCTCAAATCCAAAGCCCAACAGAGGGTATAAATCTCTCCCTCTCCCTCTCACTCACCCATGTGCTTTTTTACCCAGGACCTCAAAACCATGTGGTCCTATCCACCATTAAACCATCTTTTCAAGCAGTCTCCATGTTTCCTGTATTTTTCTCCCCACTTGGAACTGAACGCAGATGGACATTTCTTCCAACACTAGCCTGGTAACAAAACATTCAGAAACCATCCCACAAGCTTGTAGAATGAACCTCCACCCACATTCTACACCTGAGCTACAGGTATTCACCACTCTTGCACACCAAACATTATCTCTGCTTAATCTAGCCTCAGGAGTTCCACCCTCCTTTATAGCTATTTCATTCATTTCCTGATGAGTTAATATAACTCACCTTCCCCCCCGCCACAGGATATTAAACCTACAATTGTTTTGGGAGCATCTATTCCATTTATTTTGTTTTCTATCCCTTTCCAAATGAAAAAAAAAAAGAAATTGTCTCAGGTCAGTCCAGACTTCAATGCTTTCGACCACACCGCTTAGTATGGTTGAGTGAATGCAGAGTTAATGAGACAGTGATTTCATGCTAATGAAATTGCTATTGATTGGCAAAAGGAGAGTGATAGAACACAGCTGAGAAAGAACCAACTCTTGACGAGAGGTTGCTAACAAGAATTTATGTGCTCCCTTTTTGGGCAAACCGGAGCAGGCATGGTAGTGTCACTGCTTATCTCCACACCCAGGCCCTCCAAAATGAGGAATTTGGAGATGAGAGGGAAGTTGTAGCTCAGGGTTGAAGTTTGGGATCCTTGGTCCTTTCTGGTTGCTTGCTTACAGATGTTTCATTACCCAACTGCAGGGATGAAATCCAGCAGGTTCTGATAGGATCTGAAGAACTGGTAGCGGAAATTTTGAGCAGTTCGGAGAACTGGCAAATACCACCTCTGGCTGGCTCCAGAGTGAAGTGGGAATTTCATTTTCATTTCATTTCATTTATTGGATTGAAGGACTCAGGGCGGTGAACAGCCATAGAATAAAACACATAAATACAAAATTTAAAAAACAGAATAAAACCGAATTAAACAATTTGGCAGAGACAAATTTAAAACACCCAATAATTTTAAAAACAAATTAAAATTTACATTTTAAAGGGGAAAGATTTAGGCCAGGCCGGCTTGATGGAATAAAAAAGTCTTGAGAGCGCAACGGAAGGTGCGCAGGTCCGGGATCCTCCGTATCTCTGGGGGGAGCTCATTCCAGATAGTAGGCACTCCCACAGAGAAGGCTCTCCCCCTGGGGGCCGCCAGTCGACATTGTTTGGCCGACTGCACCCGGAGGAGCCCCTCTCTATGGGAGCGTACCGGCCGGTGGGAGGCTATTGGTGGTAGCAGGCAGTCCCGTAAATAACCAGGTCCTAAGCCATGGAGCACTCTAAAGGTGATAACCAAAACCTGGAAGCGCACCCGGAAGACCACCGGGAGCCAGTGCAGCTTGCACAGGAGAGGTGTTACATGGGAACGCCACGTCGCTCCCATAACCACCAGCGCGGCCGCCCTCTGCGCCAGTTGAAGCCTCCGAGTGCTCCTCAAGGGGAGCCCCATGTAGAGAGCGTTGCAATAGTCCAGGCAGGAGATGACGAGGGCATGAGTGACTGTGCATAAGGAATGGAGATTTTGCAATATCCTTCCCCCAAGAGTGGGGAGGGAATGGGGATTTTGCAGTAGCCTTCACCTGGAGTGGGGTAGGAATGGAGATTTTGCAGTATCCTTCCCCTGCCATGCCCACCAAGCCACGCCCACCAAGCCACACCACACCCACCAAGCCACACCACACCACACCCACCAAGCCACACCACATCCACCAAGCCATACCACGCCCACCAAGCCACACCATGCCCACCAAGCCACACCACATCCACCAAGCCATGCCCACAGAACCGGTAGTAAAAAATTTTGGATTTCACCACTGCCCAACTAGGTAATGTCTTCATGCTACAAGGGGGGAGGAGGAGGAGGAGGAGGAGGAAGAGGAAGAGGAAAACGATTGATTGCTTGCTTACAGATGGAACTATTTAATTAATTCTACAGAGGAATTATTGAGTCTGTCATCTGCACCTCTATAACTGTCTGGTTTGGTTCTGCAACCCAACAAAACAGACACAGACTTCAATGGATAGTTAGAACTGCAGAAAAAACAATTACTACCAACATGCCTTCCATTGAGGACCTGCATACTGCACGAGTCAAAAAGAGGGCTGTGAAAATATTTACAGACCCCTCACATCCTGGACATAAATTGTTTCAACTTCTACCTTCAAAACAACGCTATAGAGCACTGCACACCAGAACAACTAGACACAAGAACAGTTTTTTCCTGAACGCCATCACTCTGCTAAACAAACAATTTCCTCAACACTGTCAAACTATTCACTAAATCTGCATTACTATTAATATTAATCTTCTCATCGTTCCTATCACCCATCTCCTCCCACTTATGGCTGTATGACTTTAACTTGCTGCTGTATCCTTACGATTTATATTGATTGTTTCCTAGTATGATTTGATTCTTATTTGTACCCTATGACTATCATTAAGTGTTGTACCTTATGATTCTTAATGAATGTAGTAAGAGCCTTGGTAGTACAGTGGTTTAAAGCACCCTGTTATGAAGACCAGCTGCCTGCAATTACTGCAGGTTCGAATCTCGCCAGGCTCAAGGTTGACTCAGCCTTCCATCCTTTCTAAGGTAGGTAAATTGAGGACCCAGTTTGTGGGGGCAATAAGCTGACTTTGTATAAATATACAAAAGAATGAAGGCTATTGCTGAGTGCATTGTAAGCCGCCCTGAGTCTCCGGAGAAGGGCAACATATAAATCAAATAAAAAAATAAAAATAAAAATGTATCTTTTCTTTTTATGTACACCGAGAGCCTATGCACCAAAGACAAATTCCTTGGGTGTCCAATCACACTTGGCCAATAAAGAATTATATCATCTGTCTGTCTGTCTGTCTATCTATCTATCTATCTATCTATCTATCTATCTATCTATCTATCTATCTATCTATCTAGTTTCATTACCCAACTAGGTAACGTCTTCAGTGCTACAAGGGAGGAGGAGGAGGAGGAGGAGGAGGAGGCCTGTGGGATTCTTGGTGCTCTCTGAGCCTGGTTCTTTTCTTGCAGATGTTTCATTACCCATCTTCAGTGCTGAAGATGTTGCCTAGTTTGGTAATGAATCATCTGCAAGAGAGCAAGCTGAGTGAGCCCCAAGGACTCCACAAGAGGGAATTTCTTTGCATGCCATCCTAAGAAATTTAAAAAAAGATGTCTTCAAGAAATAATTCTTGTTCCCTGTGATAATTAATTGCTACCTTTTTTCTTGATATAAGTCAACTTCTTCACAAGAATTGCTGGTTAGATCTATTGCAGTGGTGTGTTTCAAATTTTTTTACAACCGGTTCTGTGGGTGTGGCTTGGTGGGCGTGGCATGGCTTGGTGGGCGTGGCTTGGTGGGCGTGGCAGGGGAAGGATACTGTAAGATCTCCATTCCCACCCTACTCCAAGGGAAGGATACTGTAAAATCTCCATTCCCTCCCCAATCCAGGGGAAGGTTACTGCAAAATCCCCATTTCCTCCCGATCAGCTGGGACTTGGGAGGCATAGAATAGATGGGGGGTGGGGCCAATCAGAATTTTTACTACTGGTTCTCCGAACTACTCTGAATTTCCGCTACCAGTTCTCCAGAACTGGTCAGAACCTGCTGAAACCCACCTCTGATCTATTGTTGTCTAGCAAAGGATCAGCTACACATCTTTTGGAAACCTGATACTTCAAATGTACTCTCCTTGTTATCTACTTACGTTTTTTTTTCTTTTGTTTTCCCACTGCCTTCCATTACTTTACATTAGTTGTGCCATGGTCGACACTTATGAATTCTTAGTATGCTTTCAATGATTACATTAGTTTGTAAGGGTTTTAGCATTGCTAATAAACCACGAAACAATGAAATAAATTGTTGCAGTTCTTTCTCTTAGCATTGGGCACCCTTTATTAGAAGACTTGGTCTATAATTTTAATTTTCAGCAGGAAAAGAACTCCATTTTGCAACTGTCAATCTTTTGCCCACCTTCCCAAAAGAATAAATTACCTTTGGGGCTCACCTCCTGGGGATAAACACCATTCTCTTGCTAATTTTCCTGGAGGAAAATTTGTCCTGCCCAGTAGACAGGTTTATTGACCTGTTATTATTTAAAGTTGTTTAACCAGCTCAAGATAAGCCAAAGTTTTCAGATCCTGAACTCCCACACAAACCACAATTAAGGTGGGACATGTTATGGAGGATGGAAAATCAATAGGTCTAACAGTATGTTTTTAGTCTCTGTTTGGACTTCAGAAGAGAAGTAAATTTTCAAGATTTGAAATTTTGGCTCTGCAACCAACCAAGACAGACAGACTTTAACGGATAATTAGAACTGCAGAAAAAACCATTGTTACCAACCTGCCTTCCATTGGGGATCTGTATACTGCAGGAGTCAAAAAGAGGGCTGTGAAAATATCTACAGACCCCTCACATCCGGGACATAAATTGTTTCAACTTCTACAGTCAAAACAAGGCTATAGGGCACTGCATACCAGAACAACTGGACGCAAGGACAGTTTTTTCCTGAACGCCATCACTCTGCTTAATAATTAATTCCCACAACACTGTCAAATAATTTACTATTATTCTTCTCTTCCTTACTACTATCTGTCTCTTCCCACTTATTACTATAACAAGGTTTCTTGTATCTTTCAATTTATATTGTTTTTATTTGTTTCCTAGTACGATTTGATAGCTTATTAGTAACCTTGACTATCACTAAGTGTTGTATCTTTGTATTCTTGATGAATGTATTTTATTCTCCTTATGTACACTGAGAGCTTATGCACCTAAGACAGATTCCTTGTGTTTCCAATCACACTTAACCAATAAAAAATTCTATTCTATTCTATTCTATTCTATTCTATTCTATTCTATTCTATTCTATTCTATTCTATTCTATTCTATTCTATTCTATTCTACTCTACTCTACTCTACTCTACTCTACTCTACTCTATTCTATTCTATGGGTGTAACTTTGTTGATATTGACTGTTTCCTAATATGATTTGATGGCCTATTTGTACCCTATTTGTACCCTATGACTATCATTAAGTATTGTACCTTATGATTCTTGATGAATGTATCTTTTCTCTTATATACATTGAGAGCAGATGCACCAAAGACAAATTCCTTGTGTGTCCAATCACACTTGGCCAATAAAGAATTCTATTCTGTTCTGTTCTATTCTATTCTATTCTATTCTATTCTATTCTATTCTATTCTATTCTATTCTATTCTATTCTATTCTAATAAGACCGCTTTCTTGGACTATCCCTGTACAGGAGAAAACTCCTGAATATGCACGACAGGAAGTCCTCATTAAAACCTCTTATTTATTTCCCCCTTTTATGCATCGGCTTTGATAAGCAGCTACCAAAGCGGCTCATGTTTAAAGCTTGCATGCAAGGATCCCGTTTTTGTTACACAACTGAAAACAAGGTCACTCCTGGCTATCTGTAACATTTCTGTGTTCTCACCAGTGATCTCTGCTTGGCTTGTTTCCCCTCTTTAATGTCGTCAAAGAATTCAGAAGCTGCCAATTATTTGTTCTGCTCGGTTCGGCTATTAAATCAAATGGCGCGTGTGATTTTGGTTAAAGCTACTTGTAGAGCGCATCGTTCTCCAGATGTTGCTGTGTAACAACTCCCAGCATCCCTTAATTCTACCTGTGTTCGAAAGTGGAAAGGCAGATGATATGTCAGCAGCATATGGGGGTTGGTGTGTGTTTGTGTGTTTCTTGGGCTAAATCAAGTATCTGTTGTGGCCCGCCAGCAGCCTGCGGAGCTGGTAGTGGAGTTGGACAGTGAGGAAGCTGGGGAGGAACATGGGCCAGTCCTGGAGGCTGGGGAAGGCCCAGACAAGGGCTCTGCATCAGAGGCAGAGATGAAGCCAGGGCCATCTGGGAGCAATGTGCAGACTCCGGAGCCTCCTGAGTCGGACAGCAGAGAGGCAGAGGAACAGGAGGAGCCTGTTCCTAGTGCATGTATGCGCAGAGCTGCCAGAAGGCAAGAGCAGCTAAAGCAAAAAGGACGACTCGGGAGTAAGGCCAGGAGATGATTGGCCCCACCCAGAAGGCTTAAAAGAGCAGCAACGGCTCTTGGGATCTTTGCAGGAAAGCAACATTGCTACATTTGTCTTTTGTCAGCGTCTCTTGCTTCTGAACTTTTGCCAAGAAAAGCCTTTGGCAGGGTGCCAAAGAAGACAAAGGTTTATGATAAGGCCACAGGACTGTTTATGAAGAATTTGCTTTGGAATTAATTTGGATTAAACTGAGAATGAAGTATGCGCATGTGTGCGCGACGATCAGCTGATGATCAGATCGGCCCACTGCCGATCAGCGGCAGTGCTGGAAACTGGGGGAGGTGGTCTTCCGTTTTCCTGCGTGAGCATGGGTGCTGGCCAGCTGATTGTCGCTTGTGTATGTGCGCCAGAAACCCAGAAGAGTAGCTGTCTGAAACCGGAAGTTCAGTAGCTGAAACCGGAAGTTCATTTTTGGCCGCGCACATGCACCCTGGCCAGCTCCTCTTACGGGTTGTGGCTCAGATGTGCATGCCGTGCCAAAAAGGTTTGCCATCATTGCCATATACCATTCCAGACAAATGGCTATCCAACATCTTCTTAAAAACTTCCAGTGTTGGAGCATCCACAACTTCTGGTGGCAAGTTGTTCCACTGATTAATTGTTCTAACTGTCAGGAAATTTCTCCTTAGTTCTAGGTTGGTTCCCTCCTTGATTATTTTCCATCTATTGTTTCTTGGCCTGCCTTCAGATGCTTTGGAGAATAGGTTGAGACCCACCCCCTCTCCTTTCTTTGTATCAGCCCCACAAATATTGGAACATTACTGTCATTATTTTCTTCTCTCCTTCGCTGTACAATTTAAACAGAAGTGAAAGAATAAGCACTGACAGTCGAGAGCAAATTTATGTGCCCTGTAACTGTAGCTGTTTTGCATATCCAAATAATTCTTCTAATGGACAAATTAGATAAGGCTAGTTGCAAGGAATTAAGTACATGTTTCTCTTTGATCTTCCTTAATTCCTTCCCTCCCCAGCTACTGACTTTTCCCCCCATTCTTTTGATAGCTCTCGATAGCAAGAGCAACATCTTTAACACTATTATTTCTTGGGGAGTATTTCTGTTGTTTTACAAAAGAGTTATTTAAATGAGGCAGGGAAAAAAGAAAGAAAGAAAGAGAAACGCCCAGCTTACTGGCTTTTTCCTGGACAAGATACCCTTTCTTTATCACTTCATTTTAACTGGGGCATTGCAGACCAGCTGCATTAAGCTTTCTTGGATGAAGGCGGAAGGAGAGATAAAACAAAAGCTTTCATTATGCAGACATGTTTCTGTAAAGTGGTACGAGCTGAGTTTTAAAGCAAGCCAGGCAGATAGATAGATAGATAGATAGATAGATAGATAGATAGATAGATAGATGAGAGAGAGAGAGAGAGAGAGAGAGACAGACAGACAGACAGACAGACAGACAGACAGACAGACAAATGGTAGATGATAGGTAGATGATAGGTAGACAGACAGATGATAGATAGATAGATAGATAGATAGATAGATAGATAGAATGAGAGAGAGAGAGAGAGAGAGAGAGACGGAGGGAGAGAGATAGCTAGATAGATGATAGATAGATAGATAGATAGATAGATAGATAGATAGATAGATAGATAGATAGATAGATAGATAGATATGATGGATGGAAGGATGGTGGATAGATAGATAGATAGATAGATAGATAGATAGATAGATAGATAGATAGATAGAGACTGTAGATAGATAGATTAGAGAAATAGAGAGAGAGAGAGAAAGATAGATAGATAGATGATAGATAGATAGATACTGTACATAGATAGATTAGAGAAATAGAGATAGACAGAGAGAGAGAGAAAGATCGATAGATAAGATAGATAGATAAGAGCCTTGATAGTACAGTGGTCTACGCACCCTGTTATTAACACAGCTGCCTGCAATTTCTGCTGGTTCGAATCTCTCCAAGGCTCAAGGTTGACTCAGCCTTCCATCCTTTCTAAGGTAGGTGAAATGAGGACCCAGTTTGTGGGGGCAATAAGCTGACTTTGTATAAATATACAAAAAAGTATGAAGGCTATTGCTTAACGCATTGTAAGCCGCCCTGAGTCTCCGGAGAAAGGCGGCATATAAATCAAATTAAAAAAAAAAAGATAGATAGATGATAGATAGATAGATACTGTAGATAGATAGATTAGAGAAATAGAGATAGACAGAGAGAGAAAGATAGATAGATAGATGATAGATAGATAGATTAGAGAAATAGAGAGAGAGAGAGAGAAAGATAGATAGATAGATGATAGATAGATAGATAGATACTGTAGATAGATAGATTAGAGAAATAGAGATAGACAGAGAGAGAGAAAGATAGATAGATAGATAGATAGATACTGTAGATAGATAGATTAGAGAAGAGAGAGAGAGAGAGAGAGAGAGAGAGAGAGAGAGAGAGAGAGAGAGAGAGAGAGAGAGAGAGAGAGGGAGACGTGAATGGATTGTCCAGACAGAGATGGAAAGATAGGAGGAAGGAGAAGATCCTGCTTGGTTGGGGAGATGAATAGATGGGCAAGAGAGGGATTGGGAGGGAAAAAGAATGGCGTATAGGATTCCTTTTTTAAATTTCTAAGTAATTGGAAATAAATAGTTTTATGTGATTGATGGAAGAGGAGACCAGTGGATTGAGTATGGAAGCATTAGACATGACGGACAAAGAGAAGAAGTCTATTTTCTGAGCAACTTCAGAGGAATGATCTCTAACTCAATGAGCTCTTTTGGAAAGCCAAGTCTAACTCAAGTTAATCCAAATCTGAGCCCCTTCCAGAATAGCCTACTAGGTAGGCTGAAGATACTGGAAGTTGAAGACACAGGGAAACCCTGGATGGAAAGCCTGATTGAGTGAAGTAAAATTGATTTTTAACCAAAGTACTAATCTTAAACATCTTATCACTGCCTTCCATTTTATACTTGGACTCTACAAGGGAATCTTTCAGCTGTGTGGCCTACAGTTCCTACTAAACTCTGCCAATATGACGGCCAGAAAAGTACCACGTTGGCAAAAGCAGTTGGCTGCAGTTCAGGCAAAGATCTCTATGCTATCCACCATCTGCAATACCTTAGTTTCTGGCAATTCAGATAGGTATAAGACAATATGGGTGATGCAGTGGCTCAGCTCTTAAGATGCTGGGCTTGTTGTCTGGAAAGCCGTCAGTCCAGGTTCGAGACCCGAGCACCACATGATGGGGTTGAGCTCCCGTCCTCACCTCAGCTCCTGCTAAACTAGCTGTTCAAAAGCATGCAAATTAATGGGTACCACTTCAGTGGGAAGGTAACACTGCTCCGTGATGTCATGCTGGCCACAGGACCATGGAACTGTCTTCAGACAGCGCTAGTGCACTGGTGAAATCCAAATTGTTTTTACTCCCGGTTCTGTGGGCGTGGCTTGGTGGGCGTGGCAGGGGAAGGATACTGCAAAATCCTCATTCCCACCTCACTCTGGAGCCTGCCAAAGGTGGCATTTGCCAGTTCTCCGAACTACTCAAAATTTCCGCTACCACTTCTCCGAACTACTCAAAAATTTCCACTACCGGTTCTCCGGTACCTGTCAGAACCTGCTGGATTTCATCCCTACGCTAGTGTCAGGGTACCAAGTAACACCCCTATAGCCTCCAAGTTGGCCTCAGTCAGGCCAGCTTCAGAGTTGATGGCTAGCTCAACGGCCTTAAAACGTGCATTGCCCCATATAGCACCGACTTAGCAAAGTAAAATCCATAGGGATTCCTTTACTTTTTTTCTTTTATAAGGCAATATATAATGGAAATCTCTAACACCACTCTTTGATGTGTACTGAAAAGGCAAAGTATTATAAATGTTTAATTTCTTTAAAAAAATTACTTTACTACTTTACACATTTGGTTGCTGACCAAGGAATTACCGGATTTATTCCATAGGAAGGTTTCCTCACTCCCCCGCCTCTTATCACCTATGCATTGAGGAAATGTTACGTTTACTGATAATAGAAGCTTCTAAGAAGTTAAAATAGCTGCCATAATCATTATTTAAAAGCATGGATACCTTTGAAATGTAGCTTGTATGAGCTGTTATTCAGAAGGGACTGTAGGTTTGACGATTTTAATCCCTTTTTCGTAATACCTAAATGACTGCTCTCTTTTCTTCCTTCTTCATGCCTGTCTTCTCACACTTTGTATGTCCACTGCCTCTTCTCTTCCCAACATAAACCATTCTGTTCTTTTTTTTTCCTTTTTCCTTTTAATGTTTCTGCTGGAAAGAGGGCATGTGTGTTTGCATAGTATGTGACAGTGCTCTGTGCATAAAAGTGAACAGTTGGTAATGCACAGAGAGGATTAATTAATCCTATAAATTAGGCATCTTATTTTACAAACAATTAATTTTATTGTGTGAGTTTGTGTGTATGTGTATAAATTGTCTGCTGCTCGTATTTCTATTCATATTCATATATCTCCCCTCTCTTTCCCCTGAAGCTTCCAAGATGGGGAGGAGAGCTTTTTATCAGGTTCGCCTGATACGCCAGTTGCGCCCCTTTCTAGATCGGGACTCCCTATGCACAGTCACTCAGGCACTCGTCACTTCCCGCCTGGACTACTGCAACGCTCTCTACATGGGGCTCCCCCTGGGGTGCACCCGGAGGCTCCAGCTGGTCCAGAACACGGCCGCGCGGGGGATTATGGGGGCGACGAGGCGCTCCCACGTAACACCTCTCCTGCGCGAGCTGCACTGGCTTCCGGTGGTCTTCCGGGTGCGCTTCAAGGTGTTGGTGACCACCTTTAAAGCGCTCCATGGCTTAGGGCCGGGGTACTTACGAGACCGCCTTCTGCCACCAATAGCCTCCCACCGGCCAGTACGCTCGCACAGAGCGGGCCTCCTCAGGGTGCCGTCTGCCAGACAATGTCGGCTGACGACCCCCAGGGGGAGAGCCTTCTCTGTGGTGGCGCCCACCCTCTGGAACAACCTCCCCCCAGAGATACGTACAATAACAGACCTCCGGATTTTTCGTCGGGCCCTGAAAACCCATTTATTTCAACTAGCGGGGCTGGCTTGAGTTAATTTTAAATTGATTTTAAATTGGGTTATTTTAATTTACGGCCAATAATATTTAATTATTTTAAATTGTTTTTTAAATTTTGTATGTATTGTTTTTTACTCCGGCTGTTCACTGCCCTGAGTCCTATTCTGGAGAAGGGCGGTATAGAAATTTAAATAAATAAATAAATAAAAAATAAATGGCCTCAGCCAGGTTCACTTCAGGGTTGACAATCTCTCTCTCTCTCTCTCTCTCTCTCTCACACACACACACAGATGGAATGTAGTCTGGATTCCAGGAGGGAGGGAATTCATTCCAGAGGAGCAAGAGACAATTCAGATAGCTTGTGTGACAGAAAGAGGGTGAAGATGGATCCTCCCTAACAGTTACCTCAGCATATATCTTACGGTTAACATTATTTATTTTAACATACGGGGACGCGCTGGCTCAGTGGCTATGACGCTGAGCTTGTCAATCGAAAGGCTGGCAGTTCAGCGGTTCGAATCCCTAGTGTCGCGTAACGGGGTGAGCTCCCGTTCCTTGTCCCAGCTTCTGCCAACCTAGCAGTTCGAAAGCATGTAAAAAAATGCAAGTAGAAAAATAGGGACCCCCTTTAGTGGTAAGGTTAACAGTGTTTTGTGTGCCTTTGGCGTTTAGTCATGCCGGCCACATGACCACAGAGACATCTTCAGACAGTGCTGGCTCTTCGGCTTTGAAACGGAGATGAGCACCGCCCCCTAGAGTCGGGAATGACTAGCACATATGTGCGAGGGGAAACTTTACCTTTACCTAACGTACTTTAATCTGGCAAGATTCAGTCTATAGGTGTGTGGCACCTCAGCTTGGAGGAATCACAATCTATTTCTTTGTTTTTGGACACAAAGACACATTCACACACACACACACACACACACACACACACACACACACACACACAATGAGAAATTTCCAGAATTTAGTTTCAGTCAAAGTAGACAAGAAGGGAAAGATTGGAGACTGTACAAGATTGTTCCCTGTTTGTGTGTGTTATGTTCTTTTTAGTGCATGGGATGATCACCATATAATCTTAGTTCATTTAAATCTGGAAGGGCACAGATCCTAAGAAGGGCCCTAGGGTATTTTATGGGAGGCCACAGGTGAAAAACATGTAATGAGGTCATGGCATGTGCCAAAGGGGTGGGGGGCACAGGAAAACAGCAAATCCTATCTTGTTGGTGGTATTGAGACTTGGAAAGGGAAGGCACCACAGAAAAACCACAGAGCCTTGGTAGTACAGTGGTCTAAAGCACCCTGTTATTAAGACCAGCTGCCTGCAATTACTGCAGGTTCGAATCTCCCCAGGCTCAAGGTTGACTCAACCTTCCATCCTTTCAAAGGTAGGTGAAATGAGGACCCAGATTGTGGGGGCAATAAGCTGACTTTGTATAAATATACAAAAGGATGAAGGCTATTGCTTAGCGCATTGTAAGCCGCCCTGAGTCTCCGGAGAAGGGCGGCATATAAATCAAATTAAAAAAAAAAAAAAAAACAAGGAAGGAAGGGACCATGGACATGCATAAATAAAATAATTAAAAAATAATATAATATAAAAATGAAATGAAATGAAAATAATAAAATAAAATGAAATGAAATAATGAAATGATAATAAAATAAAATAATATATAAAATAATAAAATAAGGAGCCTTGGTGGCACAGTGGACTAAAGCGCTGTTAAGTAGCACCAGCTGCCTGCAATTACTGCAAATTCAAATCTCACCAGGCTCAAGGTTGACTCAGCCTTCCATCCTTCCGAGGAGGTAAAATGAGGACCCAGATTGTGGGGGCAATAAGCTGACTTTGTATAAAATAGAACACCGCTTAGGGGGGGCGAAAGCCCTACTAAGCAGGTATATACAAAAGTATGAAGGCTATTGTTTAACGCATTGTAAGCCGCCCTGAGTCTCCGGAGAAGGGCGGCATATAAATCGAACCAATAAATAAATAAATAAAATAAAATAAAATTAAGAATAAAATAAAAGAATAATATAAATGAATAAATAAATAAAATAAAATAATGATATAAAATAAAGTAAAGTAAAGTAAAATAAAATAATAAAATAAAATAAAAAATACAGTTGAAAAGCACTTCTCTAGGGTATACATTTAGGGAATAAAACCAAATCTCAGATAAAATTTTCCCCAAAAGGTACAAATTTCTCCAAACTTTATTGATACACTGCACAATCACAACCATCTCTTATTCTTTCTGAATTAGAAAAGGTTACAACTACAATGTAACATGCACAAAATTTCAGGTAGTATATTCACCTTTTTTGTTTTTTTATTTTTAATACGATTATTGACAGGAAAAAAAAAGAGACTTGACTTCATTTGCTTTAAGAAATTAAAAATAAACTTTAAAAAAGTATTTCTAGAAGGCTGACAGAATAAAAGAAAAAAATAATGCTTTAAAAACTTCCATTGGATTATACTTTTTCCCCCCCTCATTAAAGCATTTGAACACTGAAAATTTATTTACTATTGTTTGTTTCTTTTTTCTTTTTATAGGATAAAACGGTGTGAAAACAATATGCACAGCCCATAGCTTTGATACAGCTAGAAGAATTGCACCATTGATAAGTCACAGAACCTGTATAAGGTCTAGCAAAGATAAGGACTCTGAAATGGACAGGTAACGTTTTCATACAAGCAACAAGATTCCTCACAATTGCACTTATACATTGCACAATAATTGGGTTTTGTTTGAAAGGAAAAAAAATGCTTTCTGGTACGTGTCAATAACAGAAATTATTTTTCCCCTATTCTGGGATTACTTTTTTTTTTTTTGTCAGTTTGTTTGCTTAATTCAAACAGTGAGTTGTTCATTTCAGTCCGGTAAAAGAAGAATTTTCATTCATGACGTCCATTTTCAGTAATTCAGATTCATGAGTATAAACAGGACAGAAGAATTTTGAGAGAGATCGGATGAATTCTCCCTCGTGTTGGTTTGGCCTTCAATTTAATCTATTGGCTATTTTTTTTTACGAAGTATCAAACTAAACCAGGTGTTTTATTGTTTAGCATCCTTGGCGCGATGAGCTTTTAATGCATCCGTAGGGATCCTGTGTTTTATTTCAATAGAGAACGGACATCTGCGAGAATATTGAAATTCACAAAATGAGCCCTTAGACTGTGAGCAAGGAGAATTTTACACCCCTAGGAATGAGCAGGGAATCTCTGAATCCTTGTGAATATTTATTTATTAAATAATATAAGCAACCCTCGAAAGATTGAAGGTTCCTAATATATATATATATTTTTATTAAGGTCGTGTGGAATGGCTCTTAGCTCTTCGAAGGGCTTGTACAGAGTCCCAGAAAAATCTAAATGAAGTTTTGGATTGCTATATGAACAGCAATCACATTTTTTTAAAAAAATAAAAAATAAAACTAGAGATAGTCCTTGATGCAGCTGTCTTCTAGTGGGTAGATCTGTTTTGATTAGGCTGGTGGCCCAGATACATGTTTGATATTAATCATTTCATTTTCTGAAGGAGGAGAGGTCACGTCCAAGAATGCTTTAAGTGTCTTAAATTCAGCTGATAGCATAACTAGGTCGAAATATGTCTTGACTTGCAATCTGCATTTTAATTCGCTTTTTGAAGAGCAGATTTTCCGAGAGAAGTAAAGGCTCACTGCAGGGTTAAGCAGCAAGCCTACCAAGGAGCCAATGGCTTCCTTGTTTAAAGACAAGCGATTGATGCAACTGAAGGTACAATCACAATTGGTTGAAACAGATAACATGGAGCTTACGGGAATAGCTTTTGATTAGCAGTGTGGGTCAATAGAATGCAAGCGCACAATGCTTGCTATTTTGTTTACATGATGACTGAATGAGCACCTTATGCCAAGCATAATGACGCCATCAAACAGAAAGGACTACATGCCAGTTCTCCCAGCCAATGGAGGAATCAGCCATGATGGTTTCCCCTTCAGTTAACTGACTTACACTGCAAACAACAAACCAAGTTTGAAATAAGTTCTAATTTTTCCCCCCCAAAAAATGTTGGAAATGTTTTGAAGTTGTCTCGTTGGACAATGTATTCAAGTTTACTGGAAACGGGAAACTTGGAACGACTGATAAGAGAAGAACTAGCTAACCTAAATCTTGACTTACTCTTCTTCAGAGCTAGATGGTTAAGGAGAAAGAGAAAAGGGAGCCTGTAAGGCCAGTCCTATATTTCATGTATTTTTCATTATTTGCAGTTACTCAACCGCAAAAAGTAGAAAGAAATATTTCCTGTTTTATTGTGCTAAGAGTCTGAGTTTTTAAATTAATGGCCTATTCTTACAGTTCTGTTTGGATAGATAACATTGCCATGGTTTCCCCTCTCTTCATCAAACTATATCAGTCTACATTAAGATGAAAAGCTTGTCTAACTCATGGCTGTGTTGACATGTCTTAAAAAAGAAGTTACTTTACAGAGTTCTCTCTTTAATCAAACCGATTTGATTCCTTCTATTGGGGGAACCATCTAAACTACATAATAGGAAAGTGCTTAATTCATACATGTGGACCATCATTCCTGGTTTGTCTCCCTCCACACACACACACAAACCAGGGATAATTAAAGAAGTAGACTTCCCTTTAGTGGTGCAGTGGCCTAGAGGTGGAGGTCTCACCTCACAATCAGGAGGCTGTGAGTTTGATCCTAGGTAGAGGCAGATATTTCTCTCTCTGGGAGAGAGAATGTATCCGCTGAACAAAACTCTGCATTGGTGACAGGAAGGGCATCCGGTCAGTAAAACACTCTGCTAGCTCCATTCAGTTGCCCAGACTCCACCCCGCAAGGAATTATGGGGTCGTTAAATGAGGATGATGTGACTTCCCTTTCAGCCTGCTTAGGAAAGAAACAAACCACAGTTCCAGAAATGCTCGATTATATTGAACAAGCCAAAATAAGAACTTTTGTGCTTGATAGAAAGAGTCAAGCAGGAGCTAGCTACAAAAGAGTTTCATTTTTTTGTGAATGCAACTTGTGTGTCCTTACATTCTTGGAAGATAAGGTTTTTTTTTTGTTGTTGTTGTTTTGGCAAGGTGCAAAACATCCCCGTTAGAAGAGTTTTGGATTGACTTCATGGATTTAATAATCCAATGCAATGCGTACGTTGTACTAGCACAAGTAGTAATAGTGTACGAAAAAACAACATTTCACCTTACTCCAGGCTGTGCAAGCAGTCCTCGGCTTACAACCAGAATTTCTATTCCTAAACAAGGCGACTGTTGCAATTTTGATCCTGTGGCTGATGCTTCGACAGCCATACATCCGAGGACCGCTCATTCTAACTTCAAAGGGTCATTAAATGAGCAGTTGTTAAGTCAAGGACTACTTGTACTAATGACTGTGATCAGCACTGGTAAGAGCGGAGGGGAGGTGATTTGTGATGAAAGTAGATAATTCTGACAAAATTCATCAAGAGCCTTGGTAGTACAAGGGTTTAAGGCACCCTGTTATTAAGCTGCTTAAGACCAGCTGCCTGCAATTACTGCAGGGTTCGAATCTCGCCAAGGCTCAAGGTTGACTCAGCCTTCCATCCTTTCTAAGGTAGGTGAAATGAGGACCCAGTTTGTGGGGGCAATAAGCTGACTTTGTATAAATATACAAAAGTATGAAGGCTATTGCTGAGCACTTTGTAAGCCGCCCTGAGTCTTCGGAGAAGGGCGGCATATAAATCAAATTAAAAAAAAAAAAAAATCATATATATCCAAGTCAAAGCAAGTGAGAAAGAATTTCAGGGGTGGGACATCCAGTTTGCACGAAGGAGGTCTACAAATGGTTACAACCTTGTGTCTATTTACTCGTATGCGGGCTTATTGACGCAAATGAACTTTAGCACATAGAATGATGGTCAACTTGAAAATCAAAGGGTGTGTGTGTGTGTGTATATATATATATATATATATATGGAAGCTTCCTACAAGTCCTCGTGGAAACTGATTGAGGGCCACCTTGGCCTTGACTCTCTCGTGGTTGGTGGTGGATATGCTTGAAGTGGTTTCACCTTCAAAACGTGAGGCATTTCTCATCAACCCAAACGCATTCTCCCAGAGGCATGTGAAAAATATCTGAACACATCAGGCACTTAACTTTAATCATTCTTCAGCAAACTTAGCATATGCTGTGTCACCAGAATGTCAGTGCACTTAATTCAGGAAGAGTAGCTCGTTTCCCCCGATGCAGAAAATCTCCAAGAGAATTACTTACAGCTAGAGTGTCTTCACTTTCCTTCCACTCAGTTTAGTTCTAATCTCAAGGGGTTGGTTTGATCTATATATTAAGTGTTTTTCTATCGAGACACCTGGTCTACCCCGACATGTGGGAGGGGGCATTCTGATGAAGGGAGGAGAACTTGTGGCTCAGAAGGTTAATTCAACTGCCTAACATGCAGGAAGCCCAAGTTCGAATCCGAGTAAGGGTATGGCTAGCTGATGAAAGCTAAAAAGCTTGAAATAGAGCTATACTAGTCTCCCTTTATTTCTTTATCAGCAAAATATAAATTATATATATATATAATTATATATATATGGCATGATTTTAAACCTCTTAAATCCCGTCGCTCTGCCGATCTTACCAGTTTCTGCATAGCCCCCTTTGAAGACCCATAGATACTTCGAGTGGATAAGGGCATGATGCATTGGTGGGATTCAAATAATTTAACAATTTCTTCCAACAACCAGTTCACCAAACTGCTCAGAAAGTTAACAACCGGTTCTCCCGAAGTGGTGCAAATTGGCTGAATCCCACCACTGGCATGATGACTGTTCTATGAATAATAGGCCCATTGTTTTGATCCGGGGGCACCCACTGCAGTCCTACGAGTTTGTGGTTTAAGTCAAACCAAGAGTTGATTTCACTTGACTATGAGTTAGCGTGAGCGCAGTGGCTCATGTGGTTAGGACACTGGGTGGACGATCAGCAAGCCCGTGTTTGAGACCCATGTGCTGTTGCGTGGCAGGGTGAGCTCCCGTCACTCACTCCAGCTCCTGCCAGCCTAGCAGTTTGAAAGTGTATAATCGCAAGTACTAGATATGTACTATCCGTACATATTAGTACTAGATAGATACGTACTATCTATCCAATTGGGCATCTCCGTCCAATTGTAGCTAATCGTCAGCTAATCCTTTCAATCGGGAAGTGTCTTAGGTACTTCCAACATGCATGTGAGCAAGTTAATGTTTGTCTCTCTGTGTATATGCATGGAGACAGTATTTCTCTAACACTCTTTCTAAATCAGCCAAA
This sequence comes from Pituophis catenifer annectens, assembly GCF_029215685.1. Lineage (NCBI taxonomy): Eukaryota > Metazoa > Chordata > Lepidosauria > Squamata > Colubridae > Pituophis > Pituophis catenifer. The sequence goes on from NW_027256892.1 coordinate 19,454,277, forward strand.
AATCCGCCGCTGGAGTCAGGATCAACTAAAGTCCAAATGCATCTTTTTTTTCTCTCTCCAAAACTCTCTAAGGCTGAGGGAAAAGCTATCAACTTTCTGAGCATTTATAGGTATCTAGCTGCCTATTTTTAACTTGGGGCGAAGAAGCGAGTCTTTGGCCAAATATAGCTCACCAGTTTCTGCAGGGGCAGAAATCTCTTTTGCATTTAATAGACTTTCGGGTAGAGATTAAATCAGACTTCAAAAAGCTTTACGGCACTGAGGCCCTGCGTGACGACATGATCACATGAAAACAACACAGCATCTTATGACACTTTAAGGAGAAATTGTGGCATAAGCTCTCAAAGGCTATTTCAGTATACGAACAGCTTCCGAGTTGAGTAGGGAAAGTTGTGCTATATCGCTGGCATCATCTATGGGAAAGAAAGCATTGAGCGACATGGACAAGAGTATGACATCGTTGCGAAAGCCATGTCCTCCAGCTTTTTATACTTCCCTCTCTGTCCCCACCTCAAAAAATCAACAACCAATTCCAGGTCTGATGACTTCTTTTCTTGACATCCGAAGAAACGTGTCACTATGGACAGTAAAACGCCTGTACATTCAATAATAATAATGCAGTTGGGGGTGTCTCTGTTTTCATCCCTCATCTAAAAACCAGGCCCTGGCCCTTCCCATGTTTTAAATATGAATATACCACCCAAATATTTTAGTCTTGTATAAGAAAACGTCAGGATCTTTGAACTGTTGTTGTACATGGAGCGATAAGCTAAACACTTTGAACAGCATATCTCTTTACTCATCCAGGTAGACCCACTGAGAATCTGAACCAGTCACTCACAAGATCCATTGGTGTTGGCTAGACACAACTGAGAGCAGCTCAGTACGGTGGCTGCCATACGTCCTTACTGCTTTTCAGGGTTGTGGCTGTAGAAGACAGTCTTGGAACCATCCACCTACCGAGAACGTTCCCCAAGAGAGAAAAAAAAAAACGTAACATCAGGAACAATGAATTATTTCCCCATCTTGGTTTTCCAGCTAAGAAATAACCTTTACCTACCACCAAAAGAAAATGCACAAACTAGACATTTGGGAACTTGGCTCCTCTCCAGGGGTCATCTTTGTGTTAGATGACTTCACTCATCCCAGCTGTCCAACCTTGATCAGGGTCTTGATTTGAAATGAGTCTTCTTAGCACTCTATAGATTAGAACTACCTATTGGTTGATATTTCTTTCTAACAATGGTCTGTAATGTTAGTAGGGTTTTTTTAAATTCTTGTTTATTCCAGACATCCACAAATATCCCATCACCAATACAAACAAAACAGCATTTCTTTTTTTTTTTTCCTTTCCTTGTAGGAAGCAAAATCCTTTCCTACAACATTTAGGATATTTTTTTTTTGTGCAGATAGAAGCAATTCGAACCTTGGATCATCCAGAAAGAGGAGCCAGGGGAGAAATTTTCAGGAACCATCAGTGGTGCTTTTACAAAACCATGACCTGAAACAATTCCTTAGCTGCTCTGCAGGGCTAGTGAAGAAACCGAAGAGGCACACACAAAATCACATGGATCTCCTCCTCCGTTGCTTCGTCCCATCTCTTGATTTGTTGCTTCTCCGGTGTTTCTCCGGTGTTAATTAAACGCTTAGAACTTAAGTTGCTGTGCAAAAACCCTTCTGTTCCAGAGAGGTTTCTGAAGAAATGTACAACTAATGTCGGAAGAAACTAGCAAAGTAATTGGCCTCCAACAGCTTCCGTTCTGAGGATGGATGTGTAAGATAACAAACACAAAAGTTGTTCTGGGGAGGCTTGGCCTGGGTTGGGGGGGCGGAAGGGCGATCCCATTGCTGTTTCTGGATAATGAAAAACAATGAGTCTCTTTGAATGTCTGTGTGCAGTAGAAAATTGGGGGCATTGGAAAGGATGGCAAATATTTCCCCACTAAATTCAGCACTTTTAAGTTGAATTATTTTAAGGCAATGCTTGACAATGGAAATGTTTCGCTCGGATGATAATGGAGAAGAATGCAAAAGGCTTAGAATCCATGGAGTGACACAATTGCTGATGCCCATGCGCTCCAAAATATTATTCCATTGTCTTTGCCCGTTCTTTGATTTTTTTTATTATTATTATTATTTTTTTACTGTGCCTTTTCTTCATCTATATTATTCATTTTGATCCTTTGCGAACCATCTCTGTGCCTTCCCTCTGCGGCGAAGAAGGGCCAAAAGACTGCAGCGGAACATTTAAAACTAATAATGGGTTGAATAATGAGGAATTAAAAAAAAAATTGTCTAGCGAACGGCAGGACTCGATGGAGGTGATCAGGCTGATAGATGTTGGAAGAATGGATGGGGAATTGAAGAGGAACAATTTGGATTTTAAAAAAGAAAAGCTCATCAGATAATTACATTGATTAATTGATTAATATGGCAAATAAATGACTGGGAAGGCAGATGGATGGATAATTGGATGGATGAATGGATGAATGGGCAGAACGATGGCCTGATGAGGCTGATAAATGGGATGTGCTTGACTTGCCATTCCATCACTCCAGGTTTTTCTTTAATAGCGAAGAGGAGAGCTTCCAACACTCCCATCCGTTGACTAACTCATAGTCTGCTTCTTAAAGTGCAACATGGTTCCCCCATCATCACTTCCATCCTTCATGTGAACCCACATCCTGGGGGGGGTGGGGGGGGCTTGCAAAGACGGCCTTCACAGAACGGTAGCGAAGGCCTTCGAAGAACCAACCAAAGGGGAGGCGGGAATCCAGAAAATGAGTAGACGCTTTGAAGCATGAACAGATATGTACAGCGTTATCATTTAAAAAAAAAAAAGGGGGGGGGAGTTCCGTTGGTCAAGGAGACACCGAAGGAAGAGGATGCTTTGTTGACTTGCTTGATGGACAGTTGTCTCTTGGATGAAAGCATCTCTTCTTCCAGGGGCAGGCAGAAGCATTCGGTCATAGAAAGGAGAAAGTCGAGATGATTTCCACAGGGCGTTTGAGGAGGATGGAATGGTCCAGGAAGGATGTTGAAAACTGATTCAGCTTTGGGAAATATTTCTGATGAACTGGTCCATAAAGGGTGGTTGGCTTGGTCTCAGAATGCCCCTCCCTCCCCTTGTCCTCCCAGCAATAGAATCAAGCTGTAGACTGGTTTCCTTTTTTTTCAGGTTCCCCCCAGCGGCGTGGATGGTTAAAAGTCTGTGGTGTGGGAGAAACCAGGCAGCATTTTGCAAGGATCCTCGCTCTTCTTATCAAAACTTGAGCAGGAAATAAGCAAAGAGAGTGCCCGATAGCCAGATGCAGGCCATTGCTCTGGAAGCTGCATTGTTGCCATCGTGTACTGCTCCTGGGCCTGGATCGGATGACAAACATAACAAAAAAGAAAGGAAAGAAAGACAATGGACATTAGCAAAGTGAGATTTTCCCCCTCCCCCTACAAATAATAATAATAAAAAAAATTGCCAAAAAAGCCAACACAGTTCTGGGCTGCATAAACAGAGGGATAGAATCAAGATCACGTGAAGTGTTAATACCACTTTATAAGGCCTTGGTAAGGCCACACTCAGAATATTGCATCCAGTTTTGGTCGCCACGATGTAAAAAAAGATGTGGAGACTCTAGAAAGAGTGCAGAGAAGAGCAACAAAGATGATTAGGGGACTGGAGGCTAAAACATATGAAGAATGGTTGCAGGAACTGGGCATGTCTAGTTTAATGAAAAGAAGGACTAGGGGAGACATGATAGCAATGTTCCAATATTTGAGGGGCTGCCACAAAGAAGAGGGAGTCAATCTATTCTTCAAAGCACCTGAGGGTAGAACAAGAAGCAATGGGTGGAAACTAATCAAGGAGAGAAGCAATTTAGAACTAAGGAGAAATTTCCTAACAGTTAGAACAATTAATAAGTTATATTATTAATTGTTCTAACTCATTATTATTAATAGGTTCTATTGCCTGCGGAAGTTGTGAATGCTCCAACACTGGAAGTTTTTAAGAAGATGTTGGATAACCATTTGTCTGAAATGGTGTAGGGTTTCCTGCCTGGGCAGGGGGTTGGACTAGAAGACCTCCAAGGTCCCTTCCATCTCTGTTATTCTATTTCTATTTCTAAATATCAAGGAGTATTTATGGAATGTCTTACAGGTTGAAAAAGGACCGTGTCATTTGAGCAGAAACTGGTCATATTTTCCTTGGGGAGGCTCTCAGATTTAGTACCAGTCATTTCCAGCCAAGCAGATAGAAAAAACTGTTGGGGTTGTGGAAGGTAAAAGGATGAGACATGGGAGAGATGGATTAATAATCCCATTTATTAATCAAATCAAAATTCTTGGCCACTCACAAGTGTCTCGGCCAAGCTTTCATTTATTAACTTCTTTTCTTGGGTCAAACTTGGTCATCTTCCTAAGAGGTAGCGCAGACATATCTTGCCTTAAAGATTTATCTAGCTTTATTTCCTTTGTGAAATATTATATTGCTTTGATAGAAATATCTCAGTTCATAGCAAATTAATAGACACTCAATGGTACTTTATTTTTTCATGAAGGCAAGATTTCATCTGTTGTTTGAGACTATTGTTCCACCTTCTTCCCCAACTTGGATGCCTTCCAGATGTATGGATCTTCTCCCCCCAATTCTCAGCAACCAATCTCCTGGCCAGAATCCCTAGGAGATGTATACCCAAACCTGGAGTACATTCACATTAGGCAGGTGGCACAATTCATAATGTTATGTAAATGAGCCACAGGCTGTAAGATTTTCCTTTTCCCTGGACTTATTTGTTTTTTTTCTTTGAAGACATTTTGCTTCTCATCCAAGAAGCTTCTTCAGCTCTGACAGGATAATGGGGAACAGAAGGATTTATACTCCTTGCAGATAGCTGGTCATTTGCATCCTTTTAAAGGGTCGTTGAAGCACTTGGACGCCCTCTAAAAGGATGCAAATGACCAGCCGATCTGGCAGCAGATTCAGACAGTGAGGAGATTGGGGAGGAACATGGGCCAGTCCTGGAGTCTGGGGAAGACTCTGATGAGGGCTCTGCATCGGAGGCAGAGAGGGGGCCAGGACCGTCTGACAGTTATCAGCTGCCTTCAGAGTCGGACATCAGTGGGGCAGATAAACAGCTGGAGCCTGTTCCCAGTGTGCGCATGCGCAGAGCTGCCAGGAGAAGGGAACAGCTAAGGAACAAGGGTCAACTCAAAAATAAAGCCACAGGTGGACAGTGAATGTCCCCTCCCATAGGGAATAAAGAGGAGCGAAAGGAGGGGAGTTTGCAGGAGACAATTCATTTGGGTGAAGATCTGTGCCTGCATTCTTGCCAAGTATGATCAAGGTCGGTAATTGTGAACTATCTCGAAAGACTGTAGGAGAGGAAAGATTTTGCTGGAGAGGAATTCACTGTCAATTAAAGGGGGTTTATCGGGACGAGGACTCGGCTTCGTGTTGCTAGGGAAGCCTAGGTGAGAACAGTCTGTAAGAAGTATAAATCCTTCCATTTCCCACTATCCTATCGGAGCCGAAGAAGCTTCTTGGATGAGAAGCGAAACGTCTTCAAAGAAAAAACCAGAAAGTCCAGTTGCCTCCTGAAAAAGCACCTTTGGGACAACCATGACCTGGATGACGGAGAATCTCTACAGACATTCTCCTTTTCCCTTTTTTCCTCCACTCTGCTGAAAAGGAGGTTAAGGAACATTCTGAGTTACCACCCCCAAAGATCCTGTTCTGTAGTTTTCCTCTCTCACACACACACACAAAAGGTGCACAACCAATTTGGTCACTGAGCGCTATGCCAGAATTTGAATCCCCCAAAGTGGCTGGGCCGAAGGAAAAATAGCCGTGCCAGTCACAACATCAGCTAATTTGATTAAATTTTAAGTTAGATTTAATTAGACGCTTAAAATGGTCATTGATGGTATTCACAAGAACGCACCGGTGAGCAAACTGCGGGCAGCCACCACAAGGTTGCGCATCTCTTAGTTTAACTCAAACAATGCAGACAGGGGTCACGCCGGCTCAAAATCCAGCTGTGTTTTCACAAACCATATTTTAAATTAATTTGAATGCTCTGTTCTCATGTCACATGGAACTCTGATGTGTTCCTTCTTTATGCCTGTTAGCTGTTGGGAGAGGACCTGCGAACGGGAGTCTCATTGCTATGCATAGACGCAATGCTAAATCCTACGAGCAAAAGTGCAGGACGTTGATTTAATTAAAAATGTTAACATGTTTATTAATATCCTGGTCCTCTCCCTCGAGCATCCAATGTAAACCAGAGGGTGAAACTAACCGCCTGCATCGGAAAGCGACTATCTGAATTGTGACAACTGCAGCAACAAAAGCCATAACAATCATAGTAAACGATATATCAGCGGCAACACATTAAAGCATCAAAAACCCATGCAAAAACAACAACAACAACAACAACAACAACAACAACGCTGGAGACAAAGAGTGATGGATCTCCACAAAGATCCACAAAGAAGATGTGGTTTCCACCACTGGAAATACCCCGTGCTCATCTAATTTAAAATGATGGTTAAAAAGAATCCCTGAAACTCTGCAGCTGCTCTTAAGGTTGTGAGTAGTCTGTACGGGGAAAGATATTTCCTTGGTTTTATGTTTTTTTTTTTTAATGTTTATGGATGTGGTGGCTCAGTGGCTAAGACGCTGAGCTTGTCGATCGAAAGGTCGGCAGTTCAGCGGTTCGAATCCCTAGTGCCGCGTAATGGGGTGAGCTCCCGTTACTTGTCCCAGCTTCTGCCAACCTAGCAGTTCGAAAGCAGGTAAAAAATGCAAGTAGAAAAATAAGGAACACCTTTGGTGGGAAGGTAACAGTGTTCCGTGCGCCTTTGGTGTTGAGTCATGCCGGCCACATGACCACGGAGACATCTTCGGACAGAGCTGGCTCTTCGGCTTTGAAACAGAGATGAGCACCACCCCCTAGAGTTGGGAATGACTAGCACATATGTGCGACGGGAACCTTTTATGTTTTTTCAACCCCACCACCCCCAAAGTCCATCAAACGGAGGAAGAACACAGAGAAGAAAATAAGACCGAAAGCACATTTCTTTTCCCCCTATCTCTTTAAGGATGCTTTTAAAAGTTTGAGCGGAGAACTGAAACATTTCCCTGCAGGTTCTCAGCCGAATTCAGCAGCAAAGCCCCAAGGCTATTTTCCCCTTCTCCCCAAATCCCACTGCAACTGTTAGCAACCAAAGAGGCTGTTTGATTCATTAATCAACAATTTTATAGCAACGCTGATTGACTGGAATCCTAGAATAGAACACATCTGTGCCGCCGCCTCCCATCTGGAAACCTTTATGCACTAACTGCTCTTAAATGTTTTATACTCTTGTCGTTTTTTGCTCCATGGTGAGGGCAACAGCTTTTTTTTTTCCTTCTCATTCCGATATGTGAAAAAGGCTGCTTTCAGTTGTGGCCTAACAAGCTGAGTGGCACTAGCCTAGTGAAAAATTAATAAGGACCACTGCACAGGGGCAGAAGAAAGAAGGAAGGAAGGAAGGAAGGAAGGAAGGAAGGGAGGGAGGGAGGGAGGGAGGGAGGGAGAGAAAGAAAGAAAGAAAGACGGAAAGACAGAAAGGAATTAAAAAACCTAAAACTGCATTTGTCTTTTTTTTTAATTGTCGCATATCAAACCGCCAGCTCAAAATCGGTATTCAATCACCTGAGGAGTGAAATGCTCCCAGTTCGGACCGGATCGCCTGATCTGGTAGCGATGGTGGCAGGTGTTTTCGGAGAACTGATAGCAAAAATCCCTGCGCCCCCCGCCCCCATGCCCAACTGAGCCGCTCTATCATCAGAGGCTTTCTTTTTTACTTTTAAAAGCATTTTTTTTCTACAACTTCTTCGGTGGAAAAAAATGCTTTTGAAAGTTTAAAAAAAAAAAGCCTCTGATGATCGCGGGGCTCAGCTGGGATCGTCAGAGGCTTTTAAAAGGTTTTTTTTTTCTTGCAACCTCTTGGGCTAAAGAGGTTGTAGAAAAAAATGCTTTGAAAAGTTTTTTTTTAAAAAAAAAAAAGTTGGCCACGCCCACCCAGTCACATTACCCCCCACCACCAAGCCACGCCCACAGAACCGGTAGTAACAAATTTTACATTTCACCACTGGTTCAAACAACCAGCTAAGCCATAAACCAGGTTTTACCAGCCACAATGCTTCAGTTCTGACAACTCACGGTTGATTTTTTTTTTTTTTTAAATTTGATTTATATACCGCCCTACTCCCGAAAGACTCAGGGCGGTGGACAGCCAAAACAATAAAAATACATAAATATAAAATTTAAAAACAGAATAAAATCGAATTAGACAATTGGGCCCAGACAGATTAAAACACCCCAATCGTTTAAAAACTGATTAAAATTTACATAATTAAAAAAGAGGGAAAAGATTAGGCCAGGCCCGCCTGATGGAATAAAAAGGTCTTGAGAGCGCGGCGGAAGGTGCGCAGATCCGGGATCCTCCGTATCTCCAGGGGGTGGCTCGTTCCAGATAGTAGGTGCCCCCACAGAGAAGGCTCTCCCCCTGGGGGCCGCCATTTTCATTCCTTGTATGATGCTAAGGATCAGGAAAGCTTGCAAGCACCAGACCTGTCTTGCTCGTTGCTTAGTTATAGAAATGGAACTAGCCAAAAGCACAGAGAAGGGCAAAGGGTATTTTCTAAGGTGAAGGGAGAGGATCAGAGGGGGGAAAAAAATAAATAAGGATCATGAATGCATTATTACACCTCGAGTGAAATCTGAGCTTCTCCGCCGTAATCCAAGCCGAGAAAGAAACATGTTGCAAAGGCTTTCTAACCTCATTAATTTTAAGACAAAAGGGGTAACAACTCTTGCAACGGTAAAAAAAAATAAATTAAAAAATAATGGCAAGAGGGAATCTAATTACTTCACGGGTTCTTTAAGTAAGCAGAGAGCTACAAAACCCATTTTTACAATGGAAAACCGGCTTAGCCAAATTGTCTCACTGCAAACAGAACTTTTATTTCTCTTAATTACAACAGACTGCGGCATTGTTTTCCTAAGCATTTACCAGACAAGCTTTTGTAGAGCCATTCAAATGAGCTCTGTTATTCAGGGGAGGCCTGGGAAAGGAATGGGAGGGGAGAGTCTGCGCCCAGGCAGAGCCCTCTATTAAAAATCAAATATTTTATTTTGTACTTGAAAAAATAAAGGCTTGTTCATGTACGTTCGGCGCGGAAATCAGAAGCTTTTGAATTGTTTGTTCTTTTTCTTCTTCTTTTTTTTAATTAGGGAGAGGGGCAAAACCAATTTGAGTTTGAATCCAAAGATGGAAGCTAGTTGCAAAAGGAGGGAGGAATAAAAAATAAAATGGGAAAAAAAAAAAACCCTGTACATCTGCTGACATTAGCAAATGTTGAATTGGCTGTGTCAGACCTAAGAAAGCTACAACTAATAACCAGATGCCAATGATTTTCCTTTTATTCAGAGCGAGGGTGCGTGGAATGCTCATGAGAAATGAAAAAAAAAATGTGAAATTTCTGCATTTTTTTTTTCTAATGGAGCCACTCTTTTTTTTTTTTTTTTTCTTTTCAGATTTGGGAGAAATGTAGCAGAACCCACTGGTGCTGCTGTCAGCCAAAATGAATGATAACCCTGTTATTCTCTTTTCCTCCACCCCTCCTTGACAAAACTGGAAAACAGCAATAGCAATAGCACTTAGATTTATAAGCTTCACAATGCTTTTCAGTCCTTTCTAAACAGTTTACAGAGTCAGCCTATTTGCCCCCAACAATCTGGGTCCTCATTTTATCGACCTCAGAAGGATGGAAGGCTGAGTCAACCTTGAGCCAGTCAGGATCGAACTGCTGGCAGTTGGCAGTCAGCAGAATTAGCCTGCAGTACTGCATTCTAACCACTGCGCCACCACGGAGGAGAGAAACGTAGCTTAAGGAGAAATGGAAAACAGATTTAGTCTTAAAGAGAGGGAGAGATGGAAACATAGAGGAGGAGAGGGATGCCAAAATTATGGTTTATGAAATTTTTTGGGTGCCTTCCATTATACCCGATAGACAGACTTTGATGGTGGCGGGCTAGGCCACGTGTGAGATCTTTTCCTTCAGTGGCCTTTGGATTTATTTATTTATTTGTATCCCACCTATATCATTTTTACAAATAAGACAAAGCAGCAAACACATCCAACATACCATCTTCCTCCTACTTTCCCCATATCAACCTTGTGGATTGGATTGGGCTGAGAGAAGTGACTGACCCAAAGTCATTGTTAAGATGAAACTAGAACTCACAATCTCCTGGTGCTTGGCCCAAAGTCACCAGTCAGTTTTCCTGCCTAAGGTGGAACCAGAACTCACAGTCTCCTGGTCATTGGCCCAAAGTCACCAGTCGGTTTTCCTGCTTAAGGTGGAACCAGAACTCACTGTCTCCTGGTGATTGGCCCAAAGTCACCCAGTCGGCTTTCATGCCAAAAATGGAACTGGAACTCACAGCCTATTTGTGATTCTTTTGCAGGACTGATGTGACAATCGCAAAGGCCAACCTTTATCTTTCCCCATCCCCGGTAAATTCCAATAGTGGATCCAATGATCCAGTATACAAGCCTGGCTTATACACACATGTTTGTCAAATCACACTCCTAGCCTGTTTGGATAATAAAAGCCATGTTCTCTGGAGGGAACATGCGATTATTGTAGTGACCGACCCATGGCATCACAATGTTTTGACAACCTCTAAGATGCAAAAAAAAAATAATTAAAAATGTAGTCCAGTTTCTACAAATTAAGGAGGATGCATTGTTAAGCATCTCTAACTTCTGACTTATTTCATATTTTAGAGTACAAAATCTGGGGGAAGAGACACCCCCCCCCAAAAAAAAAAACCATAAAAAGATGCACCCTCAGATGTCTGATTAGCCTAAAAGCAGGGATGAAATGTTACTGGTTCCCTCCGGTTTGGGCTAACCGGTAGTGATAAAAACTACCAGTTCGGGCGAATAGGTAGTAAAAAATGCTTTAAAAAGGTAAAAAAGTTGGCCATGCCCACCCAGTCACATGACCCCCACCAAGCCACGCCCATAGAACCGGTAGCAAAAAATTTGCATTTCACAACTGTCCTAAAGGGATAATTTTGTTCTAAAAAAAAAAAAAAGGAAATTCAAAGTAAAGTAAAAGGAGGGGAAAAATCTGATTTTGAAGGCCTTATCAAAGTCTAATTGAACTTTTTTTTTTTGAAAAAAAGATGCCAATTTATTATAGGTTGAATTCTTGAGATGTGATCTATTGACTATACCAAGCAGGCGACAGAAGCCATCTGCAGCATTCTATAGGAAGAGGAACTTTATGGAAAATGAAAACAGATGGACATTTGCATGCAAAAGGCCCTTCGCTCAATCCTTGGCATATGCAAGGAGACATGGCATTAAACTCTGCACGACAAGCTTCAAAATAAGGAATATGTTGTGAGGCTTTAATAAAATGACATAACACGCATGGCAGAATGTAAACAGTAGATTATTAGGGGGAAAATGTAATTATTCTAAAAATTATATTTAAACAACCTTTCTAAGCAAGTTGTTGCTAGAAGTCATAAATAGTGTTTGGATTAAGTTAGTCATAACTACATTCCTTGGAAATTAATGGGATTCCATTCAGAGTAGTGACATTTCCCACGAGTAACTTAGTGTGAGTTATAGAAATTAAACACTATCAATTTTGAAATGTAGCATTAAAAAGACAGCAACGGAATGGTATATTAATAAAACCTCAAAGAATTGATATTAATAGTATATTAAATAACATTTGTTTTTTATATTTATGGGACATTTCTCTTAAGATTCTTTTTTTTTTTTTAAGTGCAGGGAAAGAAGCTGGCTGCATTTACCTATATATTAGTTATATTCTTTTTTTTAAATTTTTTATTATATTTTTATTGTTAAAAAATAACAAAAAGGAAAAAAAAATCAATACAAAAAATCAATAGTAAGGAAAAAAAATTTTTTTCCCCCAATGTGCTATACAAACGGAAAGGAAGTTTTAGGAACTTGAAGTCTTCAATTCTTCCAGAAATCTCTTTGATAAGGTACTGGTGCTGATTCATCCAATCTCCCAAGTGCAAAATCCACAAATGGTTGCCAAGTGTTCCAAAAAACATTTTCTTTATATATACCACTTCTAATTTTAATATCACAAGTCAATTTATCATTTAATGCAAATTTCCATGTTTCATTATACCATTCTTCTAATTTTAAGTCAACATTTAATTTCCAATATCTAGCAATTATAATTCTCCCCATTATAACCAAAATCCTCACCAATTCTCTTTCTCCAGTTGTTAATGTTGTTTCATTCAATATTAATAATAATATGGTTTCCAATTTCAATTTGACCCTCTTCTTAATTATTTCAAATATTTCATTTTCTATCCTAGACCAAAAAAGTTCAACCCCATTACATTTACACCACATATGAACATATTAGTTATATTCAATGAGATTGGGATTCTTCCCCAAAATAATTTTCATAAATATTCTATGGATGAAATGGGCAAAAATATGTCTCGTGTGTTGGAGGACGGGAGAGTAAAGCATACAATGAACGGTTGCAGGAATTGGGTATATTATGGGTATGTCTAGCCTAATGAAGATGATATATACAGGGGTGGGTTTCAAAAATTTTAGCAAGGGGTTCTCTGTCCAGTTGCTGGCTGGGCGTGGCAATGGTGGGCGTGGTCTAGTTTGCCTCCTGCACCATGGTCATTTTTGCCCTCCCCAGGCTCCAGAGGCTTTCCTTGAGCCTCTGGGAGAATGAAAACGGCCTCCCCAGGCTCCAGAGGCCCTCTGGAGGCCGGAAACAGGCCCGTTTTTGGTCTTCCTGAACTTCTGGTAGCCCTCCCCGAGTCTCCACACACACCCTGCGCTTACCTGCAACCAAAACAGGCTGTGTGGGGACTCCTGGAAGGGGAGGGGCGTGGTGGGCGGGGCCAGCCAGGAGTGGGATTTGGGGGTTCTCCAAACTGCACAGAATCTTAGCTAGAGGGTCTCCTGAACCCCTGCGAACCCCCAGCATCCCACCCCTGGATATATCTGTCTTCTGATATTTGAGGGGCTGTCATAGAGAAGAGAGGGTCAATCTATTATTCAAAGCATCTGAAGGTAGGACAAGAAGCAACTGGTGGAAGCTCATCAGAGGGACACTATTGGTGATCTTCTATTCCGCAAATGTCCTAAACTCAAAATGTCCCCACTTTTAAATAATGATGTCCTGTCTTTCATTTGAGACAGAAATTCTTGATGAAATAAAACACTCAGAAGAAAACAAGGTAGGATAAGAAGCAACTGATGGAAGCTCATCAGAGGGACACCTTACCTGGAACTAAGGAAAAATTACCTGACAGTGAGAACGATCAGTGGAATGACTTGACTCCAGAAGTTGTGGGTGCCTCCATCACTGGAGGTTTTTAAGAAGAGATCTCTTACTCAAGCAGTGGTCAGACTAGAAGACTTCCAGGTCCTTTCCAACTTTGTTATTCTGCATTCTGTATAATATTTTTCTGATAGTGCTCCGGGGATGCTAAATAGGTTTTTTAAGGTTAGTTCATGTTTCTCACGGATGAAACCTTCCTACATTTAATGAGCAGAAAAGACGACGGCTTCTCCCAGCCTGATAATTGCCGGCAAAGCAAGTTAACTGGAATCCTAATCATATGCAGGACTCTAATAATTCTTTCCCTTCCCCGCCGAGTTTTAATTTTTCTCGTCTTTAAAAAGAGTGTGAGATTTCCACTTTCTCTTTTTGTATTTCTTTTCAAAACTTCATTTTGCACTCTTCCCCCTGCTCCATTCCAAAGGTCAGGGAAAATACAAGACGTGCAGTGAAATGAACATATGCAATGCCAATGTGATGATTTATATAGGAAATCTTCGTTGAATATTTCATTTCCTATGTCTCCATCCTATTCCTATATTTCCTGGTTATGTCAATATTGAGCTTGTGTTGGCAGGAACATTGCACATTAAGGAGGACATGTCTACTGTGGTATTTTGTGGTAATACTACTGATCATGACTAGATCAGAGTTGGCCTCCATGAATAAGATGATATGGTGGACTATCTGTAACCTGTAGTACAGTGGACTAAAGCACTGTTATTAACAGATTAACATCTGCTGCTTGCAATTACTGCAAGTTCAAATCTCACCAGGCTCAAGGTTGACTCAGCCTTCCATCCTTTCAAAAGTAGGTGAAATGAGGACCCAGATTGTGGGGGCAATTAGCTGACTTTGTATATAAATATACAAAAGTATGAAGGCTATTGCTTAATGCATTGTAAGCCGCCCTGAGTCTCCGGAGAAGGGTGGCATATAAATTAAAGCAAAAAAACAAAACAAAAAACAAACCCCTCGCTGGAGAAGACTCCTGCAAGTCCCTTGGACTGCAAGGCGATCAAACCAGTCAGTCCTAGAGGAGATCAATCCTGACTGCTCTTTAGAAGGCCAGATCCTGAAGAGGAAACTCAAATATTTTGGACACCTAATGAGGAAGGACTCACTGGAGAAGAGCCTAATGCTGAGAAAGATTGAGGGCAAAAGAAGAAGGGGACGGCAGAGAATGAGGTGGCTGGATGGAGTCACTGAAGCAGTCGGTGTGAGCTCTAGAGGATGGTAGAGGACAGGAAGGCCTGGAGGAATGTTGTCCATGGGGTCGTGATGGGTCGGACACAACTTCGCAACTAACAACAACAAAATCTCTAACCCATTTTAAAAGCAATCCCTTAATTCCTCAGAAGACCACATCAACAAGAAATTTCTACAGATCTACAGGAATTCGTAAAACATCTTACTTGAAATCTTTTGAACCTCAAAATTCCCCATGTTGAGTTTGAAGCTGTTCAGGTCCTATTGGTGATCTTCTATTCCGTAAATGTCCTAAACTCAAAATGTCCCCACTTTTAAATAATGATGTCCTGTCTTTCATTTGAAACAGAAATTCTTGATGAAATAAAACACTCAGAACAAAACATAAGCAATTCACATAAATTGGGAAAGACGCATTCCATTTGCAAACTAATGGTTTCAAGATTGGAAGTTCTTGATTCAAAATACGTTGCATGCCTGCAATGCGAAGACTTTCTCCTCTTTTCTTAGCAAATGGATATCTTGCTTTGATAGGTTGTAAGCAGTGGTGGGATTCAAATAATTTAACAACCGGTTCTCTGCCCTAATGACCAGCTGGATAGGTATGGCTCAATGGTTATGTGACTGTGTGGGTGTGGTCAACTCAACGTCACTCACATCGATGGACCCTTCGCCTTAGCTGTTACAATGTAATAAGGGTTAACCAGAGAGGCAGTTTCTGTAAGTAGGACAATAAAGATTAGGCTAGAAATAACACCAGAATGTTTCCTTCCTGCCTTCCTTACAGGATTAGCCCTGTAAAGTGGGAAAAAACAAAATAAGATTTCTTCCAATAACCGGTTCTCCAAACTGCTTAGAAAGTTAACAACCAGTTCTCCCAAACAGGTGCGAAGTGGCTGAATCCCACCACTGGTTGTAAGCAAAGAAAGGAATGAACCATGCTCGTACCAACCTGACATTGCTGGAAGTTCAGGTATTTCTAAGACAGAAGTCATGATGGAAACATGAGGAAGGGACAGGGGAAGAGGGAGAGAGGGAGTGGAGGAAAGCAAAGGATAAAAAATGTAGTTCATATTTGCAGACAGTTCAACGAACAGATGGCTTCTTAGACAAATGGCCCAGTTTATGAATGAAAAAGTATTCAACGATGACATTATGGGATGCGAAAGACATGACAGCATGCAACCCAATCACTGGAGTAGATGATGGTCATCTAAAAATTGGGAGTAACCACAAGACAACACTACTTGTGTTAATTTTGAAAACTGGATACTAGAAACTATCTTCGGTGTTGAGATCCCAGCTGGGACATCAAAATCTGTGTTTTGAAAATGCAGAATTTGAGATAGAAAGGCTGCTTGACTTGATTTTAAAATCTCATTTCCAGTTTATGGAATACACTGAACTGTCCATGTTGAAATAAAGAGGTAAAATAAGCCTTCCCTCCCCAGAAATAATTATAGGAAACATTAAACAAATAAACATTTTGGGCAAATGCATCTCCTTAGGCTCCTAGTTAAGTAGGTTTTTCAGGTACAATGACAGGGTTCATCAAACCTCAAATCCTATCCTGAACTATCACCAGATTAAGTGGGACTGTGACTGCAGGAGCATTGTTGAAATAACAGTTTATCTTGAATTCAATGGATTTTTTTACTGGGCCAACTTCAATACTTTTTTTTTTTTAAATTATACATCACATTTCCAGTTTTGCAACAACAGTGTAGTGGCTGTATCAAGTCCTTTTTAAGTATAGATAGTATTATACACCCTGAGTATAACCGTTATTTTCATAGTCATACAATATAGTCTCTTTTAAATACATAATGTTGTATGTCATAGTTATAACCATTATTTTCATAGTTACACCATAACACTTTATATATTTATCGCTCTGTATGTTTTAATCTATAGTCACATATAGTCCAATATTACTATTGCTTACGATATATATTCTTATATATATCTATATAACTATCTGTTTCTATTTTGTTGATCTTCTTTCGTTATTCAGTTACTAATCTCCGCACCTGCTAATCTAACAATTTGTACAAGAAGTCCCATGTTAAGTAATACTCTGATTCCTCTTTATCTTTACGTTCCATCGTTAACCTGTCCAATTCAGCACATTCTAATATTTTCTTTAATATCTTTTCGTCTACAACTTCAACACTCTTAAGGTTTGAGAAGGTCCTGCCTTGAGCTTCCTTTTAAGTAACTACTATCCTTCACATCTTATTGATGCATTTTTCTTTTGTCCAAGAATCCTTGTTTCTAGAGAAATTAGCTCTTGGAATACCAAAGGATCCAAACTTTGTAAAACAGGATCTTCAGTTTCCCAGTCGACTCTAAAAAACGTATTTTAATCGATCCCAGTCATCTCATCATACATTGTATGTATCTTCACATGCCATGCAAAGTAGATACTCAGTTTTTCTGTTTCTCTACAACAGTGTTTCCCAAACTTTTGACATATGTGTACCCCTTCTATAATTTTCGTAACGCTGAGTACCCCTCATAAAAAACCGGAACTAACTATTAAAGAAGTAAGTTGTCTCTGTAACGAAGTACAGTATATTCATGCCGTGTCACGCCTCACAAGACTGTCTAACCGTTAGATAACACTGCAATTCTCCGGCATTTAAACAGCTCCGCGGCTCAACGTCAACTGTTAATGTTCCCGCAGTTTAAAAATGGCCGAACCCGAGCTGCGCGAAGGATGCGCAGAAGTTCCCGCCATAATGAGTTGCGATACGATGTACGATGGCCCCAGTTCCCGTGTAAAAACTGTGATACGCGCCTATTTCTTTCCTTATTCTGTGGGCGTAGCTAAGCACGGTGCAGTGGATATTCCCACGTGATCCCCACCAAACTCCAGTGCAATGTGTACCCCCACCAAACTCTTCCAGTACCCCTGGGGGTACACGTACCACACTTTGGGAAACACTGCTGTATGTCTTCCATTGATCTGTATACCTACCATACAGAATTATACTGGCATTGGTGTTCCCCAGTTTGTTGATGGCCACACAGGTGTAATTGCCATAGTCCTTCTCTGAGACATTAAAGAAGGTCAGCGTGGACATCCGTCCTTTGTTTTCAATTTTCAAGCCATCCAGCCCATTTGCTAACCTGCAAGGAAGACAAGCCATGAGCTTAGATTAATATACAATCATCCAGAAGTGGAATTCAGTCACGTTCAAACTTCTAGACTGCAGTTACTCCTCAATTTAAACCTTCCCCTTGGTCCAATAAATTGGCATAGGTGGTATTTATTTATTTTTTTACAGCACCTATTTGAGGCGGGTTGGATGGATCTTCAAGGACCATTTTCAAGGTTAACTGGGGCGTTGAGGTTTATTCTCATCCGTTTTTCTACTCCAATGTTCTAGCCCAGTGATGGCTAAACTTTTTGCTGTCCTGTGCCAAAAGCGGGGCGTGCGCGGGGGAGTTGCACACACGCATGCCCACACCCACATTTCAATACGCCCTGCCCACCGCGCATGCGTGCACGAGCCCCCTGTGCTCCCCCTGCTTTTGGCACATGATGGCCCGGTGGCCCCGGTAGGCCTGTTTTTTCGCCCTCCCCAGGTTCCAGAGGCTTTCTAGGAACCTGGGGAGGGCAAAAACAGCCTCCCCCTTGCATCGGAGGCCCTCTGGAGGCCAGAAACAGCCTGTTTCCTGACTTCTGGTGGGCCCGGAAGGCCTGAAAATCAGCTGGCTGGTGCACGCTGGAGTAAGCTAGGGGAACGCCCACGTGCCCATAGATATAGCTCCATGTGCCACCTGTGGCACGCGTGCCATAGGTTCGCCATCATGGTTCTAGCCAGTTCAACAAGGCCTCCCCACTGCTCTGTGTTTTTCAGCAACAGCCATATATTTATTACTTCATTTGTTTCAGTTCCAAATCCTTGAAGCGCCATCAGGAGTTGAAGGTAGGCTAGAATATGGTGTGTTGATCAAAGACTATACAAGGTAATTTCCTATGCTCGTCATAAAGAAAATATTACTAAAGCCTGGAATTAACTCAAATTGCATTTAAGATAAATTTAATATAATACAATAATATGATTGAATATTGCTGATGTGCATTTGTGCTTGGATACATAATGCTACTGTCAACTTCAAATCAAACCTGGCAGTAGCCATTTTTCTATTCCTCAGTTGCCACACAGAGTGGGAAGGAAGGGGAAGTAGAATGCAATGCGTTGCTAGACAAAACACATCACTTTCTTATGGGAACCAAGGTCATCTCTACAGGTGGTGGATAGAGATGGGGAGGAGTACCTGGAGAGCCCGCCAATTAACCTAACGGGCCTTGTGACTTTTGAGGAGGGAGTTATTTCCTATTTGAATTATACTGAAACCGTGGGAAACATTTAGAGTTGGTTTTCCATTTGATCGTGCCGATTCGATATACCCAATAAAGAAGTTCTTAGAGGAAGTCCTCAGCCTCAGAGTTCTGATTTGCTTGGATTTGTTAGTCATGACAGCTCCATTTTAATTACCGTATTTTTTGGAGTATAAGCCGCACCTTTTCCCCCCCTAAAAGGGGGTGAAAATTTAGGTGCGTCTTATACACTGAATGTAGCCCCGCCCACCCACTGGCCCACACCCTTTGGCCTCTGCCTCCCAGCAGTTACCTCCTTGCTGCAAGCAGCAAGAAGAAACAGCTCCTTTCAGCTTTAGCACAAGTTGATTGGATCGGCCTCCCGACTCTCAGCTATTTTGCTCTCAGCTGTTTTGCACAGGACTCTGCTGCTTGCTGCAAGGAGGTAAATTGCTGGAGCAGATTTTTCTTTTTTTCTTGTGCTAATCAAGCTATGCTGAAAACAAAAATGAAAGTAAAGTAGGCTATTTGCTGTTTGCTGCAATGAGGCACAATTGCTGGGAGGCAGAAGCGGATTTCTTTTTCTTGTTTTCCTCACCAAAAAAAGGTAGGTGCGTCTTATAGTCCGGTGAGTTTTATACTCTGAAAACTATAGTATTTTTTAATTAATTTGTCTTAATGCAGACTTTAACTGTTTCCTCCAACTGTGTGGACTTCACTCACAGATCTCCTCAGCTAGCATGGCTGTTGCTAAGAATTCTGGGAACTGAAGTCCAGATTAGAGAAGGTATAACAGGGCAGAGGAAACACACAGAATAGCTGTTGTGCACTCTCTAGTTATTTCACTCTCATTCAGGTGGAGTTTAGGATTCAAAGGAGTTTCCAAAGCTGAGCTAATGCCCTGGCTGACCCCTCCTTAGGTCAAGAAAGCCATTTCTTCCCAAGAACATACATCTGCCATTCTTTAGCTACTGTGAAGGCCTTAAAAAACTGCTTAGGTACCTGGTTTCTTCTTTAAACCACTGAAATTCTGCTACTGGAACAGCTGAGGCCTCACAACGCAAGATCCCCTTCTGACCAACTGAAACACCAGTATTCTTAGGACTGGAGATGGATGGAGGATCTGGAGAGGAAAGGAAAGGAAGGTTATTTCAAACTCTTTCAGATATTTGCCAAGTCCGCCCCGTGAATGAAATCCTGATGGCGCACAGAATCAGTTGGGACAGTGATATAGAAATGGAAGTAATTTAGTCTTCCTCATCCTGAGTTTGCTCAAATGTATGGGTCTAAAAGCTCCCGGAGGCCCAACTGAATGAAAAGGAGAAAAGTTCCTTCAGAAAAGAAAACTGGACAATGTAGTTGGTATGGGAGCAGCTCTGGAGCAGACAAAAATGCTCTAGAGAGAATCATTAAAACTGCCCAGAATATCATTGGGCTCCAGCTACCAGCCCTGGACAACATCTTCAAATCTCGCTGTTTGAGGAAGTTGCATAACATTCTCAGAGACTCTTCCCATCCTGCTTACAATCTTTTTGGACTGTTGCCTTCTGGAAGAAGATACAGAACAATTAAAACTCGGACCACACGTTTTCAGAATAGTTTTTATCCCAGAGCTGTAATTGCACTCAACAATGAACTAAAGGGCCACCATCAGTGAGCTGTTGGACAGCATTACTTGGTCTGCTGTGTGGATGTTTGGGTGGGGAATTTGTGGTGGGTGAGGGTGGGGGTGTTTGGGGATTGTTATGTGTGTTGGGCCTGGTCTTTGGGCGTTAAGTGAATTTCGTTGTATGGG
The DNA here is from genome assembly GCF_029215685.1 of Pituophis catenifer annectens. Taxonomy (NCBI): domain Eukaryota; kingdom Metazoa; phylum Chordata; class Lepidosauria; order Squamata; family Colubridae; genus Pituophis; species Pituophis catenifer. The sequence continues at coordinate 19,475,031 of NW_027256892.1, forward strand.
TATACTGTGTATACACATACAATGACAATAAAGTTATTATTACTTGCCACAAAGAGCTTTCTGATCACCAAGTTATGGACAAGAACTTGAAATGATGGGGTGTGATGCTAGTTCGCCTCCTCGTGGTGCACCCTGGATAGTACGGAAGTGTGAATCAAACGACTAGCAACAATTGGCAGCCAGACTATATTGAAGAATTGGCAGTTAACGACAGTTGGCAGACATCTTTGTAGAACTCCTGGCTCTCTAAATACAGGCCAACAGATAAACAAAATGGGCCTTTTTTTTTTTTTTGTCTTGAGCCACTAGCTTAAGACACCACCAGCTTTCCGAAGGCAGGAAGCGTTAGTGAAGGAGTACCAGGGGTGGGTTCTAAATTTTTTTTTTAATACCGGTTCTGTGGGCGTGGCTTATTTTGTGGGTATGGCTTGGAGGTCATGGGACTAGGTGGGCGTGGCTAGCTGGTCAGAGTCATTTCTGGAAGGTCCTCGCACTTACAACCAGTCCTCACACGTACGACCCGACTCATTTGTTTGCTTTTAACACTGATCAGCTGTAGGACGGCCCTTTGAAGCCCCGCGGCAAGAGTTTAAACAGTTTTTTTCCCTCTAGTCATCAGCTGGGACTCAGGAGGCAGCAATAGATTGGGGGTGGGACCAAATAAAAGGTAAGAATAATGTGGGGGGGGAGTGGGCAGGGGGGGAGAACCGGTTCGGTGACGTCATATCATCACCGCTACCGGCTTGGCCGAACCGGACTGAACTGGGAGGAACCTACCACTGAGGAGTACAACAAAATTATGAGAAACCCACTTCTTCCTGTCTTCATACTGATCTTCCTCATCTATCAATTGGCACGCTTAAATCCAGGAAGCCCTCTCTGGCACTCGCTCAACAGCTGTCTAACAACTTTGACATCAACACACTGTGGAAAGCCAAATGGGCTGCTGAATGCCTAGATATAGGCAGTTACGTAGATGACCTTACAGAAAAGGTACCAGGGTTTGACCTTCCTCGCCAGCATTGGTCAACTCTGAACAGGATCTGTACCCAACATGGTGTCTGCTAGGACTCATTGTTTAAGTGGGATCTTGCCTCTATCCCTCAGTGTGATTGTAGTGCTCCTCAACAAAATATCCATCACATTGTGACTAAATGTCCATCAAGAGCTTATATCGGCCCAATGTCTGATTTTTTCAACATAGACCACCCTGCCCTTGAATGGATGGGTGGATTGGACATTAACATTGGAACTACTACTGTTTTTTCCTGAAAATAAGCCCTCCCCCGAAAATAAGCCTTCCCTGAAAATATTTAAATGCATGCACAGCTGGTCCCCGCCATTTCCTCTAGTTAGGGTTAGGGAGACAGAGTTGGAAATCAGGTAAGATGGCAAGAGAATCCCCGTCTTGCTTCATGCACCCCAAAAGGCCAAGGGCTTATTTTGGGGTTCAAAAAAATATAAGGCAGGGTCTTATTTTCGGGGAAACATGGTATATATAAGTCCATGTATTTGTCATATGCTAAATAAATAAATAAACTTGAAATGATTCCAGGACAAGACAGAAATATAAGAAGGAATCTATGCTTATCTTGATGTACTCCAGTTCTTCTCTGAATAGAACCTACTACTTGATTAGGAGAACCTCAAAGTGATGTACCAAAGTGCTAACATGCTAATAACAGTAACCTGACATAGGCCTTTTAGTGAAGTCAAACTAAGAAACTTTCTTCTCTGTTTTTTTTTCCCATGGAGGGAGGGCTGGCAGGTTTGACAGCTCTTGAATCGCCTCCAAAATGCCAAGACCCTTTCAAAATAATCAGTACTATTTTAATCTGCATAGTTCCACATCCTTTGTGCTTCACGTTGCTAATGAAGCTTTTAAAAAGTGATTGTCCAGAAGGGCAAAAGGCATGAAGCATAATTAAACCTAAGTATGTGATGTTCTTGTGTCAAACTTCCTCATGTTTCTCCTGAAAGGTGGAGATTTCTTAATCTGCCGTGCGTGCATGGTTAAGCATCAGCAGAATTTCTCTCCCACTGTGTTTTAATTTTGAATTTCTCTTCAGAAGAAAATAAAGGAGTTAAGAGGAAAAGACAACAGTCTCTTACTAAGTATTCTCCCAGCTGCTGCAGTAGAGATGAGCTATTTTATTTTGGGGGATAATAGCTAGAAAATGTCAAGCTATGAATTTATAAGAATTATCTAGCTAGATGGCACACCTATAGCTTAGATCCTGGAGGTGTTGTTCTAATAGGATTTATGAACTTGGTGGGACAAGAGCATTATTTTGCTGCATGTTCTAACACAGCTAAGAGGCAGAACATGTTTCTGCATGCAGAGCACCTGTGATACAGAATTGATGAGGAAAATGTTTCCTTTCTATGGAGAAGGAAGTCAGAGAATGGGTGTGTAGGATATAAGGGAATTCAAAAATAAAATAGTAACGAAGGGAATAGTAATAATTGAACAGAAACTTGTTATTCTATTGTACAATATATGTTATGCTGCTACAAAAGTATTTTCCATTTAAGCATTTATTTGTTAAGCATTTATAATACATGCACCTCTGTAAAAACATATGTATGAAATCAATTGTATCCTTCTTGCATTAAGATCTAAATATGACTGAATTTTACAATGTAGTTAGATTATATGCTTTGTGGAACTTTTCTCCCATGTCTATGGTGCATACGCTTGGAGAAGGACATGTGGGCATTATTCTGTTCTTTGGCATAGGAGAGGGGCCTGCTCAGGGTGCACGGAGACATTCCTTAAAACTGAGAGGTGCTATGTAGATGTGTAATGGACAGGTACGGAGAGGTACGGGAGGTGCTGAAGAGAAAGCAATCTGAGAAAACAAAGAGAGAGATAATGTATTCCTTTGAGGCATCTTGGATTAGCTTGAAACCAAGAGCCTTGGTAGTACAGTGGTCTAAAGCACCCTGCTATTAAGACCAGCTGCCTGCAATTACTGCAGGTTCGAATCTCGCCAGGCTCAAGGTTGACTCAGCCTTCCATCCTTTCTAAGGTAGGTAAATTGAGGACCCAGTTGTGGGGGCAATAAGCTGACTTTGTATAAATATACAAAAGGATGAAGGCTATTGCTTAGCGCATTGTAAGCCGCCCTGAGTCTCCGGAGAAGGGCGGCATATAAATCAAATTAAAAACAAACAAACAAACAAACAAAAACCCTGGAGGACCTGTCCAATAAGTCCAAAGGAGGAGGGAAATGGGCCGTCAGGCTAGGGAACTATAAAATGTAATGCTTTTGAAATTTTAGGTGTGGCTTTGTGGAATTGGGATCGTAGAAACACCCAGGAGCATAGAAGAGTTCAGAGGCAGATGCATAAATAAATGTCTTAAACGTATTTATTCATATGATAAAGCATATTAACTACGTACAACAGAGATCAAGTCTCATGAGGAACAAACATGAAAAGAGAGAGATGGAGAGAGCGAGGTGGAAAAGGTTGGAGGGGGTTTTATACTCAGGGTAAGCCCCTCCTTTCCACATAGGGGTGGAGACACTCTCTGCCTCCACTGGTGTCTATATGACACATGTGCCAATGGCTTGCAAATACTTGACAGGCTTCCTGGCTTAAACTCCTCTGTTGAGATCTGCTGGGATATACCCACCCTGTTTTGCAAAATAGCTTTTATTATTTTCTTTTAATAAAATCTCTTTGTTTTCATCAACCCATGCTTGTTAGTTGAATTCATTTCCAACAGGTGCAGACAATCATCTGACCTGCTTTTGAAAGAAGCCCACATTTTAGAGTGAGATGCGATTTTTTTTTAAAAAAAGGCTGATCACAGTGCAACTAAACATGATCGGAGATAATGGTGATCCAGCCCTCAAGTCAAGAAAGACCCAGAAGTGTCTTGGAAAATATTAATATCAGTAGTAAAACAAGCTTACGCACTAATCGATAGCTTTCAAACAATTACACTGATTTGGTTGGCTTTGAAACATGTCCTCTGATTAGTGGTGGGTTTCTACCGGTTCAGCCCGGTTCGGGCAAATCAGTAGTGGCGGCAACGGGAGGCTCCGCCCACCCACCCAGACATCATCATGGACGCTTTGCGCATGTGCAGAAGTGCTGCATGCATGCGCTCCCGGTTCCGAACCAATAGCGAAGGTAAGAGGAACCCACTACTGCCTCTAATGCAGGGGTTTCCAAACTTGGCAACTTTAAGACTTCTGGACTTCAACTCCCAGAATTCCTGAGCCAAACATGCTAGCTGGAGTATTCTGGGAGTTGGAGTCCACAAGTATTACAGCTGCCAAGGTTGGAGATCCCTGCTCTAATGAATGAATGGCAAGCTGGTTTAAATATCCTAGTAGTGAAACCACTGCCAAATTAATCATATCTAATGTAAGTCACTAATAATTTCTGTGTACCACTATTCTTTTTTTCTTTTTCTTTTTGTTTTAACGTTGTGTAGAAGCTGGAAAGAAATTTACTAGGTTCACATATATTCCACTTAGTTGTAAACCATCATTTATAATCCATAATCATTAGGTTTTTACAGTGCTAAACCATGTTTGGATTTTAGCACGTCATGTGAACCCAACCAGTCAATAGAAGACACATCAGAAAATCATATTGTTTATTGTGGGCTTGTTAATTTGAACTCAGTTGCCTCTGTTTCAGGAATAAAACTTAAGCCCACCCTTCCTTGTTACCTTGGAATTCAGGAATAGAAGGCTAATATCCCAGGGGATGGGATTGGAAAATCACAGTTTACCAATGTCGGGTTAATGCCACAGTTTAGATTTGGGATAAGTCTCACTGAAAACTCAATGGGAACAGTGGCTCCTGCAGTCAGAGATTTTACACAACAATTTTAGGCAAGCTCTGAAGACTTCCCATCAAAACCCGCTTTTCCAGTAAGGGAATGAGCTCTGGTGGCAGAGCAGTTAAAATGCAGTACTGCAGGCAGGAGTGCAATGCTCCCGGTTCAGACCGGATCACCCCATCCGGTAGCGATGGCGGCGGGTGATTCGGAAAACCGGTAGAAAAAATCCCTGCCCCCCCACCATGCCCAGCTGAGCCGAGCAATCATCAAAGGCTTTTTTTAAAAAAAAAATAAAAACATTTTTTCTAAACCTCTTCGGGTGAAAAAATGCTTTCAAAAGTAAAAACAAAAAAAAAAGCCTCTGACGATCAGGCAACTCAGCTGGTATCGTCAGAGGCTTTTAAAAGCATTTTTTTACAACCTTTTCGGCCGAAGACGTCGTAGAAAAAATGGTTTTAAAAGTAAAAAAAAAAACAAAAAAGTGGGCCACGCCCACTCAGTCACATTACCCCCCCCCCCTTGCCAGAGGTTCAATCCTGATTGGCTCAAGGTTGACTCAGCCTTCCATCCTTCCAAGGTTGGTAAAATGAGGATCCAGATTGTTGGGGGCAATAGGCTGACTCTGAAAACTGCTTAGAGAGGGCGGTAAAGCATTGTGAAGCGGTATATAAGTCTAAGTGCTATTGCTATTGCTATAATTTGAGTAGTATTTCTTACCCCAGTGTTTTTCAACCTTGGTAGCTTGAAGGTGTGTGGACTTGGAAGTCCTCACATCTTCACGCGTACACAACATAAAGATACACATGCATCACACTAGAAAATGCCTTTTAGAAAATCCATGGCTCTGTGAAAAAATGACTACGCGCCGAGATTCACTTACAGTTAACGGTCACCTTTACCCTCCGAATATCGGGCGCTGCCACATCATTGACCGCGGTGCATTCATATTCGCCAGATTGTTCTCTCGTGATGCCCGTGATTTCCAAGTACTCATCATCGCTTATAAATCCTTGACCTAGAACAGAGAAGGAAAAGAAATACCGAGAAGATTTTTTAAAAAAAGTCTATAAAAAAGATGTTGAGACTTTGGAAAAAAAAAATTCAGAGAAGAGCATCTAAGATGATCAAAGGCCTGGAGACTAAACTATATGAAGAACGTGGGTTGCTCCCGGTTCGCCCCAGTTGGGCGAAGTGGTAGCGGCAGTGGCGGGAAGCTCTGCCCAACCACCCAGATGTCATCAAAAACACTCTGCACATGCGCAGAAGTGCTGCTCGCGCACTACCGATAGCAAACCAGTAGCGCCTGGATTTGAAACCTACTACTGGGCTGCAGGTTTTAGGTCTGGCTAGTCTAGAGAAAAGAAGAATTAGTTTAGTTTAGTTTATTTATACTTATATGCCACCCTTCTCCCGAAGGACTTGGGGCGGCTCACAAAGATAAAACAATAAAACAGTAAAATTGTGACTAAAATACTCAATTAAAATCCCCAAAGGATTAAAGTTAAAAGCTCCCATCAGATCAGCAAATTTGTTGGAAAAGCCATCTCTTCAGATCACCGCGGAAAGAACGGAGGTCGGGGGGCCATCCGGAGCCCAGTGGGTAAACCATTCCAGAGGATCGGCGTGCCCACAGAGAACGCCCTCATCCTGGGCGTCATCAGCCGGCATTGTCTGGCCGATGGCACCCGGAGGAGGGCAGTCCTATGTGAGCGCACTGGGCGGTTGGAGGCAGGCAGAAGGTGATCCTGCAAGTACCCATGCCATGAAGGGCTTTATAGGTAAGTATCAGCACCTTGAAGCGGATCCGAAGGACCACCGGTAACCAGTGCAGCTCGCGCAGGAGAGGTGTAACACAGGAGTAATGGGAAGCCCCCGTAACAACCCGCGCGGCCGCATTCTGGACCAGTTGGAGCCTCCGGGTGCACCACAAGGGCATGTAGAGGGCATTGCAGTAATCCAAACGAGAGATGACGGGAGCATGGGTCACGGAAGGCATCCCTGTCTAGGAAAGGGCACAACTGGCGCACCAGGCGAACCTGTGCAAAAGCCCCCCTTGTCACGGCTGTCAGATGGTCGACCAAGGACAGCCGCGAATCCAGGAGGACGCCTAGATTGCGAGCCTTTTCAGAGGGAGTGAGTAACTCCCCTCCCACCCAGAATTAGGGGTGACAAGATAGCAGTGTTCCAGTATTTGAGGGGCTGCCACAAAGAAGGGGGGGGTCAAATTATTCTCCAAAGCACCAGAGGGCAGGATAAGAAGCAATGGTTGGAAACTAATCAAAGAGAGAAACAACCTGGAATTAAAGAGAAACTTCCTAACAGTGACGACAATTAACCAGTGGAACAGCTTGCCACCAGAAAGCGTGGATGCTCCGTCACTGGAGGTTTTTAAGAAGAGGCTGGACAGTATAGCTGAGATGGTATAGGTTCTCCTGCTTGAGCAGGGGGCTGGACTAGAAGACCTCCAAGGCCCCTTCCAGCTCTATTCTATTCTAATATTCTAAAAACTATTGCTTCGAGTCCAGATCTCTTCCACTTTTGCAGTCAGAATGGTGTGTTTTAAAACACTCCAGCCTCAACTCTTTTTTTTTTTTGCTTTTGCACATTAGTCTATAACTAGCCATTTCTACAACGACAAATCTATCTAATTGACGAAACCAAAGTCAAAGTCTCATTTCATCACAAGCAGAAAATCCCGACGTGATATCCAAATGAAAAACGTGCTTAAATATATTCTCCTCTTTGCATAAAATGATCGATTTAACCATTTCTGCTTTATCTTCCTTGCTGTGGAAATAGTACGTATTTCCATTTGCAGCTAACAATATTTGTGAACTATCACCATTTATATTAAGATTCATTGTATTCTTCCAAATTCTTTGATTACTCTTTTTGTACTGTGATAAAGAGAGTCGGATGTCAACACCTTTTTTTTAAAAAAATCTCTTGTACCTTACATTTTCTTTTCCCCTCACTTTTTCCTTCCCTTAATTTCCCATTTCTACTTTTCTTTCTTTTTTATATATAGCTAAAGCAACAATAAAAAAACTCAACAGAATGGTGTGTTTTTAGGTAGGGCCAACTGTCAATCATTTCTGGGTGGACTAAATAGCATTTCACCCAAGTGGTTCATGGGTAGGATAAATTATTTAGCAGATTCTCTGGAATCGGGAAATTTTTGCTTATTTTTTTCCCCATCTTCTTGGCAATTGTCCCATTATTTTACATTCTCTGCTGCTAGGATGGTCATGATGCAGAAGGGAAAGTATGCAAATTTGAACGTATTTGCAAAAAAGATCCTTGGTAGTACAGGGGTTTAAGGCACCCTGTTATTAAGCTGGTTATTAAGACCAGCTGCCTGCAATTACTGCAGGGTTCGAATCTCGCCAAGGCTCAAGGTTGACTCAGCCTTCCATCCTTTCTAAGATAGGTGAAATGAGGACCCAGTTTGTGGGGGCAATAAGCTGACTTTGTATAAATATACAAAAGGATGAAGGCTATTGCTGAGCACATTGTAAGCTGCCCTGAGTCTCCGGAGAAGGGCGGCATATAAATCAAATTAAAAAAAAAAAAAGAGATAAAATATTTTCGCTTTTATGGAAAAAATTTTTTAAAAAAAAATACAGATATTTTCCAGGGAGGCAAAAGGTATCTTTTGAGAAAGCTTGGTTCAAGTTTAGCAAGTGCAGGATATTTAAGATTTTTTGGAAGATTTAACACATAATATTGGGAATGGATTTAGGGCTTCCGACCAAATTTTTTTGTTGTTGTTTTTGGTTAGTCAAATATTCTATATGTTTACTTTTCAGTTTTCTTTTAAAGAAATATGCATATATGCTTGTTTAATGTGTGACGATACTGAAGAATTCAACAAAACCAACTCCTTGTTAGAAAGGAAAGATTCAAATATTTTATTTTATTTTCTTGCTACAACACCACTTCTTCTTCTGCTGATCCAGTTCTACAGGGGAATGATTGAGTCTGTCATCTGCACCTCTATAACTGTCTGGTTTGGTTCTGCAACCCAACAAGACAGACACAGACTTCAAAGGATAATTAGAACTGCAGAAAAAACAATTGCTACCAACCTGCCTTCCATTGAGGACTTGTATACTGCACGAGTCAAAAAGAGGGCTGGGAAAATATTTACAGACCCCTCGCATCCTGGACATAAACTGTTTCAACTCCTACCCTCAAATTGACGCTATAGGGCACTGCACACCAGAACAACTAGACACAAGAACAGTTTTTTCCCAAACGCCATCACTCTGCTAAACAAATAATTCCCTCAACACTGTCCAACTATTTACTAAGTCTGCACTACTATTAATCTTCTCATCGTTCCTATAACCCATCTCCTCCCACTTATGACTGCATGACTGTAACTTTGTTGTTTATATCCTTGTGATTTATATTGATATTGTTTCCTAGTATGATTTGATTGCTTATTGTACCGCATGACTATCACTGGGTGTTATACCTTATTTATTTTTTATTTTATTTTTATTTATTTTTATATGCCGCCCTTCTCCGGAGACTCAGGGCGGCTTACAATGCGTTAAGCAATAGCCTTCATCCTTTTGTATATGTTATACAAAGTCAGCTTATTGCCCCCACAAACCGGGTCCTCATTTTACCTACTTTAGAAAGGATGGAAGGCTGAGTCAACCTTGAGCCTGGTGAGAATTGAACTTGCAGTAATTGCAGGCAGCTGGATGTTAAATGCTGCCTTAATAGGAGGCATTAGCCTCCTACACCACTCAGGCTCCTTATGATTCTTGGCGAATGTATCTTGTCTTTTTATGTACACTGAGAGCCTATGCACCAAAGACAAATTCCTTGTGTGTCCAATCACACTTGGCCAATAAAGAATTCTGTTCTGTTCTGTTCTGTTCTGTTCTGTTCTGTTCTGTTCTGTTCTATTCTATTCTATTCTATTCTATTCTATTCTATTCTATTCTATTCTAGTGCCATATCCATCATCGGACATTGGCAATCATGTTGGCGATCCTATTTTTATCAACAGCAACACAACACTGGAATTAAAATATCTTTTTTTAAAAAAAATAAAAATAAATAAACATCTTAATTTTCGTTGCAGCCAAAGGAAACTGTCCTTGCTGATGAACAGCTGAATCATGTAAACGACAGCAAGCTGCATTGTGATTATTCGACTGGTTGTGATGGTTAAAACTCACAACTCAAGGTGTTATTTCCGAAAATGAAACAGGTTGCCTTATCCTGAATGACAGTCGATGGAAATGATGCACCTACCAGACACTCAATGATTTTTTTTTGTTTGCTTTCTTGTATTGCAAGGAATCAACAAAGCTAGTGTTACATATGCCTGATAGCTAAACACCTAGGAAGCTAAAATATTCAGATTCACAAGCTTAATAAGATGAACCTGCAAATCTATGTTCTCTGATTTAGCTCTAGGGCAACAGAATAGATTAAATTGCTCCTGTAAGATTGGAGACAATCTTGGGCAAAATACTATGTCACGGACATCTTTTTCCTGTCCAATAGAGACCCTCTGAGGTTGTAGTTGTTGGACGCATCATCTAAGCGAGCGTACTTTTGCTGGTGTGAAATGTACTTACCGTATTTTTTGGAGTATAAGACACACCTTTCCCCCCCTAAAAGGGGGTGAAAATTTAGGTGCGTCTTATACACTGAATGTTGCTCCGTCCACCCACTGGCCCCAACCCTTTGGCCTGTGCCTCGCAGCAGTTTACCTCCTTGCAAGCAAACAGCAAGAAAAAAACAGCTGCTTTCAGCTTCAGCACAGCCTAATTAGCACAAGTTGATTGGATCGGCCTCCCGACTCTCAGCTGATTTGCTCTCAGATGTTTTTCGCTGGGCTCTGCTGCTTGCTGCAAAGAGGTAAATTGCTGGAGCAGACTTTTTTTTTTCTTGTGCTAATCAAGCTATGCTGAAAATGAAAATGAAAGTAAAGCAGGCTGTTTGCTGTTTGCTGCAACGAGGCAAAATTGCTCAGAGGCAGAGGCAGAGGCAGATTTCTTTTTCTTCTTCTTCCTCACCAAAAAAGGTAGGTGCGTCTTATACTCCGAAAAATACGGTACCTTTCCTACTGGTTCACTGATGTGCACACTCCGCATTTGCAAAGCCTTCTGCACGTGCACAGATGGTCAAAACCGGGACGTGAGAATGTCCCGGTTTGGGGAGGGTGGAGCCTCCCACCGCTGGCACTACCGGTTCTCCAAACTACCCGCCACTGGCACTACTGGCTTGTGCGAGCCAGATAAGAGTCAGTAGCATTTCACCCCTAACTTTTGCAATAGATAAGCATTACCTGGAAATAAACCCCCCAAGAGCTAAACAGTGGATATCAAAAGTTTCTAGCATTTGCTTTCTTTTCTTGGCTGTCCTTTGAACAACTCCTTGCTCAACTACCTGACCTGAAATCTCCACGGGTTCTCCAGCTGTACCAACACTGGTTAACCAGTCAATTTGCAGCTCTCAGCTCCCAGGAAAATGCAGGAACACACACAGGTGTTAAAACCTTGCCCATTCTTCTCCAAAAAGGCTGCTGTAAGAAAAAGGGGAGTAGTACCCCCTGCTGCTCCAAACAGAACACGACAATTGGAGAGGCAGTTTTTTACAACGATGCTCGACATCATTTCCTGCTGGTTCAGATCTGTCATCCCACAGAGCTTTTGCCAGTAACAAAAGGATGCCGGACTGTAGCTAACACAAGTATTGCTCAGGTGCTACCAGTCTGAGGTTTCTTTCATTCCACCTGATTTGGGAAAAAAAAACCCCACTTCTCTGATAAGGTAAAGGTAAAGTTTCCCCTCGCACATATGTGCTAGTCGTTTCCGACTCTAGGGGGCGGTGCTCATCTCCGTTTCAAAGCCGAAGAGCCAGCGCTGTCCGAAGACGTCTCCATGGTCATGTGGCCGGCATGACTAAATGCCAAAGGTGCACGGAACGCTGTTATCTTCCCACCAAAGGTGGTCCCTATTTTTCTACTTGCATTTTTTTACGTGCTTTTGAACTGCTAGGTTGGCAGAAGCTGGGACAAGTAACGGGAACTCACCCCGTTACGCGGCACTAGGGATTCGAACCGCTGAACTGCCGATCTTTTGATTGACAAGTTCAGCATCTTCTCTTGATATCTGAGCTTATATAGAACTTGAAGTACGGTACAGATTAGGCGAAACCTGGCTCAAAAACAGTAACCTGTGAGAGGGACCTTGGAGTCCTACTGGACGATCACTTAAACATAAGCCAGCAGTGTGTGCCGGCAGCCAAAAAAGCTAATACAATCCTGGGTTGGATAAACAACAGGCATAGAATCCGAATCACGTTAAGTATTAGTACAGCTTTATAAAGCCTTTAGTATGGCCACACCTGGAATATTGCATCCAGTTTTGGTCACCACATTACAAAAAAAGATTTTTGGAAAAAGTGCAGAGAAGAGCAAGTAAGATGATTAAAGGCCTGGAGACTAAAACGTATGACGAACGGTTGCAGGATTTGGGCTTGGCTAGTCTACAGAAAAGAAGAATTAGGGGTGACGTGATAACAATATTCCAGTATTTGAGAGGCTGCCACAAAGAAGAGGGAGTCAAATTATTTTCCAAAGGACCAGAAGGCAGGACAAGAAACAATGGCTGGAAACCAATCAAAGAGAGAAGCAGTATAGAATTAAGGAGAAATTTTCTAACAGTGAGGACAATTAACCAGTGGAACAGCTTGCCTTCAGAAATTGTGGCTGTTTCATCACTGCAAGTTTTTAAAAAGAGCCACTTGTCTGAAATGGTATAGGGTCGTGATGGCAAACCTATGGCACATGCGCCACATTTGTGGGCATGTGAGCGTTGCCCTAGCTGAGCTCCAGCACGCATGTGAGTGCTGGCCAGCTGATTTTTGGGCTTTCTGGGCCCACCGGAAGTCAGCAAATGGGCTGTTTCCAGCCTCCAGGAGGGTGGGGAAAGCTGTTTTCGCCCTCCCCAGGCTCCTAGAAAGTCTCTGGAGACTGGGGAGGGCGAAAAATGGGCCCATCTTGACATCACATGCCAAAAGTGGGGGGAGCATGGGGGGTCGCGCACGCATGCGTGGGGGTCAGTGCGCATAGAATTATGGGTGTGGGCACACGCACGCGCAACCACCCCACACTCCCCCTGCTTTTGGCACGCGATGGCAAAAAGGTTAGCCATCACTGGTATAGGGTCACCTGGTGGAGCAGGGGGCTGGACTAGAAGACCTCCAAGGTCCCTTCCAGCTCTATTCTGATTCTGAAAGTTTAATATAGAGGTCAAGGTAGAGCAGACTGTTCCTGTCCCAGCCTTTTTGCAACGTTTATTTCTTGTCGATACCAACTTGGATGAAACTAAAATGATTTCTACGACCTGAAGCCCACTCTTGCTGTTCTGCCCCAGCTACGGACCACAAAGAACGCAGCACACACAAAGTCCGAACAAACCTTAGTGTCAGCATCCCAGCACTGACATATATAAGGAGAGGAGAAGCTTGAACTTTTGCCTACTTAATTCCTTTGAAGTTTCTGTCTCCTCGGAGATGGGATGAGGGAGACATTCCTGTGATCTGACGGAGAAGGGATGAGGAAAGTAGCTTGGAAGATAGCCAATGAGACGCAGAGAATTGGGGATCGGAAAGGGAGGGATTGGGGGGCAAAGGTCAGTACTGACCACGAAAGAGCCAGGGACAGATCACTATGCTCAATAAAGAGAAAATTTCCTCAAAGATCGGCAGTTTGGAAATTCATTTATTTTGAGATAGCATCGAAACCTGACACTTAGTTTACTAATTAAGGACTACTAATGAGCTTTCTTAGTAGTTATTCAAACACAAGTACAGTTTAATCAGTTTTTTCTGAAGTTTTTCCAATGGTGGTTTTTGCTGATATTGTTGTTGTTTTGACATCTCTAAGGCAGAATCCTCCCTGAACAGAATCCAGAAATGGAGTTTGTGCAAACCATTCTTGGAAACAATTTTGTTTTTTTAGCACGAAATGGAATAAATATGCACTGGGGAAAAAAAAATAAAAGTGGGAGAATTTGTTAGCCTGGTGGTAGATCTCATCACGTAGAAGCGGTAACCAGCTCACCCAGGCAAAAGAACAGTCTCCCCAGTTTTTGTCCTGTGAGCCTCATAAATATTCCTCCTCGTTTTGGAAATGTTAAATATTTCTAGGCAGTGAGAAAGTGATGGCACGAAGTGCAGGAGACTTTTCCTGCCTTGGAGAAAATAAGCAGCGGGACGGAGATGATAAAGCACCGATGACTCAGAGCAGGAGGAGGTGGGAAAGAAGCAGTTTGAGCCCTGAAACTGTGAAGATGAGCAAAATAACAAGAGGTGGAAACACACGAAGAGAATGAATGCTGGGCCGGCTTTGCAAAGGAACCTTCTCTGTAATGATCCAATAATCCTGAGATCATCATGGGTCGGTCCTATCCTCCAGCTGATCTCTATAACAGATAATTGGAAGTGTAAGGAAATAGATTTGATGAGCCGATGACAGAAATAAGTAAATTACAGAGATGGTTTCTTTTTAACACGGAAGGAGCCGCGGGGGAAAAAAAAATAAGATAAGCTCTGCTTGCTCCACTTGTGAGATAAGTATCTAGAGGGGATACAAATGGCGACTTTCAGAAGGAGGGGATGTGATGGATAGCAGGCCATCAATCATTGGATGCTGGAATCAGGGCAGCCTATGTATCAGTTGCCATGGCAGGCCATGACAGTATCAGCTGATTGAAGATGTGCCGTTGCCAACTGTATTCTTCCAGTAGAGATGTCTATGGAGATTCTCAGTCATGCAGGTCATGGTTGTCTCAAAGGTGCTTTTTCAAAAGGTAACTGGACTTTTCCCAAAGGTGCTTTTTCAGGAGGCAACTGGACTTTCTTGTTTTTACTTTTGAAGATGTTTCGCTTTTCACCCAAGAAGCTTCTTCAGTTCTGACTGGATGGTGGGGAATGGAAGGATTGATACTCCTTGCAGACAGCTGGTCATTTGCATCCTTTGTAGAGGGTCTTTGAAGCCCTTGGAGGTTTATCCGTGTCCTCAGGGTCACCTGAGTAATGCTCCTGGTTCCTGTAGTCTGCAATTTTTCTTCAGGAAATCCATTCCTACTCCCACACCATTCAAAGGGCGTTCACGGGACCGCCTACTACCACAAGCAGCCTCCCACCGGCCGGTATGCTCTCATAGAGAGGGGCTCCTCTGCGTGCCATCAGCCAAACAATGTCGACTGGCGGCCCCCAGGGGGAGGGCCTTCTCTGTGGGGGCACCCACTATCTGGAACGAGCTCCCCCCAGAGATACGGAGGATCCCGGATCTGCGCACTTTCCGCCGTGCTCTTAAGACTCTCCTATTCCAGCAAGCCAGCCTGGCCTAATTTTCTCCCCTGTTTTAAAATTCTTTTAAATCGAAATTTTAATCTGTTTTAAATTATTGGGATTTTTAATTGTCTCGGGCTAAATTATTTAATCTGGTTTTAACTATGTCTTTTAACTTTTGTATCTATGTATTTTATTTTGTGCCTGTTCACCGCCCTGAGTCCTTCGGGAGTAGGGCAGTATATAAATCTAATAAAACAAAACAAACAAACAAAACCTGGATGATTGAGAATCTGTAACTGGACTTTGTTTTTCCTTGAGGAAGATGTTACGCTTGTCATCCAAGAAGCTTCTTCAGTTCTGACTGAACATCAGAACATTTGAGACGTCCAGTGAAGATCTGACTTGGACCCACCTTCTGCTTGTGTCTTCAAGTAAAGTACTCCTTCAGAAAAACATGTATTAGACCTTCTTGAAGAAATACAGAATCTCTTGTGATCTTCCTTCAAAATTTAAAGGTAACTTCTGCTCAAGGATAAACCTGAGAAATTCACTTTGAGGATTTCAGCTTTGCAAAAAATAAGCATTTGCGGAACTATTAAAAAAAAACGTCTCTAGTTTTGCTTAGCAGACCCTCCCACTGGCGACCATCAAAAGCCCACTTACATTTCACTTCAATAAGGAGCCTGGACAGACAGAGCTCTGTAATTTAACACCAGCTGTCTGCAATTAAACTAAGATCGAATCTCGCCAGGCTCAAGGTTGACTCAGCCTTCCATCCTTTCTAAGGTGGGTAAATTGAGGACTCAGTTTGTGGGGGCAATAAGCTGACTTTGTATAAATATACAAAAGTATGAATGCTATTGCTTAACGCACTGTAAGCCGCCCTGAGTCTCCGGAGAAGGGCGGCATATAAATCAAATTTATAAAAAAAAAAAAAGTTATCCTGTGTTCAGCATTATATATTCTTATAAGAACTCTTCAAAAGTTATATAGTTTTATATATAAAACTGAAGTTTGCAAATGATACAACAGCGATTGGTCTCATTCAAGACAACGATGAATCTGCATACAGACGGGAGGCTGAACAACTAGCCTTGTGGTGCAACCAGAACAGTCTTGAACTAAATACACTCAAAGCCATAGAAATGGTGGTAGATTTTAGGAGAAACCCTCCTTTACTACCAACTCTTACAATACTAGACAACACAGTATCAACAGTAGAGACCTTCCAAGTTTCTAGGTTCTATCATATCTCAAAACTTAAAATGGACACCTAACATCAAAAATGTCATCAAAAAACCTCAACAAAGAATTTTCTTTCTGTGTCAACTCAGGAAGCTCAAACTGCCCAAGGAGCTGCTGATCCAGTTCTACAGAGGAATTATTGAGTCTGTCATCTGCACCTCTATAACTGTCTGGTTTGGTTCTGCAACCTAAGAAGACAGACACAGACTTCAGAGGATAATTAGAACTGCAGAAAAAACAATGGCTACCAACTTGCCGTCCATTGAGGACCTGTATACTACACGAGTCAAAAAGAAGGCTGTGAAAATATCTACAGACCCCTCACATCCTGGACATAAATTGTTTCAACTTCTACCCTCAAAACGACGCTATGGAGCACTGCACACCAGAACAACTAGACACAAGGACAGGTTTTCTCCGAACGCCATCACTCTGCTAAACAACTAATTCCCACAACCCTGTCAAATAATTTACTAAGACTGTATTACTATTCTTCTTCTCTTCCTTACTATCTATTTCTTTCCACTTATTACTGTAACAATGTTGCTTGTATCTTTCAATTTGTATTGTTTTTATTTGTTTCCTAGTACGACTTGATAGCTTATTAGTAACCTTGACTCTACTAAGTGTTGTATCTTTTTTATTTTTGATGAATGTATTTTATTCTCCTTATGTACACTGGAAGCATATGCACCTAAGACAAATTCCTTGTGTGTCCAATCACACTTGGCCAATAAAGAATTCTATTCTATTCTATTCTATTCTATTCTATTCTATTCTATTCTATTCTATTCTATTCTATTCTATTCTATTCTATTCTATTCTACTCTACTCTACTCTACTCTACTCTACTCTACTCTACTCTACTCTATTCTATTATTTAATAGCCTGTTGCTTCATTGGCTGCATTAAAAATGGATTGGTTCACAACCATCATCATTATTAGCGGCAACCAAATGCTAGTATGGCTCCAGGGATGTTGAGATTCAATGGATTGTCCCTCTGAGGTCAGAGATGAGGATAGCATGCAGCTGTGATGGTACAATCTCAGATGTCTTACCCGAAGCAAAACTTGCATCTCACACAGGATCTACTGAAATTAACTATCATTTAATAGAGGCCATCTGCTCCACTGTAAAGCAATTGAACAATAACAGACAGACACAAATAAACCTGGAGGCCCCATGTACAGCAATCATCTGTACAGCAAAGCAATACATCTTCACCCTTATTGAGAGGTGTAGTCTAGGATAAAAAAGGTAAAAGTTCCCCTCGCACATATGTGCCAGTCGTTCCCGACTCTAGGGGGCGGTGCTCATTTCCGTTTCAAAACCAAAGAGCCAGCGCTGTCCGAAGACGTCTCCATGGTCATGTGGCCAGCATGACTCAACACCAAAGGCGCACGGAACGCTGTTACCTTCCTACCAAAGGTGGTCCCTATTTTTTTCTACTTGCATTTTTTATGTGCTTTCGAACTGCTAGGTTGGCAGAAGCTGGGACAAGTCACGGGAGCTCACCTCGTTACGCGGCGCTAGGGATTCGAACCGCTGAACTGCCGACCTTTCAATCGACAAGCTCAGCGTCTTAGCCACTGAGCCACCTAGGATACAGAGTGCCAAAATAATAACAAGTGTAATTTATTTATTAATTAATTTATTAATTTTATTTCTATACCGCCCTTCTCCCAAAGGACTCAGGGCGGTGTACAGCCTGATTAAAAGCACAAAGACAGACAAAGTTTAAAAATAATTAAAATTATTAAATAATAGGCCCAATTAATAAACTTGTTGTACAAAGCAACAAGTAATAAACTTGTTGCTTTGTTTTGATGTGATGTCAGGCCCAATCTAAGAACAACATAGAACAGCCCAGCTAAAGTTCAGTTCTTTCTTTGCTCACGCCAAATAGAAAGAATTGCTAGACTAAACCTTACCTTATTCTCACCTTAACAGACAGACCTTGGGAGGTTCCAGGGAGTGGCTATTTTTATTTTTTTATTAATTTTTCATTGAGGGGGTCAAATTATTCTCCAAAACATCAGAGGGCAGGACAAGAAGCAATGGGTGGAAACTGATCAAAGAGAGAAGCAGCCTGGAATTAAGGAGAAACTTCCTAACAGGGAGGACAATTAACCAGTGGAACTGCTTGCCACCAGAAATTGTGGGCGCTCCATCACTGGAGGTTTTTAAGAAGAGACTGGACAGTCACTTATCTGAGATGCTATAGGTTCTCCTGCTTGAGCAGGGGGCTGGACTAGAAGACCTCTAAGGTCCCTTCCAGCTCTATTTTATTCTGTTCTGTTCTGTTCTGTTCTGTTCTGTTCTGTTCTGTTCTATTCTATTTTCTTTTCTATTCTATTTTCTACTCTACTGTCAGCGTTCCAGAAAGTCCTACTCTAATTAAAAACTTTGAGGCAAGCATTTCTCAAAGTTTCATTTATTAGAGTAGGTATACTGGCACTTCTGGGAAAACCCGAATCTAAGAGTTCTGGATTTTCCTTCAGTAAATCAAAACCCCAAATCCATCCCCTGCACCCATCAGTCTGTCACATGGCCCAATCACCATCCGTCCCAACTTGAGCCATTCCTGCAACCACTCCTCCTCTAGATGCATAAACGCCATGACCTTGACTGAAGGGAAGAATGCTATTATGCCTAACTACAATCACTCTCCTAAATCTCCCCTCCTACTTTCCCAAGCACAAGAAGCCATATTAGCACCAGAAACTTCCACACTGCCATTACTCTACTCTACTCTACTCTACTCTACTCTACTCTACTCTACTCTACTCTACTCTACTCTATATTCTATTTTCTACTTTATTTTACTCTCCTCTCCTCTCAGTGGTGGGATTCAAGTAATTTAACAACCGGTTCTCTGCCCTAATAATTTCTTCCAACAACCAGTTTGCCAAACTGCTCAGAAAGTTAACAACCGGTTCTCCCAAAGTGGTGCGAACTGTCTGAATCCCACCACTGTCTACTCTACTCTACTTTACTCTACTCTACTCTATTTTCTACTCTACTCTACTCTACTCTACTCCTCTGTATTCTATTCTATTCTATTCTATTCTATTCTATTCTATTCTAGTCTAGTCTAGTCTAGTCTAGTCTAGTCTAGTCTAGTCTAGTCTAGTCTAGTCTAGTCTAGTCTATTCCATTCCATTCCATTCCATTCCATTCCATTCCATTATTTTCTACTCTACTCTACTCTACTCCTCTATTTTCTATTCTATTCTATTCTATTCTATTCTATTCTATTCTATTCTATTCTATTCTATTCTATTCTATTCTATTCTATTATTCTATTCTATTCTATTCTATTCTATTATTTTCTACTCTACTCCACTCTACTCTACTCTACTCTACTCTACTCTACTCTACTCTACTCTACTCCTCTGTCTTCTATCCAGCTTTGTACTGTGCTGCCTAGTGTCTCTCCCCTCTCCTTGGCATGTGCTCCCTCCTTCCTGGGAAACGGCTGCTTCGCTGTAGTCCATCATTTCCCCCTTCGTGGGCACAATCCCTCACATGTAATAAAGGCAAACAACTGGGTTGTGCCGAAACCTTCTGATTTCCCCCCCCCCCCCAAAAAAAAACCAGCTTAGGATCAAAATCTTATTGGCTTATACCAGACCAGGAGAACCCTTCATTTTCTGCTTAGTCTAATGGGAAACGCTCACAGACACAGAGGCATCTTAGCAGAGATTCTGCCCTTTCATTAATGTAACTTCCATACCAGATATGATCCAGTTCTAGGGCTGAAACCAGCCAGAGCATAGAAAAACTCTAAGAAGTACCATGGTGGCACAGTGGTTAGAATGTAGTACTGCAGGCTATTTCTGCTGACTGTTCGATTCTCAATGGCTCAAGGTTGACTCAGCCTTTCATCCTTCCAAGGTTGGTAAAATGAGGACCCAGATTGTTGGGGGCAAGAGGCTGACTCTGTAAACCACTTAGAGAGGGCTGTAAAGCACTGTGAAGTGGTATATAAGTTTAAGTGCTATTCCTTCCTTCCTTCCTTCCTTCCTTCCTTCCTTCCCTCCCTCCCTCCCTCCCTCCCTCCCTCCCTCCCTCCCTTCACAGTGGTTAGAATGCAGGATTGCAGTCTGCCCACTGCTAGGAGTTTGATCCTGACTGGCTCAAGGTTGACTCAGCCTTCCATTATGCCAAGGTCGGTAAAATGAGGACCCAGATTGTTGGGGGCAAATATGCTGACTCTTTAAACCACTTAGAGTGACATTTAAAGTACTGTATATAAGTCTAAGTGCTATTGCAATTTTCCTTCCTTCCTTCCTTCCTTCCTTCCTTCCTTCCTTCCTTCCTTCCTTCCTTCCTTCCTCCCTCCCTCCCTCCCTCCCTCCCTCCCTTCTCTTCACAGTGGTTAGAATGCAGTATGGCAGTCTGCCCACAGCCAGGAGTTTGATCCTGACCGGCTCAAAGTTCCCTCAGCCTTCCATCCTTCCGAGGTCAGTAAAATGAGGACCCAGATAGTTGGGGGCAAATAGGCTGACTCTGTAAAGGGCTTAGAGAGGGCTGTAAAAACACTGTGAAGTGGTATATAGGTCTAAGTGCTATTGCTAAGAAGTAGTGCAAGATTGGGAGATGTGGAGAGACGTGGCCCATGATATCCCTGAATATCCTCCTCCTCCTCCTCCTCCTCCTCCTCCTCCTCCTCCTCCTCCTCCTCCTCCTCCTCCTCCTCCTCCTCCTCCTTTACAATGTGCCTATATTATCATATTATCACCTTTGGAGGAATCAACTGTATCATTTTCTCCTGCTGAGAAGGAATGGGCACAAGATCAGAGAGGAAGAGTTTTTTGGTTTTCCAGATGAAAGAAGGGAAGGAGAATCCACGTGGACTAGTCCTTTCTGCTCCTCTGGCAGAGGAAGCTGTGTCCTTTGAGTAGGACAAGGATTGCAGTAAAGACAGTTACATTCCCCCTCCACCCCCAAAAAAGAGAGCATTGCGGTAAATCCTGCAGGGGTGAGCGCACCCATTCCTTCTTCCACACCAATTCTGTGAAGATTCTATAAGAGAAATTTTTGTACACAGCAGGATTATTTATCTGGCTTTGCATTAGGGCTAGTGATGCTGTTAAGCTAATTAACGGCGTTCGTTAATATCTTTAAATTACCTGTGATGGCTCCCAGGCAAAAAAACCCAACCTCATCGCAACAGCAATGGCCTGGGCCCATCTGCCTTGGCAACTGACACGATGTTCATTTCACAGTTCATTAGAACACTCCAGAGTGATTCTCTCCCCAAACTGGCTCCGAAAGAATAGCCCTTGCTTTCTATTGGGGAGAGATCGCCAATCCAGAAGACTGTTTCATCTGCTCCCGTTGCATTCTGCCCTTTGTATGAAGCTCTGAAGACTCTAACCTTGGATCAGTGGTGAAATCTAAAATTTGTTATTACTGGTTCTGCGGGCGTGGCTTGGGGGGGTAATGTGACTGGGTGGGCCTAGCCGATTTTTGTTTTTTTTTACTTTTAAAACCATTTTTTCTTGCAACCTCTTCAGCGAAGAGGTTGCAAAAAAAAAATGCTTTCAAAAGGCTCTGATGATCCCAGCTGAGTTGCCTGATCGGCAGAGGCTTTTTTTTCTTTTAAATGCCTCTGACGATCCAAGCTGAGTTGCCTGATCAGCAGAGGCTTTTTTTCTTTTAAATGCCTCTGACAATCCAAGCTGAGTTGCCTGATTGCCAGAGGCAAAAAAAAGCCTCTACTGATCAGGCAACTCAGCTTGGATTGTCAGAGGCATTTAAAAGAAAAATAGGGTTTTTTTTCCTTTTAAAAACCTTTGACGATCCCAGCTGAGCCGTGTGATCATCAGAGGCTTTTTTTTTTTTTTTTTACTTTTAAAAGCATTTTTTCGGCCGAGGAGGTTGTAGAAAAAAATGCTTTTAAAAGTAAAAAAAAAAAGAAAGTGTTTCATGATTGTGCGGCTCAGCTGGGCATGGGGGAGAGGGCAGGGATTTTTGCTACCGGTTCTCTGAACCACCTGCCTCCATCGCTACCAGATCGGGCAATCTGGTCCGAACCGGGAGCATTTCACCCCTGCCTTGGATCCTTTCTGCCCTAGACTTAGAGCAGAACACAATCACTATCAGGGGGTCCTTGGTGCTCTCCGAGCTTGTCTGTTTTCTGCCAGATGTTTCGTGATCTGAGCTCAGTGCTATCAAACATTATCAGCAATGAGGATGTGACCTAATTTGGGGCATGAAACATCTGCAAGAAAACAGCTAAGCTCAGAGAGTACTGAGGATCCCTCATGTCAACCCTGAGCTACAAAGATTCTCCTTTATCAGCACAATCATTCACATTAACCATGGACTCTATCAACTGGGGCTGCTCGAATACCATTTTGAAAATATATTGAATTGAAAAGGAAAACAACAATGGAGTGGGAATGGAGAGAGGAGTAGAGGGACAGAGAGGAGAGGAGAAGAGAAGAAAGGAGAGAGAGAGGGATAGAAGAGAGGGAAAAGGAGAGGAAGAAAAGGAGGGGGAATAAGAGTAGGAGCAGGGGTGAAATCCAGCAGGTTATGACAGGTTCTGGAGAACCGGTAGCGGAAATTTTGAGCAGTTCGGAGAACCAGTAGTGGAAATTTTGAGTAGTTCAGAGAATTGGCAGATACCACCTCTGGCTGGCCCCAGAGTGGGGTGGGAATGGGGGATTTTGCAATATCCTTCCCCTAGGAGTGGGGAGGGAATGGGGATTTTGCAGTATGCTTCCCCTGCTATGCTCACCAAGCCACACCCACTAGCCACACCACGCCCACCAAGCCATGCCCACAGA
Source organism: Pituophis catenifer annectens (assembly GCF_029215685.1). Classification (NCBI taxonomy): domain Eukaryota; kingdom Metazoa; phylum Chordata; class Lepidosauria; order Squamata; family Colubridae; genus Pituophis; species Pituophis catenifer. The sequence continues at coordinate 19,498,214 of NW_027256892.1, forward strand.
ACCGGTAGTAAAAAAATTTGGATTTCACCACTGAGTAGGAGAGAGGGTTAGAAAGGGAGGAAGAAGGGAGGAGTGGGGGAAGGGAAGGGGAAGTAAAGGGGGAGAGGAGGAAAGAAGAAAGTAGAAAGGGATAGAATAAGGAAGGGAAGGGAAGAAGGAGAGGAAAGGTTGTTGTAAAATAAAGGAGAGGAAATGGTAGAAGAGCAACTCCGAAAATACCCTAATTTTTTAGGATGAAGAATGAACTAATATAAAAGTCAAAAGATGATATGTATGATTAACAATGGACAAGGGATTGTACATTTAAGTATGTTTATGAGAAATAAAAATAACAAACTTAAAAAAAAACATTAACCACGGACATGTCCAGAAGGCCATTATCTACATGGCAATCCAGAGTGCCATCTTAGATTTATTGATATCAAAAACATTGGCTTCTTAGTATCTATTCAGGAAAAGTTACCTGCTCTGGTAGAGCTGGAAGACAACAATATTGTTAAGTTAATAAAATAAATAAATAAATAAATAAATAATTTTATTTCTATACCGCCCTTCTCCCGAAGGACTCAGGGTGGTGTACAGCATATTAAAAACACAAAGACAAACATCTGTTAAAAAATAATTAAAATTATTACATAATTTCGGCTCAGATTTAAAACCCCAAAATTTAAAACCCAATTTAAAAATCATTACATTGATAGCCCGGCTTGGCAGTCTTGAGGGCACAGCGAAATACACGGAGGTCGGCGATCTTACGCATTTCCGGGGACAATTCATTCCACAGGGCAGGGGCTCCCACAGAGAAGGCCTTCCCCCCGGGTGTCGCCAGCGGACATAACTTGGCTGATGGCACCCTGAGGAGACCTTCTCTGTGGGAGCGAACTGGCCGGTGGGAGGCTGTTTGTGGCAGAAGTCGGTCTCAAAGGTACCCAGGTCTAATGCCATGGAGCGCTTTAAAGGTGGTAACCAACACCTTGAATCGCACCCGGAAGACCACTGGGAGCCAGTGCAGCTCGCGCAGGAGGGGTAACATGGTTGTGAAATAAATCTGGCTTCTCCATTGACTTTTTCCTTCTATCTCTTTGCTCTTCCCTTCCCTCTTTCACTGCCATTCAATGTTTTAAGATACTATCAAGAATGTCCATGGTATGGTGGTTGGGGGAGGGTGAAATATATTGATTGATGAGCTATGATGGATGGACAATGAAATGACCTCCCAGAATAGCAAAATCCTCTCATATTTAGCCCAACAGTGGCTTGACTTTTGATTTGGCCAATGAAAAACTCCATATGGATTGATGTCAGGTTTCGATGTCATCTCAAATAAATTGCACTCCCAAACAATTAATCTTTGCTGAAATATTCCATTTATTGAGTACGACAGATCTGGCCCCAACTTTGTCGTAGCCGATACTAACCCTCTGACCCCCCAAACCCTTCCCTTTCCGTTCCCCAATTCTCATCTTCTCATTGGCCATCTTCCAAGTCAGTCTCCCCAGCTTCTGACCTCACCCCACAGGAATGTTCCCCCCTCCCATCCCATCTCCTAGGGGATATTATCTACAGAGAAAATAAGTAGGTGAAAAGTCAACCCTTGTCTTTTTATGGCAGCATCAGAATGCTGACATCTGATACTACAACCGAGTCCCAAATTTCTGTTATTAAGCAAGACAGTTAAGTGAAATTTCCCCCCATTTTATGTGACCTTCCTTGCCATATTTTACTGCAGCTGTTAAGTTAGTAACGTGGTTGTTAAGTGAATCTGGCTTTCTCATTGACTTTGTTTGCCACAAGGACACAAAAGGTTGATCGATCACATGATCCCGGGACATTGCAACGGTGATAAGTATGAACCAGTTGCCAAGCATCTAGATTTTGATCACGTGATCGTGGGAATGCGGTTAACGGTCATCATTGTGAAAAACAGCCACTTTTTTTTCAGCGCTGTTGTAACTTCGAACGGTTTACTAAATGAACCGTTGTCAGTCAAAAACTACAAAGAAAAGAATAAAATAATGAAATGATAAATAAAATAAAATAATAATAAAGTAAAACAATTAAATAAAAAATAAAATAAAATAATAATAAAATAAATAAAAAATAAAATAAATAAAACAAAATAAATAAAACAAATAAAATAAAAAATAAAATATATCAAATAAAAAACAAATAAAATAAAATCAATAAAATCAATCAATCAATAAAATAAATAAAATAAATAAAATAAATAAAATAAATAAAATAAATAAAATAAATAAAATAAATAAAATAAATAAAATAAATAAAATAAATAAAATACCATTTCAGACAAGTGGCCATCCAGGGTCCTTTTAAAAGCCTCCAGTGATGGAGCACCCAGAACTTCTGAAGGCAACTTCTGTTCCACTGGTTAATTGTTCTCACGATTGAACTAAATCAAGAATGAATAAAATTGTACAATAGTGTTCTGAGCTAGGCTTCCTTAGAAAATATACAACACAAACTTAGTCCCGGCAAACCTCTTTAATTCAAACGGCTGTGAATTATTGTCATTCTCAGTCCGAAAGACTTCTCAAACAGTCTATTGGGGGGTGTTTACAAACACTCACCTTATCTCCCTTGGAATGCTGCCAGAGAACTAACTGCCACACACAAGGCAAGGCCAAACTTAGCACAGAGTCAAACAGTGCTTTTCCAGAGCTTTTACTGACCAGATGAACTATTTGCTTCCTGCAAAAGCAAATAGTCCTGTTTGCTTCTCTTTTATGTCTTATGGGAGGGGCCAATCATCTCCAAGCCTTACTCCCAAGTCGACCCTGTTTTCTTAATTGTTCCTGTCTCCTGGCAGCTCTGCGCATGGGCACACTGGGAACAGGCTCACACTGTTCTTCTGCCTCACTGATGTCAGACTACGGAGACTTCAGAGGCAGCAAAAAACTACCAGATGGCCTTGGACCCCTCTTTGCCTCTGACTCAGAGCCCTCATCAGAGCCTTCCCCAGACTCCAGGACTGGCCCATGTTCCTCCCCAACCGCCACACTGTCTGAACCTGCTGCCAGCTCTGCTGGTCACTGGTGGGCCACAACAAACAGATGCCCTTTCCTACAGAAAGCAGGAGAAGAAATGAAAAACCGAATTTCACGGAGGACAATATTCTACTGCCTGCAAGTCACGATGGGGAGAAAACTCTACACAATATAGTATCCATCTACCCTACTGAGAAGTCCCATATGAGTCTAGGCTAAATTAGACACCCAGAGATATGAAAAGAAAAATTGTAATCACAATCTGCTTGCAGACTATCTTATTTGAGTGATCTATTATTCCTCGATGTAATATATTTCCCATGTACAAGTGCTTCTGAAGGTGATTTACCCTAATATTGTGTGTATGTGTATATATATATATATACACACACACACATTTTTAAAGGAAACAAAATCACAGAGCTGTGGATGGAAGGCAGAAATAATTCATCCAACATACATGAAAGAGAGGCCTCGTTATGAGTCAGATGCCTACAGGATATAAGAGTAATTTCCTTACATGCTGCATGCAAGAGTGCATTTGGGATGCAGGGGCTGCCTTAGAGAAGCTGCTCTTCAAGTAAATGATCATATGGCAACCAGGGGCTCTATATAGTCTTCTTGAGTGATCTTACTGATCAACCAGGTTTACAATGCTGAAAGCAGTCTACCAGGGTAGAAAGATAAAGGTTGCCCCTGTCCAGTCATGATTTTAGGGGCCAGTCCTCATCTCGGTTCCTTAGCCAAGGGAGCCAGCTTTGTTCAAAGACCCTTCCGAGGTCATGTAGCTAGCATGAGTATACACCAGTGGTGAAATCCTACCGGTTCTGACCAGGGTGGGTTCTAATTTTTTTTACTACCGGTTCTGTGGGCATGGCTTATTTGTGGGCGTGGTTTTATGGTCATGTAACAATTCTTTCGGATTTAGCAGAGGTACTGGTCTACCAGGCTTTTAACTGCTTGCAGAGCTGTACCGGTCTACTCATTTGTTCTTGGAGCATTCTGGTCTACCCATTTGTTTTTGGAGGCACCGGTCTGCTCATTTGTTTTTGGAGGCACCTGTCTACTCATTTGTTTTTGGAGGTACCGGTCTACTCATTTGTTTTTGGAGGCACTTGTCTACTCATTTGTTTTTGGAGGCACCAGTCTACCCATTTGTTTTGGAGGCACCGGTCTACTCATTTGTTTTTGGAGGCACTGATTTACTCATTTGTTTTTGGAGGCACCGGTCTACTCATTTGTTTTTGGAGGCACCGGTCTACTCATTTGTTTTTGGAGGCACCGATTTACTCATTTGTTTTTGGAGGCACCGGTCTACTCATTTGTTTTTGGAGGCACCAGTCTACCCATTTGTTTTTCGAGCACACTGGTCTACTACCACACTGCCTTTTAACACTGATCAGCTGTAGGACGGCCCTTTGAAGCCCTATGGCAAGAGTTTAAACAGTTTTTTTTCCTTCTAGCTGATCAGCTGGGACTTGGGAGGCAACGAATAGATTGGGAGCGGGGCCAAATAAATGGTAAGAATAATGCGGGGGGGGGAGGGCTGGAGGGCCTAGCTCCCGAACAAAGAGAACTGGTTCGGTGACGTCATATCGTCACCGCTACCGGCTCAGCCAAACCGGGCCGAACCGGGAGGAACCCACCACTGGTTCTGACTATGCAACCAATAATAATTTCGTCTGTTCAAGGACTGGTGGAGAAAGCAGCTCCTGGAAGGAGATGAAGATGTGGAATCTTCTCTCCGCCTTCACCTCCATTCTGCTAAATAGTTTACGTGGCAATCCCCTGGTGTCAGATCATTCCAAATAATGCTTCCAATTACTCTTATTTTCCATCCAAGATCATTTTTCATGAAATAATTGTTGCAAGAAATGTCCTTCTGGATTCAGTTCCAAGTGGGGAAAAAGACACTGGAAACATGGTGGTTGCTGGTGGGGGAAAAAGACACTGGAAAGATGGTTTTAAGGGTGAACAGGATCACATGCCTTGAAGATTTGGGTGAAGGGGCAAAAATGGGGCAGAGACGCTGAGAGTGTCTGGGTTTTTTGCCTTCTCCGGGCTTTTGAATTTGAGCTTGTATTCTGATTGGTTGTCAGACTCCCATGGGTTCATGCAGGGGTAACTTTGTAGGTTGTCTTTGTCCCAGGCTTGGTTGAGCCTTGCCGGGTGATGATGTAATGAAAGGGCTTTGGGCAATTCCTATTATGGCCCTGCCTGAAGGAGGTAGAACTTTGTTATGTAGAATAGAATGATGTAGGTCTTAATGATCCATTGACAAAGGTGGAGGAGGGGGGTAGAGTTTCTTCCTCCCTTTTAGGGGAAATATACTGTCCTTTTAATATTTCCTAAAATATCTGATTTTCCCAGGAGAGGGGTGGGTGCTAACTTCCTACAGCATAATTCAGCATTGCTGTTAAATCTCAAAGATCCCCTTTCCGGCTTACCTTCCCAAAGTCCGTTTCAGGCAGGGAGCTATTTCATCCCTCCTTTGCATCCCACCTCGCAGAGGCAAAGACAAGTGAGACAAAAGGACCCAGGCCTGTGCACTTAACAAATCAGAAGGCAATCCATCTCCCAGAGAAAACAAGCCATGTTTACATTATTAAGTCAAAACTTCAAAGCAAATCAGAGGCAGAGAGAAAGGAGCCCATTTTCATCAATTATTACTGAGCTGAACCTAATTTTTCAGTCACTGCCGCATGGTAAATGGGAGCTTCTTTGCAGCCAAAAAAAAAAAAAAATCTTTCATCATCGTATTTACTAATCAGATATTAAACTTCTTGGAATTACAAATGACATTGTGGAAAGAAAGTTAAGAAGGGAGCAGAGACACGAGTGGGGGAGAGGCAAAGAAAGGTTCAGCTGAATTAATTTCAGAAAAGGGGGGGCTAATATTCAGTAAAGTTAGGGACAACACATCCTATTTGATTGTTGCCTGTATAAGATGGCAAGAGACGGATACCTCGGTCTATATACCAAACAAATGACCTATTGGGATCCTGTTCTGACTTAGGCTTCCTGAGACGTAAAAAGCACACGATGAGTCCCAAACACCCTCTTTTTATTTCAACGGCTGTGAATTCTGTTCATTCACAGCCCGTCATGAGTCACAAATAGTTTGTAAAGAGTCCGACAAAAGTCTGCCATAGTCCTTCGGGATAAGGCTGATAAGCACCCACCTTTATCTCCCTTGACACGCTACCAAAGACCTAACTGGCAATTAGCTTTGCAAGGCCACACAGAGCACAGAGTCAAAGTGGAGCTTCAGAATTTAAACTGATCAGAACGAACAAAGTTGCTTCCTGCAAAGGCTCACGTGCCTTTGCTCCTCCTTTATGTCTTATGGGAGGGGGCAATCATCTCCAAGCCCTACTCCTGAGTCGTCCCTTTTATCTTAATTGTTCTTGCCTTTTGGCAGCTCTGCGCATGCGCGCACTGGGAACATGCTCCCCCTGTTCCTCTGCCTTGCTGATGTCCGACTCTGGAGGCTCTGGAGGCAGCACGTAACTCTCAGATGGTCCTGGCCCCCTCTCTGCCTCTGAGCCCATGTCTGAGCCTTTCCCAGACTCCAGGATAGACCCATGTTCCTTCCCAACTTCCTCACTGTCCAACTCTCCTGCCAGCTCTGCAGGCTGCCGGAGCTGCCTGAAAACTGCACAAAAGCTACATCCATAAGATTTTGTCAATTAAACCCCAAGTCTGCAAACTCCAGATCCATTAAATTGAGGGGTTCTCATATTTCACAAATGCCAGTATGGTATTACAGAACGGAACAGAATTTTATATGATCAGTGACCAGTGCAAAAACTAAAGCTTAAAAAAACTTTAAAAACTTAGGTAAGAAAAACCAAAAGTACACATATAAACGGGATGAAACCCAGCTTAATAGCAGTGACTGTGAGAGGGATCTTGGAGTCTTAGTGGACAACCAGCTAAATATAAGCAAGCAGTGTGCAGCGGTAGCCAAAAATGCCAATGCAATCCTAAAATGCATTAACAGAGGGATGCAATCAAGATCAAGGGAGATATGGTTTGAGCCTAACAAGTTGTCCAGGCAATATATGTGTTCTGTAACTTTAATATGAATATATATTGTGTGACTTTAAAGTTTTACTGCTGATTCATTGTAATGCTGAGTCATGCTGTAATTAGATAATCACTAGTTGTAAACGTATTTAAGAAAGGTACTGTAACATATTCAGTTGATGATATGCTACCATAGTGTGTGGAGTTGCTATCATTGTGCTATCATCGTTGGATGGATCTGCTACCATTGTGGTTTGTGAACCAGAGTGAGTTTGTTATTCTAACCAACTACTGTTTGTGTGGTAAGAAGAGTTTTTGTATCACTGGACTGATTTAACTTGCCAAGACTTGGATTGATTTAAAGACTATGATATTGTTTTTTCACTATAAAGTAAACTTTTGATAAACCAGTTTGCACATCTCTTATTCATTGCTCTCAGCAACGTTTCTCTGTGTTCTACACTCTGCTGGTTGGTAACACAACAACAATATCCTTAACAAATACCACTCTATAAAGCCTTAGTAAGACCACACCTAGAATACTGCATCCAGTTTTGGTCACCACACTATAAAAAAAAAAGATGTTGAGACTCTAGGAAAAGTACAGAGGAGAGCAACCAGGATGATTAGGGGGCTGGAGACTAAAAATTAAAGATCATGGGTTGAGAGAAGCAAAAGCCTATTTAAATATCGTGGGATTATTAATTTTTTGCTTGCATGCTAAAGTTCTTAGTTCCAATTCTTGCTTCCTCTAGATTAGAGAGAGGGAGTAGGGATTATTTGTGTCTGAAATTGTGGAGAGTCCTATGAGGTAATTTTGAGGTCAATGGGCTTAAGGCTTCAATGCATTGGTGCATTTGCAGAACACTTTCAATGTTCTCAGATACTAATGGGAACAGAGTAATCCTTGTACCAGGTTTCTTCCAACTCTCTGAGCATACAAGCTTAAATTTCAGATCATTAGTCACTCAGGAGTTCTCACTCCTCACGGAAAAGCAAGCAGCCTCTCTCTCTCTCTCTTTGTTGAAGTCTCAACCTGTCCTCATCTTTCATCACAATTCATTGAGCAAATCATTATCAGCAGCCAAGGCTTTGTGCCAACCCAATGAGATGCATGAGTGATTCCATGCTGAGCCACGAAGATTGATATTCCACCAGAAACACCTCAAGTATCTCTGAAGATGGATTATTCATCAGCATCTTCAGCTACTGCAACGTGCATACAGATTATGGAGATATAGGCCACCAGAAGATCTTGGTGAAGAAGAACAGTCCCAGTTGGAAAAAAAACCCCCACAGAAATACAAAACAGTCACACAACAAGTCAAACCCCAGGGGGAGAGCCTTCTCTGTGGGGGCACCTACTATCTGGAACGAGCTCCCCCCCGAGATACGGAGGATTCCGGATCTGTGTACCTTCCGTCGCACGCTTAAGACGTTCCTATTCCAGCAAGCCGGCCTGACCTAAACTTCTCCGCTTTTAAATGGGAATTTTAAATTTGGTTTTAAATTATTGGGGTTTTAAATATGGTTCAGCCAAATTTATTTAATTTGTTTTATCTCTATTTTAAATTTTGTACTTTTATGTTTTATTTTTATGGCTGTTCACCGCTCTGAGTCCTTCGGGAGTAGGGCGGTATACAAATTCAATAAATACAAATACAAATACAAATACAAACGGGGAGCCGTCTAATCTTAGATGTCACTTGGAGACCTCGTTCCCTTCCTATTACCCAAGATCCTTTAATTTACTTTCCTTCACCTAAATTTGCATTTGCTTTCTCACTATTTCATCTGTGATGGAAACATTTAATCATGAGAATGGAAAATATAATCCGGTCACATTTTTTTTCTTGCTGCTGGGTTCTTCTACCAATGGATTTGACCAGTTTTCCTTCAGAGTTATAATTGCCACCACAAGCCAAGTGTTTCCATCGTCTCCTTACTATTAGAAGCTTATCTATATGTAAATGAAGGTGGGCATGTGACGGAAGTGTCTGAAGAATGTGATTAAAAAAAAAAGTCAATATGGTGGTCATAAGGCACAATCAAGGTGCTGCCGTGTTTTAGGTCTACTGAGTGTGTGATACATGTAGAGGATGGGTTAAGTTTCAGTCAGTCCATTGCAGCCGCCATCTTGATTTTTTGGCCATACCCTGCAGATGGCCCTAGACTGCGGTTTACCACACTAGTTTATAAACAAACTAGTTTACAAACAAGCTCTGCTCCCTACTAGCACTGATGATGTTACGTAGTTGGATAATGAAATGTGTGCAAGAAAACAACCAAGCTCAGAAAGTACCAAGGCCCTCTCTTTTCTGAGCTACAAACATTCTCTTCTATAGGAAAGAAAGTTTAATTTCAGCATTTCCCACTGTCTATAGTTCGATTCTGACCTGTTCAAGGTTGATTCATCCTTCCATCCTTCCAAGGTCGGTAAAATGAGGACCCAGATTGTTGGGGGCAATATGATGACTCTGTAAAACTGCTTAGAGAGGGCTATAAAGTACTGTGAAGCAGTATTTAAATCTAAGGGCTATTGCTATCTTCCTTCCTTCCTTCCTTCCTTCCTTCCTTCCTTCTTTCCTTTCTTCCTTCCTTCTTTCCTTCCTTCCTTCCCTCCCGCCCAGAGATCAGAATGAAGCATTGCAGGCTAACTCTGCTCACTGCCAAAAGCTCAATCCTGACTGGCTCAAGGTTGACTCAGCCTCCCATCCTTCCGAGGTCGGTAAAATGAGGACCCAGATTGTTGGGGGCGAGATGCTGACTCTTAGAGTGGGCTATACAACACTGTGAAGCAGTATATAAGTCTAAGTGCTATTGCTATAGACCAATAATCATGTAATTACCCAATTATTGGACTCCAATGCAGTAGGGGATCTGCTTTTAGTTTTTAAACAAGATGGAAACTGGTTCACATGAAAAAAGATCTCAATGTCATGGCTCCGAGCAAATCAGAATTCTGAGATTTGGCTCCTTCTCAAAGGTCTTCTTTATTGAGTACATCATATCGGCACAGCTTCAATGGAAAACCAATTCTAAATCTTTCCCGTGGTTTTGGTATAATTAAACGAAGAAGTAACCCCATCCCCAATTGTCACAGGTCATGTTGGCCAATTGGGTTAATTGGCGGGCTCTCCAGACACTCCTTCCCCATTCCTTATCCATTGCCAGTAGAGATGACCTTGGTTCCCAAGAGAAAGCTCTCTGTTTTTTCTACTAAGACATTCCAACCTCCTTCCCCCCTTCTCTTTCTATGTGGCAACTGAGGAACAGGAAAATGGCTGCTGCCAGGTTTTGGTTCAAAGTTGACACTAAAACTAAATTCTTAAGTCTATCTCAGCTGACAGAATACTTGACCAAAACAATCAATATTGACAATCAATATCAGTCAAGGTATCTATAGAATGTATAAAGGTAAAGGTTCCCCTTGCACATATGTGCTAGTCGTTCCTGACTCTAGGGGGCGGTGCTCATCTCCGTTTCAAAGCCGAAGAGCCAGCGCTGTCTGAAGACGTCTCCGTGGTCATGTGGCGGCATGACTCAACACCAAAGGAGCACGGAACGTTCTTACCTTCCCACCAAAGGTGGTCCCTATTTTTCTACTTGCATTTTTTTACATGCTTTCGAACTGCTAGGTTGGCAGAAGCTGGGACAAGTAACGGGAGCTCACCCCGTTACGCGGCACTAGGGATTCGAACCGCTGAACTGCCGACCTTTCGATCGACAAGCTCAAAGTCTAAGCCACTGAATGTATATACATATACATTATATACATATGTACATTCTGTCAGGTTTTCAGGCTGTCGTCAAGATGCATTTATCCTAGTGCTGACACATACATACATACATACATACATACATACATACATACATACATACTATGAATATACCTAGAATGTATATACCAGTATAAATATATAGACTATATCAGAGGTGGGTTTCAGCAGGTTCTGGCCAGTTCTGGAGAACTGGTAGTGGAAATTTTGAGTAGTTCAGAGAACCAGTAGTAAAAATTCTGATTGGCCCCGCCCCCATCTATTCTCTGGTTCCTGAGTCCCAACTGATTGGGAGGAAATGGGAATTTTGCAGTAACCTTCCCCTGGATTGGGGAGGGAATGGAGATTTTTATAGTATCCTTCCCCTGCCACACCCACCAAGCCATGTCCACCAAACCAAGCCACACCCACCAAGCCACACCTACAGAACCAGTAGTAAAAAAATTTTGAAACCCACCACTGGACTATATGAATGTTCCTGTGCAATTTCTCATATACCATTTATTCTTGTTATCATAAGATTGTTGTTGCCATGTGTTTGTTTCATATGATTTTTTTTTTCAAATATTCACTGCAGAAAGCATTCACTTATCCAAAAAATTCACACAGAATACATTTTTTGTCCTTTTTGCCTCCCCAGTTACAAAAGCACAACGGAAAAAAAAACCCCACAAACTTATCTTTCAAAAGCTCCATTCTTCTGCAATTACTTAAACAAATAAAAGTTGACTCAGAGTACCTTTGTCGAAAGAAGGTCAGCCATGCTCATAAACTGTGAACTGCCATTTGTAAAGAAAAGGGAATAATCAGAAACAATGGACTGTAGATCCCATTATAGAAGCGAAAAGAAAGCAGGCTGAGTGATGAAAATATCTCTACAAGCACATAGTCATTATCAGTCATTAACATTTATTTTGGGCCTGAATTTTCTGCCTTCTTTTTATGATTTTTTTTTAACCCCTCACAAGGTCTACTGTTATTAAAAGTAGCAACCATACATAGCAGGTTAAAATTATTGCTTTTCTTCATAGCGTTTCATGTTACCAAATAATCCAGAAAAGTTATACAAATTAGGAGTTCTTAATATATCTCAATATATCTGTACAGGTTATATAGTATTACATTGTTTGTTAGTGACTGTTTGAAGTTACAACGGCATTGAAAAAAGTGACTTCTGACTGTTTTCACACTTACAACCATTGCCCCATGGTCACATGATAAAAATTTAGCTGCTTGGCAACTGACTCATATTTATGACCATTGTAGTGTCCTGGGATCATGTGATCACCTTTTGTGACTTTGTGGCAAACAATGTCAATGAAGAAGTCAGAATCACTTAACAAACATTTTACGAATCTAACAACTGCAGTGATTCACTTAAGAAATATGGCAAGCAAGGTCATAAAATGAGGGAAAATTCACTTAACTGTCTTGCTCAGTGGTGAAATACAATTGGGCGTGGCTTGGTGGGCGTGGCAGGGGGAGGATACTGCAAAATCTCCATTTCCACCCCACTCCAGGGGAAGGATACTGCAAAATCCCCATTCCCATCCCACTCTTGGACCAGCCAGAGGTGGTATTTGCCGGTTCTCCAAATTACTCAAAATTTCCACTACCAGTTCTCCAAACTACTCAAAATTTCCATTATCGGTTCTCCAAAGTACTCAAAATTTTCACTACCGGTTCTCCAAACAACTCAAAATTTCCACTACCGGTTCTCCAAAGTATTAATAATTTCCATACCGGTTCTCCAAACTACTCAAAATTTCCACTACCGGTTCTCCAAACAACTCAAAATTTCCACTACCGGTTCTCCAAAGTATTAATAATTTCCATACCGGTTCTCCAAACTACTCAAAATTTCCACTACCGGTTCTCCAAACTACTCAAAATTCCCACTACCAGTTCTCCAAACTACTCAAAATTTCCACTACCGGTTCTCCAAACTACTCAAAATTCCCACTACCAGTTCTCCAGAACCTGTCAGAACCTGTTGGAGTTCACCCCTGGTCTCGCTTAGTAACCAATTTTGAAACTCAGTTACAGTCGAAATCTATCTGTATTAATCCATATAGAGTTTTTCATTGGCCAAATCAAAAGTCAAACCACTGTTGGATTAAATTCTGCTCCCAGGGACGTGGCTAAAATATGGGAGGATTTTGCTATTCTGGGAGGTCATTTCATTGTCCATCCATCATAGCTCATCAATTGATATATTTTGCCCCCACCACACCCCATATCACGGACATTCTTGATGGTATCTTAAAACATTGAATGGCAATGAAAGAGGGAAGGGAAAAGCAAAGAGATAGAAGGAAAAAAAATCCCTAACAATTTAGGGAGAATGGAATCTGAGCCTTCAGTCCCTTAAATTTCTCATCCTGAAAACTGCCTAATTATCATAGAACCATATCTCTATTTAACATTTTTTTCTATCTCTTTTGATTTACTAAGAGCCCCTATGAGGAATGTAAGCGTCTTTGTGAGTTAGAGTAATCAAGAGTTGGGTGCCTTTTCTATGCCAGCAAAATTGGTAATGCATTTTCCCGTTTCAGCTGTTATATATAATCTCGTATAAGTTTTATGTTACTGTCCGTTTTATTACTGCCTGTATGGTATTATTGTCTTAGACATCTTACTTCTTGTAGGCTATTTCAAGTTACTGACCTTTGGCCATAATAAAGATTCACTCCTCTATTCCTTGCCTCAAAATCTCTCTCTTTAAAAAAAAAAATAAAAAAAAAATCATGGACTCCAGTAGCAAACGTGGATGGTAAGGGCTAAAAGAATTGGAGCCAGGTGGAAAATATATTTTGTTGAAGAATGACTCTTAACATTTATCCCCCGTTCCATTTAAGAATAAATCGGATTTTGTATCTTCTTACTAGGAAAAGCATTCCAAATGAAGTCTCAATTAATTGCATTGATGACATTCAAAAGAGGGAGCAATTGCCACCATGCAGAGAAGGATAATACTCTTTGTCTTTCCTGAGACGCTGTTATTGAAAAGGAGGAAATTATATGGATAAAGAAAGGAGACAACTCTTAATTTGATACTAGAAATATGATTTATCTGGATTCAGGTTTAGGTTTATCAGATTTCAGATGGAAATTGTTCTTAGCTAAATGTCAAGGTTCGGACATATTTGTTATTTTACTTTTCTCCTGCATTCAGACTTTTCAAATCACAGGACTTTGTTTTGCTTGTAAATTCTTAGAAGACCCTGATGAAAGATTATTCTCACCGCCACCAGCTGATACTCAAAACTAACAAACCCGAGCCAATCCTTTATCATCATCATTGAACAACCCCATAATCCCTTGCGAGGTGGAGTCTGGGCAACTGAATGGAGCTAGCAGATTGTTTTAATGGCCGGATGCCCTTCCTGTCACCTATGCGGAGTTTTGTTCAGCAGATATATTCTCAGTGTGCCTAGAGAGAGAAATATCTGCCTCTACCTAGGATTGAACTCACAGCCTCCTGATTGCTCCACCTCTAGGCCACCGCACCACTCCAAAGCCAATCAATCCTTTATCCCACCCAGAAAATGTAGGTGTCCTGTCTGAAATATTTCCTGATGTGTTCTATAAAATTATTTGGAAATAATTTGGACAAAGATGTTCTGGAGCATAGGGAAGCATGAAAAGGCTGTATATCTGCATCCTTTTAAAGCAGCTGCGTCTTTCTATGGAATATTGAGGATTACAGAGGCTGCTATGGCATTCCAGGAAAAGACACAGCTGCTTTAAAGAGTTGCAGGCAAATATTTTCACTCCCACATGCTCTGAAACATCTTTTTGGAACTAAACATTTCCTCGCCTTACACTGTCTAATCGTTCCTGTGCAAAAATTGTACAGGGATGCAATATAAAATGAATCAAGCAGATCAAAGAAAAATGTTCTTCTTCAATCGTTTTGTTCCCTTTTCTGTATTCAGATTAGTCATTCTTCCAGACTATCAGAGATCCACAGATGTTTTTAAGTTACATAATTTGGCCCAATCCATGCTGCATGCTTGGTTCTCTGTCTGCTTCTTCTGCATGGATGTTCTTTCCAAGGAAGCAGGCGTGACAAATGAAAAGAATCAATATCTGAAGCTATGCCACCCATCCTAGCAAAAGGTGACTCACGTTGAATGCTTAAGCTTATTAGAACAGTTAATCAGTGGAACAACTTGCCTCCAGAGGTTGTGAATGCTCCAACACTGGACGTTTCTAAGAAGATGTTGGATAAACATTTGTCTGAAGTGGTGTAGGGTTTCTTGCCTAAGCAGGGGGTTGGACTAGAAGACCTCCAAGGTCCCTTCCAACTCTGTTATTCTGCTATCCTTCCTTCCTTCCTTCCTTCCTTCCTTCCTTCCTTCCTTCCTTCCTTCCTTCCTTCCTTCCTTCCTTCCTTCCTTCCTTCCTTCCTTCCTCTTTCACCTTTCCTTCTTTAGCAATAGCTATAGAGTTTGAGTAGAAGACCTCCCAGGTCCCTTCCAACTCTGTTATTCTATTCTATTCTATTCTATTCTATTCTATTCTATTCTATTCTATTCTATTCTATTCTATTCTATTCTATTCTATTCTATTCTATTCTATTCTATTCTAACCTACTCTACTCTACTCTACTCTAACCTACCCTATTCTACCCTACCCTACCCTACCCTGCCCTATTCTATTCTATTCTATTCTATTCTATTCTATTCTATTCTATTCTATTCTATTCTATTCTATTCTATTCTATTCTATTCTATTCTATTCTATTCTATTCTACCCTAACCTACTCTACTCTAACCTACCCTATGCTACCCTACCCTACCCTACCCTACCCTACCCTACCCTACCCTACCCTATTCTATTCTATTCTATTCTATTCTATTCTATTCTATTCTATTCTATTCTATTCTATTCTATTCTATTCATTTCTATTTCTATTTCTATTCCATTCTATTCTCTGAATGGAAGTTCTGGAGCTTTTTACGGTGCAGACTAAAATTTAAGTAACAGAAGAGATAACTAGAAGTGGGACAGTGAGGAGATCTCAGAGGGTTACAGCAACATTTTATTAAGCAGAGTAAACCCTCCCAATATGGGGAGAGGAGATATATTTAAAATGGATACAGGGCTCACACACACGCACACCTGCTAAATATTCCCTTTTAATGCATTTCAATTAGTGGCACAGGAACTACGTGAGAAATGAAGTGATTTATTTTTCACAACGTTTGATTAAAAACTATTTCGAAAGAGGGTTATAACGCAATGCCTTTTTCTTCTTTAAAAAAAAAAACGTAAACATTCACTCCTTACTACCCTATTCTGCTGTAGCAGTCTTTAGGGTTCAGCAGAATTCATCTGCTTTTCATTTCTGCCAATATTATCCCACCTTCTACCTGAGCGGATGCCGGATACTCTCAGGACTCGGGCTCCAAAAGAGGAAATGTGCTATTTTTTTTATTTTTGCCAAGCGCTTCTGAATCCCTCCTGACAGGTCACATGCGCTGCGAACATGCACCGACAGTTTGAAATCATTACTGAACATTACATGTGCAATTGGCTTAATTGCACTTCATGTTCTCTATTCAGAATCGTCCCCTCCACCAAAAGCCATATAAATGAAGGCAGAGCTGAATCAACCACACTGCAAGCACAAATGGTTTAATTCCACAGCCGCTTGCATAATTAACGCCCCGTTTTGTTTGAGGTTCTGATGAGAATCTTCTCAAACCTGCTGCTTGTTCAAGACACTTAATTGCACGGGAAAATATGAGCTCTCTCTCTCCCTCTCTCTCCCCTCCCTTCCAAGAATGGATGGCCGTGGACAATTATAATATTCTGCATGAAGAAAAAGCACAGCAGTCGAAAATTGCACAGAGAATAGAATAGAATAAAATAGAAAAGGAGAGGAGAGGAGAAGGAGAGGAGGAGGGAAGGGAAGGGAAGGGAAGGGAAGGGAAGGGAAGGGGAAGGAAGAGAAGAGAAGAGAAGAGAAGAGAAGAGAAGAGAAGAGAAGAGAAGAGAAGAGAAGAGAAGAGAAGAGAAGAGGAGAAGAGAAGAGAAGACAAGACAAGAGAAGACAAGAGAAGAGAAGAGAAGAGAAGAGAAGAGAAGAGAAGAGAAGAGAAGAGAAGAGAAGAGAAGAGAAGAGAAGAGAAGAGTTGGAAGGGACCTTGGAGGTCTTCTAGTCCAACCCTTGCTACACCACTTCAGACAAATGGTTATCCAACCTCTTCAAAAAAAGCTTCCAGTGTTGGAGCATTCACAACTTCTGGAGGCAAGTTGTTCCACTGATCAATTGTTCTAACTGTTAGGAAATTTCTCCTTAGTTCTAAGTTGCTTCTCTCCTTGATTAGTTTCCACCCATTGCTTCTTGTCCTACCCTCAGTTGTTTGGAGAATAGCTTGACTCCCTCTTCTTTGGGGCAGCCCCTGAGATATTGGAACATTGCTATCATGTCTCCCCTAGTCCTTCTTTTCATTAAAGTAGATATACCCAGTTCCTGCAACCGTTCTTCCTATGTTTTAGCCTCCAGTCCCCTAATCATCTTTGTTGCTCTTCTCTGCACTCTTTCTAGAGTCTCAACATCTTTTCTACATCGTGGCGACCAAAACTGAATGCAATATTCCAAGTGTGGACTTACCAAGGCCTTATAAAGTGGCATTAACACTTCACGTGATCTTGATTCTATCCCTCTGTTTATGCAGCCTAGAACTGTGTTGGCTTTTTTGGCAGCTGCTGCACACGGCTGGCTCATATCTAAATGGTTGTCCACTAGGACTCCAAGATCCCTCTCACAGTTACCACTATTGAGCAAAGTACTACATATACTGTATATGAGATACTCATATGCATTTCCCTACATAAATATGTGCACAACTTTCGTCGTGGTGGCGCCTTCGCTGAGCAGGTGTCGAGTTTTCCCACGAAGGACAACTTTTATTGGCCAACTCGGAATTGAAATGGGACGCTGGAGTTTAGAAAAGCAGGGATACTATTATTGGAAAATTTGTGTTCCTCTATCTAAATGAAAACTTGCACTCGTTTACCTGCGATCTACAATAGACCACAAAATATTGGCATCGACGTATAGACTTTGTTCTTACTCATTTAGAGACAGCCACATTCAAGTGAACTCAATTTGGGTTAGAAATCTATTTAAACACTTGGCTAACAGTTGTTTTCGATGTCAATTAATGGCTTTCCTTTTTTTGGAGACAGAAAGAAAAGGGAGAGCAAAGGCCTTGCAGTAGGAGAAGGCGATAAGAATATATATATATTTTTAACCCCACAATTTTGAAACTAAAGGATAATAATAATAATAATAAAAATTGAGTAGGCACACTTTAAAGACTTCCCGATTAGCTAACTTGAGATACTGGGCCTATTGTTGCTACAAGGAGGAGATTATTTTCTCAGCCTGCCACAAGTTGATAACAATTTCATCCACTAGCCGGAAAGCTTATTGATAAAAAGGCAGAAATAGCACAAGGAATCAGAATGTGCATGAATCTCGGAGAGCCAACACAATCCCTGGTTTTCTGATGAATTCCGCAACATGATTTTTAAGGTCCTTCAGGCAAGGAAGGGGGGGGACCATCAATTTGCTGGCCAGCAATTAAGCCCTAGTATGGCTTAAGGAAGGGGTCTGCAACCTTAAACACTCAAAGAGCCATTTGGATCCGTTTCCCACAGAAAAGAAAACACCGGGAGCCACAAAACCCTTCCCGTGCCTGACTATTTCTTGAGCGGCCACAAAACTAGCATATGTAGTTGAATTAAACGTTCTGTTTTCTTCTGAAACTTTTTCTTTTCTTAGATTTATCCATGGTTGGCCTACTGGGGGTTGAAAAGCTCAATAAATCGCCTGCCAGTGGGTGTTGCACTTTGGAGATTGTGACACATATTTTGAGTGACAGGGAGCTGCAGCAGAGGAGTGAAAGACCCACATGTGGCTCCAGAGCTGCAGGTTGCTGACCCCTGGGTTAAGGGACACAGTGGCTCAGTGGCTAAGATGCTGAGCTTGTCTATCAAAAGGTCGGCAGTTCAGCGGTTCGAATCCCTAGTGCCACGTAATGGGGTAAGCTCCGGTTACTTGTCCTAGCTTCTTCCAACCTAGCAGTTTGAAAGCACGTAAAAAATGCAAGTAGAAAAATAGGGACCACCTTTGGTGGGAAGGGAACAGCGTTCCGTGCACCTTTGGCATTTAGTCATGCCGGCCACACGATCACGGAGACGTCTTTGGACAGCACTGGCTCTTCGGCTTTGAAACGGAGATGAGTACTGCCCCCTAGAGTCGGGAACGACTAGCACATATGTGCAAGAGGAACCTTTACCTTTACCTTATGGGTTAAGGAACATGGTTCTCCTTAGAAAACAGCATTTCCTTGTTACCCACTAGGTTCTCTGTCCCTCAGGATGTTAATTGATTGTTTAGATTAAAAAACAAAAGAGAGGAAAAATTTTGAGAAGCGAGTCCTCCAGAGACCATTGTGCCAGCCTCCTGCATTCTTGTTAAGATGAAAAATGTTTCCGAATCTTGTATAGGTCCCGAGAGAATTCTTTGAAAATAAAGAGGGTAGATGAGAAAATGTGATGAGCGCTTTGTTTAGAAGAGGTCCTGTCTCCCTAGAAGATATACACAAAATTGTGGTGGGTTGGGAAAAACATTCTGGGAATCTAGAGAAGATGGTGAGGAGCAACTTTTTGCCTTCTGGTGGCTATGTTTGTTGTTGTTGTTAGTTGCGAAGTCGTTTTCGACCCATCGCAACCCCATGGACAATGTTCCTCCAGGCCTTCCTGTCCTCTACCATCCTCTGGAGTCCATTTAAGCTCACACCGACTGCTTCAGTGACTCCATCCAACCACTTCATTCTCTGCCGTCCCCTTCTTCTTTTGCCCTCCATCTTTCCCAGCATTAGGCTCTTCTCCAGTGAGTCCTTCCTTCTCATTAGGTGGCCAAAGTATTTGAGTTTCATCTTCAGGATCTGGCCTTCTAAAGAGCAGTCAGGGTTGATCTCCTCTAGGACTGACCAGTTTGATCGCCTTGCAGCCCAAGGGACTCTCAGGAGTCTTCTCCAGCACCAGCGTTCAAAGGCCTCCATTCTTTGGCGCTCAGCCTTCCTTATGGTCCAACTTTCACAGCCATCCATTGCAACTGGGAAAACCATAGCCTTGACTATACGCACTTTAGTGGCTATGTTGGAGGCCCAAATTTTGCAACTGATCCAGATTTTGGAGGTGGGAGTATAATTCAGAGGTTGCAAAGATACCTAAATACTTCTCCACTGGGTATCTTTTATCCATCTACAATGAAGGCCATCTACAAAGGAAGGGAAGGTGATCCCATTTTCTCCACTCTGCAATAGCAAATGTATAAGGGTGTCACAGCTGATGAAGGCTTGTGTCTCTCTGCAGATGCCACTTTCGTTCACTTGTAGACAGTGATTTCTGGGAATCGGTGTTAGGAATATGCATTTCTAGCCAAAGACAAGTCAAAACATGCTTTGCGTGCAGTTTGCAACTGTTGGAAGAAATATCCATCTGGTTCAGTTCCAAGCTGGCAGATAGACACTGGGAACAGGGAGGCTGATGGGAAAAATGGTTTATTGTTGAAGCAGAACCACATGTGATTCTGGGCAGCTGACCAAAATGGAATTGAGAGTGGGTGAGTTGTAAACCCTCTTTGGGGTTTGTATTGGAGCTTCCTGTTCCTGTGCAAGAACGTGTCCTTTAATATTCTATGGGCTGTTGTCAGATTCCTATGGGGTCATGTAGGGGTCATAGCTGGCTCTATAGGCAAAAGGGGAAATGTAAATCCTAGGTGCTTTTCTGAGCTAATTTTGTCAATCTTTTGTTTGTTGTTCATCTGAGTTTCTGTCTTGACCCAGTCTTTCTGAATGAATTACCAAATCTGCATTTCTAAAAGCTGGCCTCCTCAGTTTCTGCTTGGGAGCAAAGGGAGTGGTGTTGGTTTCTGTCTTTAACAGCATGTTTCTCCATTTCTCCTTTAGGGAAATATAATATCCTGCTTTTTTGATATTCCTCAAAATATTTCATTCTTCCAGGAGGAGGGGAGGCTTCCCACACAACCATTCAAGAATCAGCAGTCTTTCTATTAAACCCAAGACTAGATCAATTCCACCACTCTACTTAACGTGTTCCTCCAGCTCTATCTCTACACTATGGGTCTGAGGTTGTTTTTTTTTTTTTCTTTTTCAACAGTTAATTACCAGTAGGATGGCATGGATCAGTTTTTCCTATCTTTTACCCTATACTACTACTACTACTACTACTACTACTACTACTACTACTACTATAGTCGTGTCGGGAACACCAAAGCACTTCTGGGTTTGATTGCCCTGCAGTCCAAGGGACTCGCAGGAATCTTCTCCAGCACCATAATTCAAAGGCCTCCATTCTTTGATGCTCAGCCTTCCTTATAGTATACAATTACAGTAGTATCATGCAATTGTTTCTCAGAATCCTCAGGCACAACAAGGACAAACCACCAAGAACAACGTTGGAATGTAATGCTGGTTTAATCTTGTCCGTCCCGAAAACGCTGCAGTCGTAACGATGTAAAATTGGCGCTCCATGCATACGGCATATAGCGCTTAAATCCATCCCGCGCCCGCCAGCTGTGAGGCGGAGCCCGGAACAACGCCCCGCCAGTGGCGAATCAGCAGGCTGGAAACGGGCGGGGCGGTGATAGGAGCCAGCTGCTGCATGTCAGAAACTTCCCGAGCAAAAGCTACCCGACCCTGTGAAACCCTAGCCCCGACGCTTCCACCCCCCCCCCACCGAAGCGCCTCTGTGCATCCCCCCCCACGTGTAAATGTGCGCGTGTCCCGGCCGAAACTAGGAAGCGTGTTGGAGGGGCGGGCGCAGCCCCATGCTATCCCACGCCCGTGTTGCCGCGCGGGCGAGCGGAGCCAGGTGAGTTGTCGAGCGGTTCGGCGCCCAGCGGGAGGATAGGGCTCGACATTGTTAGCATAATCCCCAATATACGTACCTTTTTTCCCCAATTATTAGTTCTCATCTACCATCTTCTTGACCAATACAGGCTATTAACTATATTTCCTTCAGGTAGATAATCACAATCAATCTGTGCAGGCTGGAAACAATTTTTGTATTCAGACACTTCACACAGTAATGTTAAGAATTTTTTCATGGATTCAGCCTAGCTGGTATTTACCTATCCTTGAAATATTAAACCCTGAATGAATTCGTTTACAGAAGAAATAAGACACTGTTTCCCCAAAAATAAGACCCTGTCTTATATTTTTTTGAACCCCGAAATAAGCGCTTGGCCTTATTTTCAGGGAGGTCTTATTATTTTGGGGCGTGTGGAGCAAGACGGGGATCCTCTTGCTGTCTTACCTGATTTCCACCTCTGTCTCCCTAACACTAACCAGAGGAAATGGCGGGGACAAGCTGTGCATGCATTTAAATATTTTGGGGGCGGGCTTATTTTCGGGGTAGGGTTTATTTTCAGGGAAGGGTTTATTTTCGGGGGAGGGCTTATTTTCAGGGGAGGGTTTATTTTTGGGGGAGGGCTTATTTTCAGGGGGGGGCTTATTTTTGGGGTGAGGGTTTCTTTTCAGGGGAGGGCTTATTTTCAGGGAAAGGCTTATTTTCAGGGGAGGGCTTATTTTTGGGGGAGAGTTTCTTTTTCAGGGGAGGGCTTATTTTCGGGGAAAGGCTTATTTTCAGGTGAGGGCTTATTTTTGGGGTGAGGGTTTCTTTTCAGGGGAGGGCTATTTTGGGGGGAGGGTTTCTTTTCAGGGGAGGGCTTATTTTGGGTGAGGGTTTCTTTTCAGGGGAGGGCTATTTTGGGGGGAGGGTTTCTTTTCAGGGGAGGGCTTATTTTGGGGGAGGGTTTCTTTTCAGGGAAGGGCTATTTTTGGGGGAGAGTTTCTTTTCAGGGGAGGGCTTATTTTGGATTGAGAGTTTCTTTTCAGGGGAGGGCTTATTTTTGAGGGAGGGTTTCCTTTCAGGGAAGGGCTATTTTGGGGGGAGAGTTTCTTTTCAGGGGAGGGCTTATTTTCAGGGAAAGGCTTATTTTCAGGAAAACATGGTATTGTTCTGAAATGATTCTAGAGGTAAAAATTTGTGAGGGGAAATATCATTCCCCCTTTAAAAATTCAGACCCAATTCCATCTATATATAACAAAAAAATTCCAAGGACTTTTTTGAGGGACAACATTGGATAAGAAAACCCACTTAAATCCCTTTTCGTAAAAAGTTCCAATGTTGAAAACGAGCCTCTCCTAGTGATATTTATGTATCCAAGGCAACAAAGATGCCCGTTTCTATAATTCAGCAAGACTATAATTCAGCAGAAAAAGGTAACAATGCATGACAAAGTTTTGTTGTTGTTGTTGTTGGAAACTAGGTCAAAGCTTTCGGGATGACAAACCCCGACTCCAGCTCACAAAGTAGCAACTGGAGGCCCACCCTGCAGAATTACCTTCACTTTCAAGATTCATAGATGGTTTTTGAAAAGGAAACATTGGCTAAGCTCCATAAAAACCTGATGCTTTTTCTCTCCTTAAAAATGGCCACATTTTGGAAAATAAGACTTAATGGACTGATCAGTGTCTCAAACTCAAAAAATATACCGTGGAACTACAAAAGATGAAGAAAACATGGTGATGCAATAGCAATAGCACTTATTATTTATTTATTTATTTATTTATTTATTTATTTATTATTTATTTATTTATTGGTTCAATTTATATGCCGCCCTTCTCCGGAGATTC
>NW_027256892.1:19526772-19534272 GCF_029215685.1 Pituophis catenifer annectens
CAAGTAGAAAAATAGGGACCC
Organism: Pituophis catenifer annectens; assembly: GCF_029215685.1. NCBI lineage: Eukaryota > Metazoa > Chordata > Lepidosauria > Squamata > Colubridae > Pituophis > Pituophis catenifer. The sequence goes on from NW_027256892.1 coordinate 19,526,794, forward strand.
CCTTTGGTGGGAAGGTAACAGCGTTCCGTGCGCCTTTGGCATTGAGTCATGCCGGCCACATGACCACGGAGACGCCTTCGGACAACACTGGCTCTTTGGCTTTGAAACGGAGATGAGCATCGCCCCCTAGAGTCAGGAACGACTAGCACATACGTACAAGCAGAACCTTTACCTTTACCCCAAGAAAAGATAAATGGGGGAACGCAGCAGCCACATTTTGTTTAGCCCTTCTACCTTGGGAAGGGTTTAAAAACAGATGAGCCTGAAGGATAAAAACTATCCAGATTGCTTTCTTTGCCTTGGCACATAGCTACAGCTACCACAGTCAAGTCTGTCATTTCTCTGCTGTCACACAGTTTCGAAACAACCTGCTTGCATATTGGTCCACACCCCTACGAGAATCCTACACTTGGCTGCCAAGGCAGATCAGTCATCAGCTCAATACCTCTGCAGGGAGCTGTGGAAAAGCCAACAGCACTTTTTTTTTCTTTTCTTTTTAGGACCCTGTAATCTCTTTTTACTGGGGGTGGAGTTGAGTCAACTGAACGGAGCTGAGCGTTTACTGGCCGGATGCCCTTCCTGACACCGCACGGAGTTTGCAGCAGATATTTTCTCGTTGCGCCCTGATAGAGAAATATCTGTTGCTGCCTAGGATTGAACTCTCAACCTTCTGAATGGGAGGTAAGACTCTTTACTTCTAGACCATCGTGCCCAGGGATGGGATTCTACCGGTATGGACCGGTTCAGGCGAACCGGTAGCTCCAACGATCAGCTGGGAGCGAACCAGTTCGCTCTGACAATCAGCTGCGGCCGCTCGCCCACCCCTGCGTTATACTGACTTTTATCTTCGCAGCCGATTAGCGCGGCTGAGTGGATTGCAGCGCCTCAGCTGTTTTAATTCCCTAGCACTAACACGGAAGGTGATATTTTGTTCAACTGTGCACGCGCATGGAGCGTGTGTCTGGTGTGCACACCCGCGAAGTGCATGATCATCGAACCGGTTGGTTAAACCGGAAGGATCCCGTCACTGTCTGTGCCCCTTAAACAGCCAATAAAGACCAATAAAATATTTGTAACTCAGGTTGAAATGAGGGCTCCTTGGTGCTCCCTGAGCTCAGTTGTTGTCCGGCAGATGTTTCATTACCCAAACTAGGTAACATCCGTGTTAGAAGGGAGTGGGGTTTATGGAGCAGAAGACAAGCAGGAGGAAAAGGGGGGCTGTGGGGTTCTTGATGCTCTCTGAGCTTGGTTGTTTTCTTGCAGACATTTAATTACCCAAACTAGTTAACATCACCATCAGTGGTAGACCTGATAAAGTTACCACACCAAAGACCCCTCAGCAATACTAGGCTTCACAGTTTGAGGAGGGGAAAAAAAAACTAATTTATTTTTCCCCACAGGGAAAAATTCAGAGATATGCAGAATCTGTTCCCCCAACTCATCCACAGATCTCCATGACTAACGAAGAGAAATTCCTGGATTTATTTTGTGTGTTAGAATATCTTTCAAAAATAAAGTATAATTTAAAAGTGAAAATATATGTCCGTTTCAATCTTGTTGTTACGTACGGAAGGAGAAATCTGTCCGTGGCAGAGATGGTGTTTCACCTCCCCATTTGCAAAAAGGAAGTGTTGCCCGTGATGGAAAAATCTCAAAGACTTGGAAAAGTATCAGATAATCGATATTCACAGCCACCTCCAAATATGACTATACTTCCTGGAATTCTAAAGTATGGTAAGATTTGCCTTATCTTTTTCTTAGTAGGTGGATGGTTTTCCCCCCCCAATGTATTAGAAACACCTTCATGGTTTCCACAAATTTTCCTAAAGATTTTGCAACTCGTCCTTTTCAAGAATGAATCAAATGCCTTTAATTCAGCGGTGAAATCTGCCCGGTTCTATCTGGCTCGCCGAACTGGTAGCGCCGGTAGCGGGAGGCTCCGCCCATCCTCTGGGACGTCATTACGTCCCACTTTTTTACCTTCTGCGCATGCGCAGAAGAGGCGTGCACATGCTCTCGTTCCTGAACCGGTAGCAAAGGTAAGTGGATTTCACCGCTGCTTTAATTAATTAAGCCATTAATATGTGAAAAGATCCTTCAGGTAGTTTAAAAAAAATGTTATTTATTGACAAGTGAGGTCTTGGGATCCTGGCTAATTATTGTTGCAGATTTTCAGTGGTCCTTGATCTCCTGCTAGAAGAACCGAAGCAAAACAATAACAAGAGGGAATAGATACCAATAAGTTTTGAAGAGGATATGATGGGAAGTGTGGAGTGGATTTTTTTTTTCTTTTTTCTGTATCATGCTTAAAGGGGTAAGACGAGTCTTATCTCTCCTGAACAGATTCATTTAGAAGATAAATTAATCTGTTCAAGACAGACGAGATATAGATGGCTCTCTTGCTGAGTCCTGAGCGTAGGCCTGCAGCAAGATTTTTGCCCTCTTTCCAATGTGCTAGAGTGGTCGTACTTACGGGGAAAGCACAGCCCGTTCGCTGCCCTTGAAGGCAACAGTGTGCATCGCACACTATCAAGCTACAAAATGTGCAGCATTTAGAACCACTATTCCCAGTGTGTCAAGGGGCATTTTATTAGCAAGACCTTCCCCACAGTACTGCCTTAAGTCTACGTATATTCACCCAGGTTGTATGGCTGTAATATTATTAATATTCTCATCTTCTCTGCTACCACCTCTTATAGAGCACTGTACACCCAGACAACTAGACACAAGAACAGTTTTTTCCCCGAACACCAGTGGTGGGTTCCTCCCGGTTCGGTCTGGTTCGGCCGAGCCAGTAGCGGTGACGATATGACGTCACCGAACCGGTTCTCCCCCCCCGCCCTCCCACCCACCCACGTTATTCTTACCTTTTATTTGGTCCCACCTCCAATCTATTGCTGCCTCCTGAGTCCCAGCTGATGACTAGAGGGAAAGAAAACTGTTTAAACTCTTGCCGCGGGGCTTCAAAGGGCCGTCCTACAGCTGATCAGTGTTAAAAGCAAACAAATGAGTCGGGTCGTGTGAGGACTGGTCATAAGTGTGAGGACCTTCCAGAAATGACTCTGACCAGCTAGCCACACCCACCTAGTCACATGACCTCTAAGCCACACCCACAAAATAAGCCACGCCCACAGAACCGGTAGTAAAAAAATTTAGAACCCACCCCTGCCGAACACCATCACTCTGCTAAAAAAATAATTCCCTCAAACTGTCACTAAGGTTGCATTACTATTACTATTAGTCTTCTCCCTGTTCCTATCACTCATTGTCAGATCCTTAGAGTGATACTGCCAAACAATTGGGAGAAGGGGGAGGCTTGGATTCAATTTACTAGCATTGCCTGTGTCAACAAATATTTTACAACCTATATCCTGGCGCCAAAGAGCCCTGAGAGTCCTCCTAACGTGGAGGAATGTTTATGACAGCCATGTGGGCTGTTTCACTTTAAAGGATAACGATGTGAATACATGTTTGCTCGGGTTCTCAGGGAAACTAGTAAAGAAAACATCTTCACACTTGTGTATTGGCTAAAATCTGCATTCTGATTTAAAGGGAGGGGTCTCTACTGCTTTAATCCTACTTGTTTTGCCTAAGGGTATTCAGATCTTGCTTTAACTGGGTTGCTATCACTTCTGCTTAATAAAAGGTTCCTTTTGAACGACCATATTTCAAGAGTTTTTACTTTCTTAAGTTGGAAGGAGAGGCAATTGTTAACTCATCTCCTCCCACTTATGACTACATGACTGTAACTTTGTTGCTTGTATCCTTTTGATTTATATTGATATTGAATGTTTCCTGATTGCTTATTTGTACCCTATGACTATCATTAAGTGCTGTACCTTATGATTCTTGACGAATGTATCTTGTCTTTTTATGTACACTGAGAGCGTATGTACCAAAGACAAATTCCTTGTGTGTCCAATCACACTTGGCCAATAAAGAATTCTATTCTATTCTATTCTATTCTATTCTATTCTATTCTATTCTATTCTATTCTATTCTATTCTATTCTAATTCTAATTCTAATTCTAATTCTAATTCTAATTCTAATTATATTCTATGTAACATTATTATGATTATTATTACCTTGTTGCTTTGCATGTACACCAAGAACTTCTGCACTGGGGACAAATGTGTGTATCTAATCACACTTGGCCAATTCCAATATTCCAATTTGAAATATTCCATTCCAAATTGTTCTATTCTGTTCTGTTCTGTTGTGTTCTGTTCTATTCTATTCTATTCTATTCTATTCTATTCTATTCTATTCTATTCTATTCTATTCTATTCTATTCTATTCTATTCTATTCTATTCTATTCTATTCTACTCTACTCTACTCTACTCTACTCTACTCTACTCTACTCTACTCTACTCTTCTCTATTCTCGGTATTCTGTTCTGTTCTGTTCTGTTCTATTTTCTATTCCTATTCCTATTCCTATTCCTGTTCCTGTTCCTGTTCCTGTTCCTGTTCCTGTTCCTGTTCCTGTTCCTGTCCTATCCTATCCTATCCTATCCTATCCTATCCTATCCTATCCTATCCTATCCTATCCTATCCTATCCTATCCTATCCCTATCCCTATCCCTATCCCTATCCCTATTTCGATTCTTGTCCTATTCCTATTCCACCCCACCAACTGCATTCTACTCTACTCTATTTACTCTACTCCACTCCACTCCACTCCACTCCACTCCACTCCACTCCACTCCACTTACATTTCTATTTCTATTAGTTCTGCTACCTGGAATATCAGGCACTATGAAAAACTTTAAAAATTGACAACCAACACCTTGAGTTGCATTGAGAACCTCACTAGTAACCAATGTGGTTCTCACAGATGTGTTATGTGGGCAATCCAAGAGAAAACACAGAATTACACGAGCAACTATATTTTGGATCAGCTGTAGATCCTGATTGCCATCTACTTTGGCAACCTCAGATAGAGCTCATTGGTATACTGAAGTCCGAAACAGTATGTTCTCCAGGTCACTCATGGCTTTGACTCCTCAGTCAAAGCCATGGGTGACCTGGAGAACATTTTCCTTCTTCAGTAAAGGCCATAATGGACCAGAGTAAGGAATGGCCTGCCCTCCATTGTGGGCATTTCAACTCTGTCAGAGATGCCACAGTACCAGATTCTTGCATTGGGCAGGAGGCTGAACGAGAAGCTCTCCAAAATCTCTTGCTTGTTATGATTAAATTATTTTGCTGAGAAGGCTGAGACCAACTCAGTGGGAAAGCGACAATGCAAAATGTCTGATACACTTTTGAAAGCCGATCTTTTGATTTTATCCTGGATTTAGGGAAGTAATTGGGGGGGGGGGTTATTTTTGAGAGGGGAAAAAAAAACCCTTTCTTTTACAAAACTATCTGAGGGCCATCTTTTTTTTCTGCGTGTGTGTCTGTTTCCAACCTCAAAGTAAATGAAAGATTGTACCACTGCAGACACAAGCGAGTGAGATCAAGTAGTCTAGCCATGATAGGCCAACATAGAATACCTTTGGGGCCGACAAAAATGCAAAGCCTTTGTTTGCCAGGCAACATCTGTTGATTCCCTGCCATTGATTTTTTTTTTGCAGGATCATTTGGTGCACTTCATCCAGCAGAGGTAGAAAGAAAGAAAAATTAAAAAGAGAGGAGGCCCACAAAGGAAGGTCTGCGACTCACGTTGTTTTCTTGGTTTGTCAAGAGGGGATAACCGCCACGAGGATCAATAAAAATTGAAAACCATTTTTGCGTATTGTCGGCGATAAAAAAGGAAAATACAAGAGTGGGTGCAACAGAGCACTATTATTTTCCTACCCAGCAGGGTGCCAATTAACCAACGATGCTAACTGTTCGCAAAGTTTCACATTTGCAACCTGTTGTAAAGGTTGCCGGAGAGGGTCAGAAAAATGGCCCGCTCACAAATGTGTTTTTATTCACACACACACACACACACACACACACACACACCACCATTGACTGGAAAAAAAGAAAGAAAGAAAGAAAAGTTTTTAAAAGCCAGGATTTTAAATCCTATACAATAAAATGGTGCTAAAATAGGACCTTGAGCAATCCAATTAATTAACACGGAGTCTTTCTGAAAGGCTCCCAGGCAGAGTTTAATTAGCATTAGCCTGACCACAATCCTGAAAAGCAATCCTCCTTTTCTTCGCCTTGCCAATATGCCCTGTCACAATTCACCCACCTACCACTATAGAAGGCTCAGTGGCTAAGACGCTGAGCTTGTCGATCGAAAGGTCGGCAGTTCAGCGGTTCGAATCCCTAGTGCCGTGTAATGGGGTGAGCTCCCGTTCCTTGTCCCAGCTTCTGCCAACCTAGCAGTTCGAAAGCAGGTAAAAAATGCAAGTAGAAAAATAGGGACCACCTTTGGTGGGAAGGCAACAGCGTTCCGTGCGCCTTTGGCATTTAGCCCTGCCGGCCACATGACCACGGAGACGTCTTCGGACAGTGCTGGCTCTTCGGCTTTGAAATGGAAATGAACACCTCCCCCTAGAGTCAGGAACGATTAGCACATATGTGTGAAGGGAACCTTTACATTTTATCTTTACCACTATAATACTGGATTTTGTTAATGTCCCTGCCAAGAAGCCATGAAGAGGCTTCACAATACTGTCCCAAAGGTGCTTTTTCAAGAGGCCACTTGACACTCTGGTTTTTCTTTGAAGTTGTTTCATTTTTCATCCAAGAAGCTTCTTCCCCCACAGTCCAGTCAGAGCTGAAGAAGCTTCTTGGATGAGAAGTGAAACATCTTCAAAGAAAAGAAGATTGTTGAAGATGCTGGAACTGGGTAGTTTAGTGTCTAGTTTAGATGTCCAGTTTAATGAAAAGAAGGACTACGGGAGACATGATAGCAGGGTTCCAATATCTCAGGGGCTGCCCCAAAGAAAAAGGAGTCAAGCTATTCTCCAAAGATCCTGAAGGCAATGGGTGGAAACTAATCAAGGAGAGAAGCAACCTAGAACTAAGGAGAAATTTCCTGACAGTTAGAACAGTTAGAATGCTCCAACACTGGAAGTTTTTAAGAAGATGTTGGATAACCACCTGGGAGAGGCTGGAGACAAAGTTCTGTCCGTTTCCAAGGCTATTTTTGAAAGCTTTCTTTCTTTCTTTCTTTCTTTTTTTTTGGTTGCTGCGTTGTTTTCCACCTGCCTGTATGAAACCTTTTAAAGAAAATGCTACCATTAATAATACATGATTCGGTCTGTTTGCTTTCCATTTTGTCCATGATTTCTCTCCCACAAAAAACAAAGATTGGGTATTTAAGCTTGGGGAGGGGGGGGGCAGGGAGGAAACTTTGCTTCTTACAGGTTTTGTTCGGTGAGATGCCTCCCTTCCAGGGGTGGGCTCCTGGGGGTTCGCAGGGGTTCGGGAGAACCAAGATTCTGTGCAGTTTGGAGAACCCCCAAATCCCACTCCTGGCTGGCCCTGCCCTCCCTGCCCCTCCCCTCCCAGGAGTCCCACGCGGCCTATTT
>NW_027256892.1:19539272-19824535 GCF_029215685.1 Pituophis catenifer annectens
GAGGAGGAGGAGGAGGAGGAGGAGGACTGACCCCCTCCTTGGTGCTCTTGGTTTTCTTGCAGATATTTCATACAGGAAGAGGAGGAGGAGGAGGAAGAGGAGGAGGAGGAGAAAGATGAGAAGGGAGGAGAGAGGAAGGAGAAGAAAAGGAGGAGGAGGAGGAGGAGGGGGAAGAAAAGAAGAAAAGGAGGAAGGAGGAAGAAAAGGAAGAGGAAGAAGAAGAGGAGTAGAAGGAGGAGGAAGAGAAGGACAGGGGAAGAAGAAGAAGAAAAGAGGAGGTGGAAGAGGAGGAGGAGGAGAAGGTAGAAGGTGAGAGGAAGGGGAAGAAGAGGAGGAGGAGGAGGAGGAGGAGGGAGGAGGAGGAGGAGGGAGGAGGGAGGAGGAGGAGGAGGAGGAGGAGGAGGAGGAGGAGGAAGAGGAAGTGGAGAACTGACCCCCCTCCTTGGTGCTCTCTGAGCTTGGTGGTTGTCCTGAAGGCATTCCATTACCCAAACTAGGTAACGTAATCAGTGATAGAAGGGAGTGGGCTTTATGGAAAGGAGGAGGAGGAAGAGTGGGACGGTGGGGGGGGGGTCCTTGGCACTCTCTGAGATAGGTGGTTTTCTTGCAGATGTTTCCTTACCCAAGTAGGTAACGCCATCCGTGCTAGCACTGACAAAGTTCCTTAGCTTGGGTAAGGAAACGTCTGCAGGAAAACCATCCAGTTTTCCAAGAGCACCAAGGACCCATCCTTGTTTCATCTTTCTGGCAAGCATCCCGTTAACAGTCTCTTGTCTCGGCCCCTCTCTGGAACGTGCTGCCTCTTCCCTGGAAACCGTGATGCTCTTGTTGAAATTCTCCGTCCACCAACACACACACACACACACGCAAACACACACACGTGCCCCTTCCACAGATGCACAATCCATCACAGTTTTACATTCTCTGAAATTTCATCTTTCGGGCAAGCATCCTTTTACCCCTCCCATCCCTGGAATCGCCATTAGCGTAACGGTGATCCTGCCCAATATACTTTCATCCCGTCTTCATGGAAGCTGTCCTATGTCTGGTGAGCAGAGAGAGAGAGAAGCTACCAAGAAGTTGGAGCGAAGCTAATAAGGTGCTCCAAACTATTCTTGGCTTAGGGGGGTCAAGATAAAGTTGTTAATTGGTGTGAGAGAAATTGCAGGCAACCCGTTGCTTGTAGACTAAGCCGTCATCAAGCTCAGGGTGAGTTAATTCCTACCCTGAAAAGGGGAGCTTTGCTTTCGTTTCACTGGGTGAGGAGGAAATGCAAGACGAGCAAAAACGTTATCTTACTCATAGCTCTTCGTGGAACTTAAGATTTTAATTCATTTTTTTTTAAAAAAAAAAAATTAGATTTGTAAAAATCTAGACAGCATCTTTGCAGTTATTCCTGCATCTCATACTTATTAGCCGCCCTGAGTCTTCGGAGAAAGGTGGCATATAAATTGAATAAATTAAATTAAAAAATTTAATTAAATTAAATCATAAAATTAAATTAAATTAAATTAAATTAAATTAAATTAAATTAAATTATTAAATTAATTAAATTAATTAAATTAAATTAAATTAAATTAAATTAAATTAAAATTAAATTAAATTAAATTAAATTAAATTAAATTAAATTAAATTAATTAAATTATTAGGATATAATAGAGCTAGAAGGGACCTTAGAGGTCTTCTAGCCCAGCCCCCTGCTCAAACAAGAGAACGTATACCATTTCAGATAAGTTATTGTCTAGAGCTGTGATGGCGAACCCTACGGCACAGGGGGCTACAGGTGGCACGTGGGAGCCATATTGGAGGGCACACGAGCTCAGCTCCGGAAACGCATGTATGCACCGGCCAGTTGATTTTTGGGCCCTTCTGGGCCCACTAGAAGTCAGGAAACACGCTGTTTACCGGCCTCCGGAGGGCCTCTGGGAAGGGTGGGGAAGGCTGTTTTTGCCCTCCCCAGGCTCCTAGAAAGGCTCTGGAGCCTGGGGAGAGTGAAAAATGGGCTACTGGGGCCCACCATGCCATCACGTGCCAAAAGCAGGGGGAGCATAAGGGGGGCCGGGGCGCATAGAATTATGGATGTGGGCACACATGCGGTGTGTCCCCCCCACGCTCCCCCCATGCTTTTGGCACACGATGGCAAAAAGGTTAGCCATCACTGGTCTAGAGTCTAGTTTCTTTTTAAAAATCTCCAGTGATGGAGCGCCCACAATTTCTGGTGGCAAGCTGTTCCACTGGTTAATTGTCCTCACTGTTAGGAAGTTTCTCCTTAATTCCAGGTTGCTTCTCTCTTTGATTAGTTTCCATCCATTGTTTCTTGTCTTGCCCTCTGGTGCTTTGGAGAATAATTTGATCCCCTTTTCTTTGTGGCAGCCCCTCAAATACTGGAATTCTGCTATCATGTCACTCCTAATTCTTCTTTTCTTTAGACTAGCCAGACCCAGTTGTTAAACCAGGAGGATCCCATCACTGGATTCAAGCACTGCCATGGGGCAGGGTGAGCTCCTGTCCTTCGCTCCAGCTCTTGCCTTGGGCATGAAACGAGGGTATTTAGTGAGCAATAGTGATGTCACTGGCTAATCCTCTCAACCCAGAAGCACCTCAGTGCTTTTGACACAAGTGCAACATGAGCTAGTTCTGCCTCTTTCGAATCTCACAGAAGCCTGAAAAACAGATCTGGCTACTTTAAAGCTCACCGCCTTAAATAAATAATAATAATAATAATAATAATAATAATAATAATAATAATAATAATAATAAAAAAATTATTTCACAAAACTGACTACCTACAACGCCATGACCGTGTTTGCTAAAATCATTCACTGGAAATTGTGCCAGAAGTTTGGATTTGAGTACAGCAAAAACTACTGGGAACATCAGGTTGAGAAAGTTTTACAGAAAGTTTTAGAGAATGAGATCTTGTGGGACTTTAGGAATTCAGACTGACAGGCACTTGGTCCACAACACACCTGACATAACAATAGTTGAAAAGAAAAAAGTATGGTTCATTGACATTGCAATACCTGGTGACGCCCGGATTGAAGATAAGCAAGCAAGAAAAAATCACAAAGTACCGGGACTTACAAATTGAAGTTGAGCGACTGTGGAAAAAGAAACGTGTGTTGTCCCGATTGTAATTGGAGCCCTCGGAGCAATACCCAAAGGGCTACCCCGCTATTTAGAAATTCTAAATTTGCCGGACTTGAACATTTGACTCTCCAAAAAACCACCTTACTCGGAACAGCTTACATCCCTCCGACGATACCTTAACAGTTCCTAGGTCCTTGGTTAGGACTCGAGCTGCTGAGCTATTAACCAGCCTCAAAGGCTGTGAATCTCACTAAAGATTAACCAATAATAATAATAATAATAATAATAATAATAATAATAATAATAATAATAATAATAATTTTTTTTAAATTTAAAATTTCTAATTTAAAAATAATAATTTTTAAAGATTAACCAAGATAATTTTTGAACCAGCTGTAATTTTTGATTTTTTAAAATCTTTCACTGGATAGTAAACTTCAGAGTAGAGGTATAAAGAGGTAAGTGCTCCTTGGTGGCACAGTTACAAATTCGTCTTTATGAATTCTTTGCCGCTCTTTAAAATAATGGGAAAGGTGACCAGAGGTTCAAACTACCTTTGCAGTTAAACTGAATGCTATTTAATTCCAAGCTCCAGGCCATTCAGTGAAAATACAATATTCCTCAGTAGCCGCTACTGAAGAAGTTACTAAAAGCTTTCTCAGTCATCCAGGTCATAGTTGTCCCAAAGGTGTTTTTTTCAGGAGGCAACTTGTTTTTTTTTTTTTTTTCTTTTGAAGATGTTTCGCTTGTCATCCAAGAAGCTTCTTCAGCTCTGACAGGGGAACGGTTAATCATGAAAGAGCTGAAGAAGCTTCTTGGATGAGAAGCGAAATGTCTTCAAAGGAAAAAAAAAACAGAAAGTCCAGTTGCCTCCTGAAAAAGCACCTTTGGGAAAAACATGGACCTGGATGACTGAGAATCTCTACAGACTTTTAGCGATACAATTTGAGATGAACATCCTTTGAATGGTGGGGAAGTAGGAATGGATTTCCAGAGGAAAAACTGCAGACTACAGGATCCAGGAGCACCACTGCTCCTGTGGAGACACAGGTAAACCTCCAAGTGCTTCAAGGGACCCTCTAAAAAGGATGCAAATGACCAGCTGTCTGCAAGGAATATCAATCCTTCCCATTCCCCACTGTCCTGTCAGAGCTGAAGAAGCTTCTTGGATAAGAAGCAAATGTCTTTAAAAAAAAAAAAAAAAAAAGGAAGTCCAGTTGCTTCTTGAAAAAGCATCTTTGGGACATCCTTGGCCAATCTTTATAGCTTAGGTGCTCTAACAGTGTTTGCGAGTTGAGGGCAAGGTGTACCTCACTAAAAGAAACCCTTAACCATACCTTAATGGCAAATATCCCATTTTCATAATTAAAACAATATTCATAGGGTAATCATCAGTATCCCAACCCTGCCAGCAAAAGTTAAGGCTTTTTGGATAAAAATATGGTGGATTATTTAAAATATTTTAAGGAAAAAAAATTAAATTTACACCACAGTTTTTTCTGCTGGGAATAGTTACAGACTGTACTGTAATAGAAACCAAGTTGGTTTTGAATTTAATAACAGCTGCCAGGTTACTGGTGGCACAGTATTGGAAGAAGGAAGATCCACCCACCATTGAGGAATGGACACTAAAAGTTGTGCATTGGCAGAGTTGGCAAAACTTTCATCATACCTTAAAGACCATTCAAATGAAAGATATATTATTGGAATGGAGAAGATGGATTTGACTATATACAAAAAAAAGTGTGTCCGAACAAAGAAGATACATATAGCTTATGAATGAAATAATTTTTAAGTAGTTTATGTTTATAGTTTTTGAGTTATAAAGAGTTAAAGACTTAGGGAGAATATGAATGTAAAAATTTGTTAGCATATTTTAGCTTTAAGTTTGTGATGTTATACCCTGTGCTTGTTCTGGGAAGTCTAGGGAGGGGGTGGGGTGGGAAGGAGGGAAAGGGGGCTGGGAGGTAGGGGGCGGGAGGGGTTGAGGGGGGAAGGGTGGGGGGGGAGAAAATGTTTGTATTTTCCTAAAAAACTTTTCAATAAAAAAAAAGTGCGTATAGTCAAGGCTCTGGTTTTCCAGTTGCAATGGATGGCTGTGAAAGTTGGACCATAAGGAAAGCTGAGCGCCAAAGAATTGAGGCCTTTGAACTCTGGTGCTGGAGAAGACTCCCGAGAGTCCCTTGGACTGCAAGGCCATCCAACCGGTCAGTCCTAGAGGAGATCAACCCTGACTGTTCTTTAGAAGGCCAGATCCCGAAGATGAAACTCAAATACTTTGGCCACCTAATGAAAAGGAAGGACTCCCTGAAGAAGAGAGCCTAATGCTGGGAAAGATTGAGGCAAAAGAAGAAAGGGACAACAGAGAACGAGGCGGCTGGATTGGAGTCACTGAAGCAGTCGGCGTGAGCTTTAAATGGACTTCAGAGGATGGTAGAGGACAGGAAGGCCTGGAGGAACGTTGTCCATGGGGTTGCAAAGGGTCAGACATGACTTCGCAACTACAACAACAACAACAATCATCAGTAAATTCCAGGAAGGAATTAAACAGTGTGGAACTTCAAAGAATCATTAGCCGAGCAAGCGGGGGAGCCCATTGATCATAAAAATATGGCCCCAATTTAGGACATCAAGATGAATGTCCACCATGAAGGAGGAGAAAAAGCTTGCTTTTAGGCAGCCATTTTTGACTTCTACATTTCACAACCTCCTCTGCCAGGAATATAATGAAGCAAAAGGGTTTGAAGTCAATCAATTGTACAAGTTTTAATTGGTTGGTTTGTTCAAACTACCTTTGCTTCTGTGTGTAAATAGAAACATTGCTATGTTAGGCAATCTTGGTTGTTTTTGAAAAAGCTAAGCAGGGGTCAGATGAGGTTATTACTTGGAAGGGGGACTATGAGAATATCCTAGGGATGTACAAGATAGTCCTCAATTTATGACCGTTCAAAGTTACAACAGCCTCGGAAAAAGTTATTTACAACTGTCCTACGACAGCCATACTATCATGAAGTCATGTGATTTTAAATTTGGGGCACTTGGCCACCGGCTGGCATTTACAAGCAGCTGCAGCCTCCTGTGGTTGTGTGATCACAATTTGTGATCTTCCCAGCCAGTTTCTGACAAACAACGTCAATAGGGGGAAACCAGATTCACCAATACGGACCACACGAATCCGCTTAAGAATTGCAGTAAAAATGGTTTGTAAAATCAGATCTGGACGTGGGATGGCTCGCTTAATGGCCATATTATTTTGGCAACCAAAGTTTGTGGTCATCCCCCGTTGTAGTTGTGAGTTAAGATCTACCTGTAGATCAAATTGTTTTGCTTGAAAAATAATTTCATCTTTTCATTGCCCAGAAATCCACTTCTATGTGTTGACAAAGTAATCAGCATTTGAACTGAACTTGAGAAAGACTTTATACGTTGACACATCAGGAACAAAAATATTTTCTAAGACGATGCATCCATGTGTTATAGCTAAAGATATTTAAGATTTTCTCCTCTGGGGCAATTCCTGTTATGGTGTGACTAGATTAGCAATTCTCGAACCAACCCATATAATAATTGAAATGTAACTGCCCCTGAGCCTCACACTTTCTTGAATGTAATGGTGCACCTTGAAATATTTCAAATGTAATAACAGATACTTTCGAATGAGTTTTGAAAGAAATTATACATTTAAGTATGAGCAAAATGTGCACGAGATATGTTTTCGAAAATTAAAGCTGCAACAATTCAGGTGACTGTAGCACCTTTTTTTTTTTTGGTTATTTAATGTTGTTGTTTTTTTTCCCAAAAATGGAAAGCCAGCATGGATATTTGCGAAGGTGCGAAATGATGAGCATCACACATCACTTGTTACATGAATTAGACAAGGGCAGAACAAACAAGCAGATCTTGCATCAAATGGAACAAATATGAGAGAAAGAGAGAGAGAGAGAGACAGAGACAGAGACAGAGAGAGAGACAGAGAGAAAGAAAAAAGAAAGAAGAAGAAAGAAAGAAAAGGAAAGAAAGAAAGAAAGAGAAGGGAGGGAGGGAGGGAGGGAGGGAGGGAGGAAAGGAAGGAAGGAAGGAAGGAAGGAAGGAAGGAAGGAAAGAAAAAGGAATTGTTTGTAAATGTAAATTAGTCTCTTTTTATCAGTGCATCAAAATGATGGTCAGTTCAGAAGACTGACCCAAGAAAAAACAGTTTTGTCTAATATTGTCAAAATGTTTGTCGGAGATGAGAGAAAAGGAAGAACAGCCCCCATTCACAACCCTTCTGGCCATCTGTAGCTAGCATTCCTATTTTAAAAAAACATTTTATTAAATAATTCTGCTGCTTAATTATTCTGAGCCATCTTCTCGGTTGATTAAAACCTTCTAATCAATTTATATAATCAATGTTCTTGATTGCATGTTAAGAAATATTGAATAATAACAATAGGGATAAGTATAATTCAGTAGCAAGCCTGATAAAATAGTTTCCAGTCCCCTGCTTTTGCGCATGCCAGGTCAAACGAAACTTGTCGAATGCCTTTTCCCTAAAGTGGAATATTCTCCGCAATGTCCACCCAAGAGACACAACAGACTTTTTCTCTTGTTTCCAATTCAGATTCGCAAATAGAACATAGAAAGTGGTTTTTTTTTTTCCAAAAGACAACCAGCCTGTTGTTGTTGTTGTTGTTGTTGTTGTTGTTGTTGTTGTTGTTGTTGTTTTGAGGAAGAAAAAGATATTTTGCTTTTCATCCAAGAAGCTTCATCAGTTGTGATATTAGGGGAATGGAAGGATAGGTACCTTCCATCCCCCTACCATCACAACTGCTGAAGCTTCTTGGATGAGGAGCAAAATGCCTTCTTTTTCCTTAAAAAATAGTTGACTTTTGAAAAGCACCTTTGAGATAGTACTGATGATGTTACCTAGTTTGGTAATAAAACATCTGAAAGAAAACCAACAAGCTCAGAGACTCCATAGTCATCATTTTCCTCCTCTTCTTCTTCTTCTTCTTCCTCTTCCTCCTTCTCCTCTTCCTCCTCATCCTCAACCCCACTCCTTTCTACTACTGATGATTTTACCTAGTTTGGTAATGAAACATCTGCAATAAAACCACCAAGCTCAGAAAGCACCAAGGATCCCATAATCACTATATGCCGCCTCTTCCTCCTCCTCCTCCTCCTCCTCCTCCTCCTCCTCCTCCTCCTCCTCCTCCTCCTCCTCCTCCTCCTCCTCCTCCTCCTCCTCCTCCCCCCCCCCTCCTCCTCCTCCTCCTCCTCCTCCTCCTCCTCCTCCTCCTCCTCCTCTTCCTCCTCAACCCCACTTCCTTCTACTACTGTTGATGTTACCTAGTTTGGTAAGGAGACATCTGCAAGAAAACCATCAAACTCAGAGAGTACCAAGGACCCCACAGTTCAACCCTGAGCTACAAAGATTCTCTTCTGTTGACATCAGAGCTTCCCTGTTTAGTGAGACCCTTCTTTTCCCTAGCCCTACTCAAGTGGCCTTGATCCCAGATTGGAATGCACCCTTCCGTCCCTGTTATGTACAATTAGTCAAGATGAGTCAACCACTCCAATTAAAATCCTTTCTGCTTCAGGGTTGCCTTTTTATTTTCTCATCCATCACTTCCTGGCCTTACCTCCTCCTGGCTTGCAACTCAGCAGGAGAAGAAAGAATCCAATTAGCTCGGTATTACTGCAAAGATGCTACGGGCAAAAGGAAGTGCTTGAAGATCAGGAGGGAGCTTTTCCATCGCAGGTGGTAGCCATGCGGCTGAAGGTCCACCACAGAACGGTGGAAAAGCTAAAGGAGCAAAACGGATGCTTCCAAGAAGGCATGCCAATGTCACTTTCAAAAAAATTCCGCAGACTGACAAATTATCTCTTAATGTTTCTGTGGCTGAGTTTTTAGCTGAAAGGACAGCCGTGCGGAATCAGAATTCTAAACTGTTCTGCCAAAGTAGGAACAGGAACACACTGCAAAACTACGATGAAGGAACTTCAGGATCATGCGACACGGGTGTTCTGTCCCCAACCCCACGCACACACACCAACAGACGTTCAAGAGTTAAAGACCAAACCAGCCGGCAAAATCCTTTTCCTTATGATAACGGAACTTGGCAACAACCTAGTGGCTGCCTGCCAAGAGTTTATTATTTACAAAGAGGAGAGATAACTTCTCCCCACTTCTGATACATCAAAGGAAAGCAGCTCAATAATTACAATCAAGTCCAGAGATAATCCCATTTTAAAGCAAAAGTCCGGCAATGCAGAATGGCGTGGAAACTTTCAGCTTTGTTCGTCACAAGGTTTGACTGGCCACCACGCTCCCTTTTATATCCTGTGGGGTGTGGTCCAGTGACTCAGCCTAATCTTGGGCACGCCTTTTCTTCTGTTGCACGCGCTTATCTCTGCAATGCTGGCGTGGGTCCAGCCAAGACTCATTACCCTCATCACTGTCCATCTGTGGCTGCGTGGACGTGCTTGGCCCTGGCCCTATCTCTTGCCCTTCAGCGGACACCGAAGGCATTGCCAGAGAGGAGGGTCCTGGAGAGGGAGGCCTTGCCAACTCCTCCCCTTCACTCTCGGAGTCCTCTCCTGACGATGACACAACAACGGGTGTAGGAAGGCTACCACGAGATCGTTTCCACCCAACTTTTATTTGGTGTTCTGATTTTATTTTTATTTTTTTTTGCCAGTGTGTAGGACAGAGCATTTATTAGTTGAGTTTTGGAGTTGTCAAATCTCAACTAATACCAGCTACCGATTGCCCTAATTTTTTATGGTGTGACAGCAGAGATGCTGCAACACTCATAAGGGTGAGGACTGGTCACAAGCCACTCTTTTTTTAGCATCGTCACAACTTTGAAGGGTTGGTAAATGAATGGGGAGAAGTCAAGAATTTTCTTTATACTTGCCCAGGGAAACTAAAACTGACAGCTCAGCTACAAAACATTTAGAAGGTCTAGAAAAGCTGATAAGCGCCACGGTGGCACAGTGGTTAGAGTGCAGTACTGCAGGCTACTTCTGCTGATTACCGGCTGCCCGCAGTTTGGCAGATTGAATCTCACCAGGGTCAAGGTTGACTCAGCCTTCCATCCTTCCGAGGTGGGTAAAATGAGGACCCAGATTGTTGGGGGCAAGAGGCTGACTCTGTAAACCGCTTAGAGAGGTCTGTAAAAGCACTATGAAGCGGTATATAAATCTATTGCTGTTCCTCCCTCCCTCCCTCCCTTCCTTCTTTCAGTGGTGGCACAGTGGTCAGAATGCAGTATGCTATGGCTATTTTCCTCCTTGCCTCCCTCCCTCCCTCCCTCCCTCCCTCCCTCCCTCCCCAGTGGTAAGAATGCAGTATTGCAGGCTAATTCAGCTCACAGCCAGGAGTTTGATCTTGACTGATTCAGCCTTCCATCTTTCCGAGGTCGGTAAAATGAGGACCCAGATTGTTGGGGGCAAGAGGCTGACTCTGTAAACCGCTTAGAGAGGTCTGTAAAAGCACTATGAAGTGGTACATAAGTCTAAGCGCTATTGCTATAAGTTGGAAAAAAAGATTCTAGAAGATGAACAAACCTCTAGAACACGGGTCAGCAACCTGTGGCTCTGGAGCCGCATGTGGCTCTTTCATTCCTCTTTTGCAGCTCCCTGTCGCTGCCACAATTTTGACAGAAGCTTCCGGTTATGGGGAGGAAAAGCACGGTACACCAGGAAATTACTATGGAAAGGGGCAGGTTTTTCAGTCAGCTCCACAATTGATACGGCTTTCAGTTAGGACAGGTAGAGGAAAAAGGATGCCGTGCTAGGAGGAGACTCTATGGTGGGGGGAACCGGACTTCCGGTCGGCTCCAAAAGTGAACAGGGGCTTCCGCTTAGGACCTTTGTGGCTCTTTGAGTGTTTAAGGTTGCCAACAACAATCAAATATCTCAAGATACTTCTTATTACTAGAAGAAATAACTACCTTTGTTCTTTGAAAAACCCCTTGTTTTTGTACATAGGGAGATTCTCAATCATCCAGGTCATGGTTGTCCCAGAGATGTTTTTTTTTCAAAAAGCAACTGGACTTTCTTGTTTTTTACCTTGAAAACATTTCACTTCTCATTCAAGAAGCTTCTTCCTTTCTTCGTTTTCAAGGGGAAAAGAATCAAGAAAGCCCCATTGCCTTTCAAAAAGCACCTCTGGGACATGGTTTTTGTAGTCCTGCCCCATTACTCGTACTTACAGTCAAATTATCTCACTTAACCTCACAACCTTGTAGTGTGTTATATCCGGTGGTGGGATTCAAATAATTTAACAACCAGTTTATTTTATTTATTTATTTTATTTTATTTGTATACCGCCCTTCTCCAGCAGGACTCAGGGCGGTGAACAGCCGAGATAAAACACAGCATACAAAATTTTAAAACAGTTTAAAAGGTAATTAAATAATTTCGGCTCAAAATTTAAAACAACCCAATTAAAATCAATTTCAAATTAAAACCGAAACGGATGGGATCAAGCCAGCCTGGCTAGGTGAAATAAATAAGTTTTCAGGGCCTGACGAAAAGTCCGGAGGTCTGGTATCGTGCGTATCTCTAGGGGGAGGTCGTTCCAGAAGGCGGGTGCCGCCACAGAGAAGGCTCTCCCCCTGGGGGTCGCCAGCCGACATTGTCTGGCCGACGGCACCCTGAGAAGGCCCTCTCTGTGCGAGCGAACTGGCCGGTGGGAGGCTATTTGCGGCAGAAGGTGGTCTTGTTCTCTGCCCTAATGATTTCTTCCAACAACCAGTTCACCAAACTGCTCAGAAAGTTAACAACCGGTTCTCCCGAAGTGGTGCGAACTGGCTGAATCCCACCACTGGTTATATCCCATCAAATACCTGGCTGCAGTCTCCAATCAATTGTATAGTCTAATGTGTACAAGTTGTAGGAAGTTAGCATCCACCCTTCTCCTAGGCAAATGAAATATTTTAGGAAATATGAAAAAGGCAGAATATTATATTTCCCTGGATGAGAAATGGAGAAACATGTTTTTTTAGAGGCAGGAAGCAGACTCACTCTTAATAGCCCCCACCTTTCTTAATAGCCCTCATCAGATGTCAGCACTTAAGAGATAAAGACATAGCTAGGTCTATTCATAAACAAATGCCCTCACCCAAGATTCAACAAAGTAGGATTAGCCCTCTACCCATCTAACAACAGAACTCACCATATGGCACCAGGGGAGATTTCATCACCCAGCAAAATTCAACCAAGCTTGGGACTCAAAAGACAACCTACAAAGTTACCCCTGCATGGCCCCATGGGAGTCTGACAACCAATCAGAATACAAGCTCAAATTCAAAGCCCAATAGAGGGTACAAATATTTCTTTCTTTCTTTCTTTCTTTCTTTCTTTCTTTCTTTCTTTCTTTCTTTCTTTCTTTCTTTCTTTCTTTCTTTCTTTCTTTCTTTCTTTCTTTCTTTCTTTCTTCCTTCCTTCCTTCCTTCCTTCCTTCCTTCCTTCCTTCCTTCTTTCTTTCTTTCTTTCTTTCTTCTTTCTTTCTTTCTTTCTTTCTTTCCCTCCATCTCTCTCTCTCTCTCTCTCTCTCTCTCTCTCTCTCTTTCTCCCTCCCTTCCTCCCTCCCTCTCTCTCTCCCCCATGTGCTTATTTTGTCCAGGACCTCAAAACCATGTGGTCTTGTCCACCATTAAACCATCTTTCCAAGCAGTCTCCATGTTTCCATTGTCCTTCTCCCCACTTGGAACTGAACCCAGATGGACACTTCTTCCAACAAAGTCTACAAAAAAAAGGACTGTAACCCTATCAAACTGTAGGCCTAACTTGCCTTCCAAAGTAGGAGTAAACTTCACTTAATGAAGTACCTTCACTTAGTACTTACTTCTTAATAGGTAACCTTCACTTAAATGGAAATATAGAGATGTGAAAAACATCTTTTTCCCCCCTACTGCACGAACCCTTTTCTCGCATGCGTTACATTCATTATATTCCTTAAAAAAAAAAAAAAAAAAAGTCTGCATGTTTCTTGATTTTTTAAAATATCCACAACATTTAACTCCTTTAGAAGAAAGATGAATCTTTGTGGCAACTTTCCACCCGTTCTTCTTCCCTTCCATCTGTATTTGCCTCTGGCAGCCATTTTAGCGTGAGGCATAATTAGGACCGCTATGCTTAGAAAAATATTAATTCTCGCAGCAGCTCTGCGGCTCGGAATCTAAATCAGAGAGCCATTCAATTGGAGAATACATGGTTTTTTACTTTGAGTTTATTTTTAACCGAATATCAATGGCTGCTTAGACAAGGCAAAGGAAAGGGCACAAAAGGAGGTTTGAAAGACTCCCAAATCTATATTTTCCCACCCTTTCCACTTTGCGGGTTGTTTTATGTTACGCGGTGGTGAGAAGCAAGCTGTGAAGCACCAATTGGGAAATCGCAGGATGAAAAGGGCTAATGATCACGGATAATAAAAATGTAAATGGCGTCAGGGTAGGCTGATCGACCACCAGAGATCACTTTATGCAGGGGTGGAATTCAAAAATTTTAGCTACCGGTTCTCTGCCTGGTTGCTGGGTGGGTGTGGCCATGGTGGACGTGGCCTACTCGGCCTCTTGCACCACTGTAGGGGGAGCATTTTTGCCCTCCCCAGGCTCCGGAGGCTTTTCTAGAGCCTCTGGGAGGATGAAAACGGCCTCCCCTGGCCTCCGGAGGCCCTCTTCCATTTCCAGACTTGTGGAACTTCTGGGAGGCCCATTTTTCACCCTCCCAGAGTCTCCGTGTGGGCACTGCACTTACCTGGCATCCAAAATGGGCCGCGTGGAGACTCCTGGGAAGGGTGGGGCAGGGTGGATGGGGCCAGCCAGTCCTTGCAACTACCGGTTCGGCGAACCAGATGTAAAATTAGCATCCGGTTTGCCCGAACCATTCTGAACCGGCTGAATCCCACCCCTGACTTTATGGTAACTCTACTGTTCCATAACTTCAGAAAACTCTTTAATCCATTCCTGATTATGTCAATCCTGAAGCGAACCTGTCTGAGGCCATCTTGGAGGCTTCAGGGTTGCCACTAGGACGGAAGAAGGGACAGGGAGGGGGCAAGTTAGATAGAGGGGTTTTGGTAGTCAAAACAAAAAGTTTACTGTGGGAACCAAGGTCATTCCATCAGGTGCCTGAGAGAGAGAGGAGGAGGAGAGTAGCCTAGCAATCAGCCAGCAGCTCCATTGGACAATGTGACTGATGACTTGGGGGAAAGGGGGAAACTTTCATTTTTTTAATTAGGTGAAAACCGTGAGAACTTCAGAGGTACAATTATCACCAGTTGTGCCAATATGACGTGTCCAATAAAATTGTTCTTTGAGGAACCTGCCTGTCTTGGAGTTCTGCTTTCAATGGGTGCATTACTTGGAACACTGACAGATAAACCATATTCTCCTAAACAATTCAGCTTCTGTTGAAGCCAGAGAAAACTTCCTTTCCAAAGTATACATACTATTGCTGTACTTCTTGGAAACCTGGAGACCCCTGAGGCATTTAATCAGTGTAAATCCCTTGGTAAAGTATCTTGATTCATATTTCTTCAAACGCTGTGCAGAATCAAATTTAACGTTCGACTATATTTTACACTTTGCCAAAGTTGCAAAAAATAAAATAAAATAGAAATCTGGCACGTTATATGCATCCAAATGCTCAAATACGAATATGTGAAAAAGTATGCATCTAAAGTGAAAGTTGGAATTGACTCATTAAATATACTTAGTGTAGATGGAGATCGATCGGCTCGAGGATTCTGGGTGGACTGGAATGCCTTACCCACGTGATCACAGGGGCTCATACGGGTTATTCAATCAATCAGAGTCGAGCTGGAAGGGACCATGGAGGTTTTCCAGTCCAACTCCCTGCTCAAGCAAGAGAGTGGTTGTCGAGTGTCTTCTTAAAAACCTCCAGTGTTGGAGCATTCACAACTTCTGGAGGCAAGTTGTTCCACTGATTAATTGTTCTAACTGTCAGGAAGTTTCTCCTTAGTTCTAGGTTGCTTCTCTCCTTGATTAGTTTCCAACCATTGCTTCCAGTGGTGGGATTCTACCGGTTTAGACCGGTTCGGGCGAACCGTTAGCTCCGACTTTCAGCTGTGAGTGAACCGGTTCTCTCTTTCTTTGAAATGGGCCCGCCAGCCCGTCCCTGCGTTATACTCACCTTTAATTCTGCTTCTGAAGCCCAGCTGATCAGGGTGGCAGAGTGGATTGCCGCTCCTCAGCTGTTTTCTTTGCTCTCAGCAAGGCGGAAGTTCAATTTTCTGCAAACTGTGCATGTACATGCAGCGTGCATCTGGCATGCGCACTCAGCGAACCGGTTGTTAAACCAGTAGGATCCCACCGATTGTTTCTCGTCCTGCCTTGAGGTGCTTCGAAGAATAGCTTGACTCCCTCTTCTTTACGGCAGCCCCTCAAATGCTGCTATCATGTCACCCCAAGTCTTTCTTTTCACTAGAATAAAGGGAAAGGGAAAGGTTCCCCTCACACATATGTGCTAGTCGTTCCTGACTCTAGGGGGCAGTACTCATCTCCGTTTCAAAGCCGAAGAGCCAGCGCTG
This sequence comes from Pituophis catenifer annectens, assembly GCF_029215685.1. Taxonomy (NCBI): domain Eukaryota; kingdom Metazoa; phylum Chordata; class Lepidosauria; order Squamata; family Colubridae; genus Pituophis; species Pituophis catenifer. Next base: position 19,554,904 of record NW_027256892.1, read on the forward strand.
TCCAATGACGTCTCCGTGGTCATGTGGCTGGCACGACTAAATGCCAAAGGCGCACAGAACGCTGTTACCTTCCCACCAAAGGTGGGCCCTATTTTTCAACTTGCATTTTTTTATGTGCTTTTGTACTGCTAGGTTGGCAGAAGCTGGGACAAGTAACGGGAGCTCACCCCATTATGCGGCACTAGGGATTCGAACCGCTGAACTACCGATCTTTCGATCGACAAGCTTTCGATTGACAAGCTCAGCGTCTTAGACACTGAGCCGCCGCGTCCCTTTTTACTAGAATAGACATATCCAATTCCTGCAACTATTCTTCATATGTTTTAATCTCCAAGCCCCCAATCATCTTAGTTGCTTTTCCTCTGCACTTTTTCCAAAGTCTCAACATCTTTTTTGTAATGTAGCGACCAAAATTGGTGACTAAAAACTAGGTCAAAATATTCATATGGGATCACATGACCACAATTTTGCAAAGAGCTTTTCTGAACTTAATTACTCATGAGTAGAAACCCTCTGGATAAGGCTGGAAGATTTCACCAAAAGATGCTTATGTTTCATTTTCACATTTTCATATTTAAAAAAATTGAATTAATTTAGTAGGGGGAAAAAAAGCAACATTAAAAATGAAAAGCAATAAGTATATAATTTTTTACAATTGCCCAGAGTCACCGGAAGTCAGGCATTATTTAAAAAATAATGTAATAAATATATAATTTATATATTCGGTTGGCCTTGCATCCTTCTGAGGTGGGTAAAATGAGGACCCAAATTGTAAATTGCTTAGAGAGGGCTGTAAAGCACTGTAAAGTGGTATATAAGTCTAAGTGCTATTGCTAATACATACATACTATAGGATTGCCATTCCTGACTTACCTGCATTGTTATTTACCTTTTGGTGTTATTAATATTGTCACTGTTGCATAAGTTTGGTCTAATGGTTAAAGCACCAGGCTCGGAAGTAAGAGACCATGAGTTCAAGTCCCGCCTTAGTCATGAAAGATGGCTGAATGACTTTGGGACAATCACTAGGAGATGGGTAGTTTTAGTCCGACCATGGCCATGAAATTCAGCTGGGTGACTTTGGGCCAATCACCAGGATACTCCGAATTCTAGTCCTGCCTTAACGATGAATGTCAGATGAGTGACTTTCAGCCAAAATCTTTCTCAGCCCAATCCACCACATAGATTTGTAGGAGAAAATAGGAGGAGAAAGGTTGTGGGATACATTTAACAGAGGAACAGAGTAGGAAGGGATCTTGTAGGTCATCTAGTCCAACCCCCCACCCAAACAGGAGACCCTACACCACTTCTGACAGATAGCAGTCCAGTCTCTTCTTGAAAGCCTCCAGTGATGAAGCTCCCACAACTTCTGAAGGCAACTTCTGTTCCATGGGTTGATTGTTCTCACTGTCGGAAAATTTCTCCTTATTTCTAGGTTGAATCTCTCCTTGATCAGTTTCCATCCATTATTCCTTGTCTGGCCTTCAGGTGCTTTGGAAAATAGGTTGACCCCTCCCCCTCCTCTCTGCAACAGCCCTTCACATCCTGGAACACTGCTAAAAGCATATCTTATTTATTTAAATATAAATAAACAAATGAGCACACTAAATGAAGTGCTGCGGTGGCACAGTAGGTAGAATGCAGTATTGCAGGCTACTTCTGGTGACTGCCGATTGTCTGCAGTTCGAATCTCACCAGGCTCAAGGTTGACTCAGCCTTCCATCCTTCCACGGTCGGTAAAATGAGGTCCCAGATTGTTGGGGGTGGGGGGGGGGGCGGGGCAATAGGCTGACTGTAAACTTAGAGAGGGCTGTAAAGAACTGTGAAGCGGTATATAAGTGCTATTCCTTCCTTCCTTCCTTCCTTCCTTCCTTCCTTCCTTCCTTCCTTCCTTCCTTCCTTCCTACTTTCCCTTCCCTTCCCTTCCCTTCCCTTCCCTTCCCTTCCCTTCCCTTCCCTTCCCTTCACGGTGGTTAGAGTGCAGTATTGCAGGCTAATCCTGCCCACAGCCTGAAGTTCAATCCTGATGGGCTCAAGGTTGACTCAGCCTTCCATCCTTCCGAGGTCAGTAAAATGAGGACCCAGATTGTTGGGGACAGTTTGCTGACTCTGTAAACTGCTTAGAGAAGGCTGTAAAGCACTGTGAAGTAGTATATAGGTCTAAGTGCTATTGCTAAGCACTATTGCTAAATGCTGGGAAAGGCTGAGCCTTCACCCCAATTTTCAACCCCCTTTTGTGTGACTCGTGTGTAGCTTGAAACAACAACAACAACAACAACAACCCGAAACTCTTCTGAAATCTGTGTGATACAATTCCACGCTTACCAAAGCAGATCTGGAAGGAAGGCTCCTAAAAGCACAGTCGGCAGCGTTCGGAGCTCAATCTGGCGACTCCAAAAGGAACAAGAGATGAAATCAGTCCCTAATATTGTTAAATAGCGTGACGGTCTTCCTACAAACCAAAGGGAGGCAAATGTACCCACCCAATAGGCATATGTGCAAAATGGATGCATGGGGAGAGGCGAAACATATGGGGGCCCATCTGGTACAAAGCACACTGCTAGACCTTCCTTACACATTACATTTGTAGGAACCACCAGCAGCATTAGAGAACATACATTTCTGTACGGAAGGGGTGGGAGGGAATACCAGGAAGGAACAGCTTGCTTATCCACATCTGTTTTACTGAGCGGAGCGATAAATAACTTTGATTTCTCATCGCTGCCAACTTGTTCCGCATCTCTGGAGATTTAAACTGCCCCTCAACAGACACCTGGAAGCCTCCGAGAGAAATAAGCACCAACATCCTTACAGTTCTAGGCTGCATAAACAGAGGGATAGAATCAAGATCATGTGAAGTGTTAATACCACTTTATAAGACCTTGGTAAGGCCACACTTGCAATACTGCATCCTGTTTTGGTTGCCACGATGTAGAAATGATGTTGAGACTCTAGAAAGAGTGTAGAGAAGAGCAACAAAGATGATTAGGGGGCTGGAGGCTAAAACATATGAAGAACGGTTGCAGGAACTGGGTACGTCTAGTTTGATGAAAAGAAGGACTAGGGGTGACATGATAGCAGTGTTCCAGTATCTCAGGGGCTGCCACAAAGAAGAGGGAGTTCATTTATTCTCCAGATCGCCCAAAGGCAGGACAAGAAGCAATGGGTGCAAACTAAGCAAGGAGAGAAGCAACTTAGAACTAAGGAGAAATTTCCTGACAGTTAGAACAATTAGTCAGTGGAACAACTTGCCTCCAGAAGTTGTAAATGCTCCAACACTGGAAATTTTAAAGAAGAGATTGGACAACCATTTGTCTGAAGTGGTGTAGAGTTTCCTGCCTAAGCAGGGGTTGGACTAGAAAACCTCCAAGGTCCCTTCCAACTCTGTTGTTCTGTTCTGTTCTGTTCTGTTCTGTTCTGTTCTGTTCTGTTCTGTTCTGTTCTGTTCTGTTCTGTTCTGTTCTGTTCTGTTCCGTTCCGTTCCGTTCTACCCTACCCTACCCTACCCTACCCTACCCTACCCTACCCTACCCTACCCTACCCTACCCTACCCTACCCTACCCTACCCTACTCTACTCTACTCTATTCTATTCTATTCTATTCTATTCTATTCTATTCTATTCTATTCTATTCACAGACGTCCCTAGAGGAAAAGAAGAGAAACTTAGCAGGACCCATAGTCCCAAATGTCAGATATCTCTTGTTTTTTTGTTTTTTTTTTAAAATTTGATTTATATGCCGCCCTTCTCCGGAGACTCAGAGCGGCTTACAATGCGTTAAGCAATAGCCTTCATCCTTTTGTATATTTATACAAAGTCAGCTTATTGCCCCCACAAACTGGATCCTCATTTAACCTACCTTAGAAAGGATGGAAGGCTGAGTCAACCTTGAGCCTGGTGAGATTCGAACTTACAGTAATTGCAGACAGCTGGTGTTAATCACAATGCTTTTAGTCTGCTGAGCCACCAGGCCCCTTGTTGAACACTTGACTCTCTTTTTGCTTGGTTGAAAAGAACAGCTAACCGTCGATTAGGCTCTTCCCAATCTCAACCAGCGATGGACCTAAGCAAGGCAGGCGATGACAACAATGGACCTTCTGCGGGTCAATGGAAGGCCTGATGGGTTTTAGGGTGTTAGCAAATCAAAAAGCCGAGTTGTAATAGCGTCTTGCAGACAGTCGCACTTTGGACTTGACCCAGGGACAACCTGTAACTCTTGGACTAATTCAAAAATCTATTTGTAAGAGAGGGGTGCAGGCCTTTGATAAAGACTGTTTGTCCCTCTCCTGAAACCCGTGGCTTGGGAGAATGCGGATGATTGAAACGGAAGCCAGCCTGCTGTGAAGCAAATTGTTAGCTTCCAGCATTACCTTTATTTACAATAATGCCCCTGGGCCTTGCGGCTTCCATAAGCACTCTTAAGAAATCAGCAATAGGCAGCCACAACTCACCGATTTATTTGGAACTGTGTGTTCTTTTTCCTTGCTCCTAAACAGAAATATACCGTATTTTTCAGAGTATAAGACACACCGGACTATAAACCGCACTTACCTTTTTTGGTGAGGAAAACAAGAAAAAGAAATCTGCCTCCCAGCAATTTTGCTTCATTGCAGCAAACAGCAAACAGCCTGATTTACTTTCATTTTCGTTTTCAGCATAGCTTGATTAGCCCAAGGGGAAAAAAAAAAATCTGCTCCCAGCAATTTGCCTCCTTGCAGCAAGCAGCAGAGGCCCGTGCGCAACAGCTGAGAGCAAAACAGCTGAGAGTCAGGAGGCCGATCCAATCAACTTGTGCTAATTAGGCTGTGCTGAAGCTGAAAGGAGCTGTTTCTTCTTGCTGCTTGCTGCAAGGAGGTAAACTGCTGGGAGGCAGAGGCCAAAGGGTGGGGGCCAGTGGGTGGGCGGGGCTACATTTGGTGTATAAGATGCACCTAAATTTTCACCCCCTTTTATGGGGGAAAATGATGCATCTTATACTCTGAAAAATATGGTAAGTTAAGGTGGGGTAGAAGAGAGAGGGCCTCCTGGAATCTAGGAAGGGTGTGGGGCCACTTTGCCCCTTTACCTTTTGTTGAATTGATATTTTGCAAGCAGTGGTCCATCTGTGGAAGATCATTGGGGGAATGAGCCAAGCTCTCCATGGAAATTTATTTTGTAAGAGCGAAGATGAGATGCTTTCAAGATTCCAATGCTGATCGTGGGGATTGCTCTCGGGATGACACTTAAGAAATACAAGAACGATGGGATGGAACAAGGTGAGGCTCCGTGACCTCAAGAGTGAAGTAGGACTGTAATCTTGATCAAAAGAAGGACCAGGAGTGACATGATAGCAGGGTTCCAATATCTCAGGGGCTGCCACAAAGAAGAGGGAGTCAAGCTATTCTCCAAAGATCCTGAAGGCAGGACAAGAAGCAATGGGTGGAAACTAATCAAGGAGAGAAGCAACTTAGAATTAAGGATAAATTTCCTGACAGTTAGAACAATTAATCACAGGAACAACTTGCCTCCAGAAGTTGTGAAAGCTCCAACACTGGAAGTTTTTAAGAAGATGTTGGATAACCATTTGTCTGAAGTGGTGTAGGGTTTTCTGCCTAAGCAGAAGGTTGGACTAGAAGACCTCCAAGGTCCCTTCCAACTCTGTTAATTCTATCCTTCTATCTTTCTCTTGGTTGTTAATGGAGGAGGAATATTATGGAACACCATCCAGGAAACCTCAAAGAACTAGTTTAATATGGATAACTCAACGGAAGGTATAGATCCCTAAGATGCTGCAAAACACGCAGAAGCTTTCCTTTCTATCTTCCATTATTCTTTTGGAGACTTAATGCATTAAGAGTTGCGTTAATTTACATAGGTTAAAACACCTGGCTATCCGTGCTTGAAGTTAGATGGAAGACTTCCAAGAGAAGAATACCAGTACTATAGGTTATACTTGGAAGAGGGGTTTTTTTTATTATTATTATTTTTAAATAAAACTTCCTTACAGTATTTGAAAATTTAGAATCACCCACCGAATTGGTAACATTGCTAGGAAAATAGCATGAAAATGTCCAGGTATAACTAGTTATCGAAGAGTTGAATTCGAGCGAACTGGTAGTGGCAACCTGTAGGTGAGCCTGCCCACCTGCCCGGGCGCAATCCCGTTCTATAGCCAGTGGTGGGATTCAAATACTTTTTACTACCGGTTCTGTAGGCATGGCTTGGTGGACATGGCATGGGAAGGATACTGTAAAATCTCCATTCTTACTCCACTCCAGGGGAAGGATATTGCAAAATCCCCATTTCCTCCAGATCAGCTGGGACTTGGGATGCAGAGAATAGATGGGGGTGGGGCCAGTCAGAGGTGGTATTTACCGGTTCTCCGAACTACTCAAAATTTCCGCTACCGGTTCTCCAGAATTGGTCAGAACCTGCTGAATACCACCTCTGCCTATATCGCTGTGTTTTTGATGCCACACGCATGCAAGACGGTGCGCGCGGGCAAATTGCTATGTTTTGTGATGCCGCATGCATGCATGGATGGCACACACACTCACATTTGTGGTGCTGGGCAAACCAGTTGCTACCCTATGTGAATTCCACCTCTGTTCTGCCCCAGCTACGGATCCCAAAGAATGTAGCACACACAAACTCTGAACAAAACTCAGTTTACTTCAAAACACAGTCTTTTGCAAATGCAGGCTGTTAATAAAAACATTCTTAACAACCTGCCAGAAATTCCACAGATAAGATAGAGTCTTACTAGAGTTAGCAGAAAGCCCAGAAGCCAGGTTTGCAGAGAAAATTCAAACTCAATGATCAGCGAACGAACGGAAGAACACACGTTGTTTGCTGCAGTTTTTTACAAGCTGTGTGCAAACTTAAATAGGCTAAGGGAGTGGCCAATTAGCCCCAAGCCTTACTTTCGAGGAGACCTTCTCCTGAGTAACTACTCCTGCCTTTTGGCAGCTCTGCGTGCTCGTGCATTGAGAAGAGGCTCCTCCACTTCATCCTCTTCACTTAAAGGAGCCTCTGGAGGTTCTGAAGGCCCTGGTTGAATCCCTGCCTCTGGCACTACATCTTCTTCAGCCTCCTCACTGTCCGACTCGAGCGCCAGCTACACAGGCTGCTGGTGCGACACCACACCAGCCTCCTCGTCGTCGGAATCAGCAACAATCCGTGCAGGCCGCTGGCGGCCCACAACAACCTCTGGTTGAAATCAACCCTAGGAAGGTTCAATGTGTTGATTAAAAACAGTTGCATCTGCATGCAGGATTTTTTTTCAAGGGTATTAAGTTGTTTTGTACATGGAAATTACCTATCTCAAGGAAAATTATGAGCTGATCTTACAGAGAATATGAACAATGTAGGTTTTTCAACGTCATGAACAGAATAGCCTAGAATGGGAATGAATGTGAAAGACCTCTATTTCAATAAGTGGCTTATTCATCCTCGGATTGAATCCTTACTATTCATCCAAATTAAATTTTAACAAAATGTATTAGCAATCTACCAGAAGAAGCTATATGTATTTTGCAACCAGTGTGGGCTGGCCTTCCAAGAAAAGAAAATTATCCCGAGTTGATTATTTTTCTTGCTGCATCTGCTATCTGCGGAAGGTTCTGCAGAAATTAATTGATTTATCCCCCCACCACCATCACTTTCAAGAGCGAATAAAACGGTGAAAATCTTTTTGAGAACATCTTGAATTCAGGGAGCAATGCAACGCAGAATAAATTGGGGAAAGTGCAATCCAGAATATCTTTTGGTGCAGGCTGATGAATAAAATCCCGAAGAAACAGATTAAAACTTTCTCTTCAGCAAGGCGGTGATTACGATATTGAATGAAGCTCAATCAGTGCTTAGTTTGGGAATAAGGAGGGGAATTCCATCCGTTCAATAATTCCAAATGTTGGAGAGCAGTTAAAATCAAACTGTGATCCAGCCAACAAATAAGGTTAGGAGTGGAGGAAAGCATCCCTGGAAACCAGCTAACTAAACTGTAATCCAGCCAAAAATAAACCTAGCAGGAGTGAAGGAGATATTTTTGAAGAATAGCTAAAGCCAAATTGATAGAAGTGGAGGAAAATATTGCTGGGGAATAGCTATATAAGTTATGAACCACTTAAACACTAGAATTAGTTGTAATGGAGAAGAAGCTTTAACTAGTAAAAATAAAATATTTTGGGTATATTAAATTACAGGTGGAAATGTGGAATAAATTTTAAAGTGAATGGATTTTGAAATGTTTTTAAGAGAGGAGTAAAATATTTTATGTCGGTCTTTAGATGTGATTTTGAAGAAACACTGATTTGATTTGGAGTAAGGAAAATATATGAAATACTGATTGTTAAAATGAAAAATGAATATTATAAAAAGCTGTTTAGATTTGGAATTTAAGATTTAGGGTGATATACAGTAGAATGTTAAATGCTAGAACAAAATGTTAGATTGAATGATAAGAATTGGGTTTAGATTTTTCTTTTTTTCTTTTTTTTTTTCTTCTTTAAGATGTTAATGGATGAAATTTGGAATTTATACTTATTTTATACCGGATCAAACCTTTGCTCTAAAAAGATGTGTTTTATGTTTTATGTTTAAAACATAAAAAAAAAAAAATTCAAAAAAATAATAATAATAATTCCAGATGCATACTATCTCTTTTTATTCTGTTGTGAAGTCACAGAGTACCTGTTTCCCCCAAGCAGAGATCTGGATATTTTTATTCCCTGAAGACACTTGTTTTTTGATTGAAAATTAGTCGCCGGCTTCTGCATAGCTTTAGTTCTTTCTCTGCTAAATGTAGACAATAATATTTTCCTTCCTCTCTGGAGAGGTTGCAAACCTTGAATTTGCTAATATTTGTCAAGAGGACTCAGGTTTATTAAGATTCAGGAAAATAGGCTTCCTGAGTGGTTTTGCAATTGCTACTCCCAGTAGGGAGCCAAAGCAGAAATGTATATATGTATATGTGTGTGTGCGTGTATGTGTGTTTGCATACGTGTGTGTATAACATTGAACAGGTGAAGGTAGGGTGAGAAGAAGAACAAAAAGCATAATGAAGATAACTTTTTTCTGCTCTCTTTTAAGTGAGGCTGGAGAAACCACACTTCGTTCAATCTCCAACAGCCTTGGACAGCATAGTAATTGTGGACAATGATCTCCAAGGACATCTGGACAACCACAGCTTTCCACCCTCTTATTAATTTCCCTGAAATATTATTGAAATGCAGGGGTGGGCTGCCGGGGGTTCGCATGGGTTTGGGAGAACCTCTAGCTAAGATTCTGTGCAGTTTGGAGAACCCCCAAATCCCACTCCTAGCTGGCCCTTCCCACCCAGATCTGCCCCTCCCAAAAGTCTCACGTGGCCTGTTTTGGATGCAGGTAAGTGCAGGGCATGCGCGGAGGCTCGGGGAAAGCGAAAAACAGGCCTACCGGAAATTCGGGAAGCCTGGAAACTTGCCAGCTTCCGGCCTCCAGAGGGCCTCCAGAGCCTGGGGAGGCCGTTTTCGCCCTCCCGGAGGCTCGAGGAAAGCCTCCAGAGCCCGGGGAGGGCAAAAATCCCACCCCCCACAGTGGTGCAGGAGTCTGACGAGGCCATGGCCACCATGGCCACGCCCACCCAACAACTGGGCAGAGAACTCCTTGTTAAATTTTTGAAGCCCACCCCTGTTGAAATTTTATTAAATCCACATATATATCATTCTTCTACCAGCGAGCAGACAAGTGTTTCTGAACCTTGACAAATTTAAGATGTGTGGATTTCAATTCCCAGAATTCCTCAGCCAGCCATGATTGCTGGGGAATTCTGGGAGTTGAAGTCCACCCACCTTAAAGTTACCACGGTTGAGAAAACCTGGCATAGAGTACACGGATCTCTTGTACTGTATCCTCATAGTTACTCTACAATGTACGTATTTTTTTTACTGGCAACGTAGGATTATATGAAACTTTGTCACTGAGAAAGAACAAGAGACGAGATCTTTTAAATGACAAATTTGGGCATAATTACCAAACCATGGGCTGGGAGAAGTACCAATCCATCTGCTCTGGATCAGATAAAGTCTGTTTATTCCCTAATAGTGACAATCAGCGAGCAGAAATTCACGTATTTGGAGCATGTGCAGTGAATTGAGAAATTATTATGCCTGGCAAGATTGAGAGAACTAGAAGGACAAGGCAACTGATGAAGAGGGGAGATGGGATGAGAATTTACTGCAACGTTTACAGATTACAGATTAACAGATTGAATAAATTAAATAAATAAATAAATAAATAAATAAATAAATAAATAAATAAATGACAGAGCTGGAAGGGACCTTGGAGGTCATCTAGTCCAACCGCAGACCTTACACCATTTCTGACAGATGGCAGTCCAGTCTCTTCTTGAAAGCTTCCGGTGATGAAGCTCCTCACAACTTCTGAAGGCAACTTCTGTTCCATTGGTCGATTGCTCTCACTGTCAGAAAATTCCTCCTTATTTCCAGGTTGAATCTCTCCTTGATCAGTTTCCATCCATTACTCCTTGTCTGGCCTTCAGGTGCGTTGGAGAATAGCTTGACCCCTTCCTCTCTGTGGCAGCCCCTCAAATATTGGAAGACTGCTATCCTGTCTCCCCCGGTCCTTCTCTTCACTAGACTAGCCATGCCCAGTTCCTGCAACCGTTCATCGTATGTTTTAGTCTCCGGTCCCCTAATCATCTTGGTTGCTCTTCTCTGCACTCTTTCTAGAGTCTCAACATCTTTTTTTATAGTGTGGTGACCAAAACTGGATGCAGGATTCTAGGTGTGGTCCAGAGGTGAGTTTCAGCAGGTTCTGACCAGTTCTGGAGAACCGGTAGCAGAAATTTTGAGTAGTTCAGAGAACCGGTAGTAAAAATTCTGACTGGCGCCACCCCCATCTATTCTCTGCCTCCCGAGTCCCAGCTGATTGGGAAGGAATGGGGATTTTACAGTATCCTTCCCCTGGAGTGAAGTGGGAATGCAGATTTTACAGTATCCTTCCCTGCCACGCCCACCAAGGCGCGGCAATCAAGCCATGCCATGCCCACTAAGCCACGCCCACAGAACCAGTAGTAAAAAAAATTGAAACCCACCACTGGTGTGGTCTTACTAAGGCGAATGTTCTTGAAAGAGTTGTTATTATTATTAAAGGCAGGACAAGGCACTGGTGACATTTTCTGTGCCATGAGCTGCACACAGCAATATGTTTAAATTTGCGAAGAACACCATATTTTGTTTCCTTGTTAAAAAAATATGTATAATAACAAACTATCCACATGATATCTCTTTATTTAATGTCATTTACTAGAAGCAAAGAGAAGCCTTGGGGGAAAAAAAAATCTCCAGGCTTGTATCAATATGTATTTAAGATCAAATAAATGCATGCGAGGGATTTCTAGTCTCTGTAAAATATCTTGTTTTAGTCTCTGCCAAGAAAAAAAGGGGACTGCTGATGTATATATTATTTCTGATGATGTATGTTTTGTCTCAAAGAGAGAATGAGAGCAATTCTATTCAGCCCTGGTGACTCTACAAAATTTGAGTTGTTTATTAGGGAGATGATTGCTCATAACATGGAGATGTATCAAACCAGTTGGCTTGCATTATGAAGGAGGGAATCTTCCAAGGAAGATTAAGGGAAGGAAATAAAAGTGAGTTGGATATTTAATATCTGCAGAGAGACATATAGAGATAGTGCTCCACTTATGACCACAGCTGAAAGCAGAACTGCTGTTGGTAAGCGAGATGGTTTTTACGTGAAGCGTAAACCTGATACGACCATCTTTTGCCAGGTTGTTGTTAAATGAAACTCTGCAGTTAAGGGAATCATGCCATCATTAATCCTGTCTTCCCCCATTGACTTTGCTCATCGGATGCCAGCTGGGAAGTTTACGAATGGTGATCACATGAGAATGCTGTAACCATCATCATCAATACAGCTCCTGCCAGCTGCCTGCAGTTCGATTCTCACCAGGCTCAAGGTTGACTCAGCCTTCCATGCTTCCGAGGTCAGTAAAATGAGGACCCAGATTGTTGAGGGCAAATATGCTGACTCTGTAAACTGACTAGAGAGGGCTGTAAAGCACTGTAAAGTGGTATATAAGTCTATTGCTACTGCTGTTATCTATACCTGGACATTTAGCAGTTTGAAAGCATGCAAATGCGAGTAGATTAATAGGTACCACTTCAGTGGGAAGGTAACAGCATTCTGTGAACCTGCTGGCCTCATGACCACGGAAAAGTGTCTTCGGACAACGCTGGCTCCCTCAATTAGGAAACAGAGATGAGCACTGCCCTCTAGAGTCGGACACGACAGGATAAGGGAAATCTTTACCTTGTTTTGACCACCTGTATACATTGGTGCAGCACAGACAGTTCCACCACCCCTAAAACTGAGAATGGATATGTGGTGAAGTTTCAGCTTTAGCAAGACTAACAGTGGTGGGAAGGAGTTTCGGGGTTATCCTACAGCAAATATTTGGAAGTTCGATATTTTTTTTTTTAAAGGGCTTGCTTATTTGCAAAACAAAGAATGTTAACTTAACAACACAGACAAGAATGGGGTGGGACGGAGATGTAAAACAAAAAAGGCCAACCCAGTTCTAGGCTGCATAAACAGAGGGATAGAATCAAGATCACGTGAAGTGTTAATACCATTTTATAAGGCCTTGGTAAGGCCACACTTGGAATATTGCATTCAGTTTTGGTCACACGATGTAAAAAAGATGTTGAGACTCTAGAAAGAGTGCAGAGAAGAGCAACAGGAGACGGGGGGCTAAAATATATGAAGAACGGTTGCAGGAACTGGGTATGTCTAGTCTAATGAAAAGAAGGACTAGGGGAGACATGATAGCAGTCTTCCAATATCTCAGGGGCTGCCACAAAGAAGAGGGAGTCAAGCTATTCTCCAAGGCTCCTGAGGGCAGGACAAGAAGCAATGGGTGGAAACTAATCAAGGAGAGAAGCAACTTAGAACTAAGGAGAAATTTCCTGACAGTTAGAACAATTAATCAGTGGAACAACTTGCCTGCAGAAGTTGTGAATGCTCCAACACTGGAAGTTTTTAAAGAAGATGTTGGGTAACCATTTGTCTGAAGTGGTGTAGGGTTTCCTGCCTGAGCAGGGGGTTGGACTAGAAGACCTCCAAGGTCCCTTCCAACTCTAATTATTCTATTTTATTCTATCCACAGACCTACCTAGATGAAAAGAAGAGAAATGTAGCAGGTTGCCTCCCGAGGTTGTGAATGCTCCAACTTAGAACTAAGGAGAAATTTCCTGACAGTGAGAACAATTAATCAGTGGAACAACTTGGCTCCAGAAGTTGTGAATGTTCCAACACTGGAAGTTTTTAAAGAAGATGTTGGGTAACCATTTGTCTGAAGTGGTGTAGGGTTTCCTGCCTAAGCAGGGGGTTGGACTAGAAGACCTCCAAGGTCCCTTCCAACTCTCTTATTTTGTTCTGTCTCTGTCTCTGTCCTATCCTGTCCTATCCTATCCTATCCTATCCTATCCTATCCTATCCTATCCTATCCTATCCTATCCTATATTTTATTAATTCTATTCTGTCCTGTCCTGTCCTATCCTGTATTCTGTCCTGTCCTCTATTCTGTTCTGTCCTGTCCTGTTCTGTCCATGTGTCCTGTCCTCTATTCTGTCCCGTCCTGTCCTGTCCTGTCCTGTCCTATCCTATCCTATCCTATCCTATCCTATCCTATCCTATCCTATCCTATCCTATCCTATCCTATCCTATCCTATCCTATCCTATCCTATCCTATCCTATCCTATCCTATCCTATCCTATCCTATTTTATTCTACAACACAAAAAGCAAGGCAGTGGTTCTTTGGCGGAAAGGATGGATTTTGCAGAGGCCCCAATGCCCACGAGGCTGAGATTTTCCAACCTTTGCCCTCTCTACACTGAGTGCCATGGGAGAAGAGGAGGTCAAGGCAGAGACCGCCGCTGCTCTAAAAGCCCATCTCATACCTTTGAATAACTTTCCTTCGCCCGGCTACTGACGGAAGGAGGATTCCTTATGAAATGAGAAGTTCCTGTTTCAAGCTATTGGTTTTGCTTACTTAAGGCTTTTTCCCCCCTTTCTTAATGCAAAGAAGCCGCACAGCTTCTGTATAAATATGACTTAAGAATAAGGCTATTCAAGTTGAGAAAGTGCTGCAGTCGGGGGAAAAAAAATAACTTTCATGGGAATTTCTACATTTTGAATCTCTTTGGATTTATATTGGATTTATGGCTGGTCTCAGAGAAAAAAAAAATCTTATGCAATTTAGTCATGAAAGAACCCTGGATGTAGACTAGAGGTTTCTATTTTAATGCTGCTCCCATTTGAGACAGACAATAAAATATTCTTATCTGACTTCCAGACTGGTATCTTCTCTAAACCTCTCTTGATCCTTGGGAAACTGGAGGTGCCAAATAGATTAGTTCTGTTTGATTAAATTATCCTTTCCTTTCCTTTCCTTTCCTTTCCTTTCCTTTCCTTTCCTTTCCTTTCCTTTCCTTTCCTTTCCTTTCCTTCCTACATTTCCCTTCCCTTCCCTTCCCTTCCCTTCCTACATTTTCCTTTCCTTCCCTTCCCTTCCTACATTTTCCTTTTTCCTTTCCTTCTTTCCTTTCCTCCTTTCCTTTCCTTTCCTTTCCTTTCCTTTCCTTTCCTTTCCTTTCCTTTCCTTTCCTTTCCTTTCCTTTCCTTTCCTTTCCTTTCCTTCACTTCCCTTCCTACACTTTCCTTCACTTCCCTTCCTACATTTTCCTTTTTCCTTTCCTTTCCTTTCCTTTCCTTTCCTTTCCTTTCCTTTCCTTTCCTTTCCTTTCCTTCCCTTCCCTTCCCTTCCCTTCCCTTCCGTTCCCTTCCTACATTTTCCTTTTTCCTTTCCTTTCCTTCCCTTCCCTCCCCTCCCCTCTCCTCTCCTCTCCTCTCCCCTCCCCTCCTCTCCCTTTCCTTTCCTTCCTGAACTGCAGTTTAGCTAGAAGAATTTCTTTTTAAAAATTCCATTAGTTTTCAGTATGTTCCATTCACCTTCATCTACCTCATTCATTCTGTAACATCAGCATGCACAACCTAAA
Source organism: Pituophis catenifer annectens (assembly GCF_029215685.1). Taxonomy (NCBI): domain Eukaryota; kingdom Metazoa; phylum Chordata; class Lepidosauria; order Squamata; family Colubridae; genus Pituophis; species Pituophis catenifer. The sequence continues at coordinate 19,569,966 of NW_027256892.1, forward strand.
ATCAAGAGGAAATGTTTCATTGCGTTGAGATACACTGGTAAATATCACAAAAAGAGACACAAAACCAGGGGTGAAATCTAGCAGGTTCTGACAGGTTCTGGAGAACCGGTAGCGGAAATTTTTAGTAATTTGGAGAACCGGCAAATACCACTTCTGGCTGGCCCCAGAGTGGGGTGGGAATGGAGATTTTGCAATATCCTTCCCTCAGGAGTGGGGATTGTGCAGTATCCTTCCCCTGGAGTGGGGTCAGAATGGAGATTTTGCAATATCCTTCCCTCAGGAGTGGGGTGGGAATGGGGATTTTGCAATATCCTTCCCCCAGGAGTGGGGTGGGAATGGAGATTTTGCAGTATCCTTCCCCTGCCATGCCCACCCAGCCATGCCAGCTGGTGGTCGAGAACGGCCCACTATATCTCAAACTGTAAGGCACGGCCTCCAAATTCTTCATTATATGATGTCTATGGAGATTCTCACCAGGCTCAAGGTTGACTCAGCTTTCCATCCTTCTGAGGTAAAATGAGGACCCGGATTGTGGGGGCAATAAGCTGACTTTGTATAAAAAAAAATAGAACACCGCTTGGGGGGGGGCGAAAGCCCTACTAAGCAGGTATATATAAAAGTATGAAGGCTATTGCTTAATGCATTGTAAGCCGCCCTGAGCCTCCGGAAAAGGGCAGCATATAAATCGAACCAATAAATAAATAAATAAGACAAAGACACAATCACTCTGAGAAGCTGGACATGATTAACAGAAGTTATCAGTGTCTCTTTACAAATGCTACATAATATTCAAATAATAAGATGTGCCCTCTTCCTTCCTCCAGCATCTCACAGGCTGGACATTCCCAATCTGCTACTAGTATCAGGGTTCCAGACAGGTGCCCTAATTAAATCATGAATCTTGGGACAAGCTTCAAAAGAAATCCAGTCATTCATTAGGAGCTTCATGTCGGCACATTCCCAAGTGAAGCCAGCTGTGACCTGACGTAATTTACGCTCCAATTATGACCCTGTTTCCACCCCCCACCCCCCACCCACCCACCCCCGGTGTGTCATCAATCACATTCACCAACAGAGCAATTTCGGGGTTGTAGAGGTCACTCCCCTTTGACTACTGTAGGTATCCCTGGGATACAGCCTTAAGGGAGATAAGCATGGAATGTGCATCTGTTTTTGGCTGCTGTGCAGTTTCGCCAATTTCCCATCCCCTCTGGCCTATGGCAACTAGAGAGCAGGCCAGGGATGCTTTGCGAGTTGACATCTAGTTTTATTCCTCACCCTTCCTGCAATTCCTTTAACTAATCTAGGACCATTCGTACCACCATCAATTTTGGACATGCTGTGAGAACATTATGAGCTGAGAACCATCAGCCTTTCCAACAACTGCAGAGTGCAGGAATTAGTGTTTACTTGTCAATGTGACCTTCATACAGGCTATTGCAATTATTTGTCCAGTCATTTCTAAACAATCAAAGCAGGTGATGCAGGGGAGAATTCTGAGCCAAATCGTACTCAATTAAAAAAACAAAATAAAAGGTAAACCAGCCTCTCACTGGTGCCCCTTCCAGTGGAAATTTCCCGCTGTGAAGTTCCAATGCATAAACTACAGACCTATATTTGCAAAAAAAAAATCTGTGAAACTAGTCTGCTTCATCAAAGCCAGGGGTGAAATTCAGTTACCGTATTTTTCGGGTTATAAGATGCACCATTCCCCCCCCCACTAAAAGGGGTGAAAATTTAGGTGCACCTTATACACCAAGTGTAGCTCTGCCTACCCACTGCCCCCCACCCATTGGCCTCTGCCTCCCAGCAATTTACCTCCTTGCAGCAAGAAGCAAGAAGAAACAGCCCATTTCAGCTTCAGCACAGCCTAATTAGCACTAGTTGATTGTCCATTGGATTGGCCTCCCGACTCTCAGCTGTTTCAGGCTGCAGGAATTGCCATGGCCTATTGCTGCATGGGCCTCTGCTGCTTGCTGCAAGGAGGTAAATTGCTGGGAGCAGATTTTTTTTTTCTTGTGCTAATCAAGCTATGCTGAAAATGAAAATGAAAGTAAAGCAGGCTGTTTGCTGTTTGCTGCAACGAGGCAAAATTGCTGGGAGGCAGAGGCAGATTTCTTTTTCTTGTTTTCCTCACCAAAAAAGGTAGGTGCGTCTTATAGTCCAGAGTCCGAAAAATAGGGTACCTTCCCTACCAGTTCACAAATGTGTGCAGAGGCTTAAAATCATCACAGAAAAGCACTGTCATGACATCCGCGTGGGTGGACGGAGCCTCCCACAGCCACCGCTACCAGTTCGCCCGAGCCGGATAGAACTGGCTGAATTTCACCTCTGATCAAAACTTTGTGAGATTAACAAGGTCAGATCTGATCCAGAAACAACCCAAATGCAACATATGGAAGGTCCTCTGTCTGGAATCTTGAAAGATCTCCAGGCATATCTTTCCAAATATTTATTTATTTATTTTATTAAAATTTACATGCCGCCCTTCTCCCGAAGGACTCGGGGCGGCTCACAAGTACAAAATGACAATAAAAACAATATCACTAAATAGCATTAAAAATCCCATTTAAAATCCCACAGTTAACTAAAAAAACCCAACCAGATCAGGTGATTTGAGTAAAAAACCAGGTCTTAAGATCTTTGCGGAAAGAACTTTGTGGAAGGAAATATGAATGCAGGGGTGTCAAATCCAGCCCGTGGGGTGCTTAGAGCTGGCTTGGAAACAGCAAAGGACTAGCTCGTGGTGCCTCTACCCATGAAAACAGAGCTTAGGGAAGCCACGAGTACCCCCCCCCCCCACACACATTGTTTTTGCTGGCAGAGGGCTGCAGGAAACTGTCACATCTGAAAATGGGGTGAGGGGGTTGCCGTGTGCTGCCACCCCGGGCTCTGTTATCGCTGGCAGAGGACTATCAAAACAAACTAAAAACAAAACAAACAGAGAAACGTTTCCCCTTTTGCATTTGAGCATCCAAGAAGGGACGGGGAAGGAGAAAGGGACAAGAGGAAAGACAAAGGAAAAGTAAGAATGATGGGAAGAGAGCAAGGAAGGAAAAAGAAGGAAGGAGGGGAAGGAAGAAGAAAGGAGAAGGAAGAGGGAAGGAAAAAGAAGAAAAGGAAGGAAGGAAGGAAGGAAGGAAGGAAGGAAGAAAAAGAAAGAAAGAAAGAAAGAAAGAAAGAAAGAAAGAAAGAAAGAAAGAAAGAAAGAAAGAAAGAAAGAAAGAAAGAAAGAGAAAGAAAGAAAGAAAGAAAGAAGAGGGAGGCAGGGAGGATGGGAAAAAGGGAGGGAGATGGGATGTGGGAACGCAGGAAAGAAGGCAGGCAGGCAGGCGGGCAGGCAGGCAGGAAGGCAGTGTAGAAGGAAGGAAGGAAGGAAGGAAGGAAGGAAGGAAGGAAGGAAGGAAGGAAGGAAGGAAGGAAGGAAGGAAGGTTATAATGAGAGTGAGGGAGGGTCTGAGGGAAGTCCTGCCTTAGCCCTTGTCCACCACAGGTGCCCGTGACACGAGTGACGTTGAGATGGCTACGCCCACCCTGGCCACGCCCACCCCAGCCCTCCAAGGTCAAACACAACCCTGATGCGGCCCTCAATGAAATTGATTTTGACAGCCCTGTATTAATGCATGAGGTTTCAAGCAACACAACACTTTCCCTCTCCCTCATATCACACCTCTCTCTCTTCTCTTCTACACAATGTGAATTTTATTCTGGTTGCCCGGACTACCCGTGTTCCTGTTTGGAGTCCGTCTCTTACCTTTGCTGGAGAGATGCTTCCATGTTACTGTTGGTTCTGGTCTCCCAAAGGCTAAGCACAGGAGAGTGACACTGCTGCCTTCGTTGATGGTGATGTCTGATGAGATGTTTATAATCTGAGGGGGAACTGCAACAAAACAACGGGGAAGGACATCAGTACATTGCACATTTTATGCTGATGTTAGTGACGGTAGGTTCATTTTTCTTGACCTACTCCGTACGAAGAAGACGGGGCTTCTTGTCAAAATAGCACTGGCAATAGACTTACATGCCGCTTCTCGGTGCTTTAGAGCCCTCTCTAAGTGGTTTGCAGAGTCAGCATATTTCCCCTCCCCCCAACAATCTGGGTCCTCATTTTACTGACCTTGGAAGGATGGAAGGCCGAGTCAACCTTGAGCTGATCAGGATCGAAGGAACTGGACTCCTGGCAGTGTGAACAGTGTTAGCCTGCATTCTAAATGTTGAGTCAGCCTTCCATCCTTCCAAGGTTGGTAAAATGACTCTGTAAGCCGCTTAGAGAGGGCTGTAAAGCACAGTGAAGCGGTATATAAGTCTAAGTGCTATTGCTGTTACTTCTTCCCTCCCTCCTTCCCTCCCTCCCTCCCTTCTTCTAGTGGTGGCACAGTAGTCAGAATGCAGTATGCTATGGCTATTTTCCTTCCCTCCGTCCCTTCTTTCTGTGGTGGCGCAGGGTCAGAATGCTGTAATGCAGGCTAACTCTACCCTCTGCCAGTAGTTTGATCTTGACTGGCTCAAGGTTGACTCAGCCTTCCATCCTTCCGAGGTCAGTAAAAGGAGGACCAAAATTGTTGGGGGCAAGATGCTGACTCTGTAAATCGCTGAGAGAGGGCAGTAAAGCACTGTGAAGTGGTATATAAGTCTATTGCTGTTCCTTCCTCCCTCCCTCCCTTCCTTCTTTCAGTGGTGGCACAGTGGTCAGAATGCAGTACGCTATGGCTATTTTTCTCCTTGTCTCCCTCCCTCCCTCCCTCCCTCCCCAGTGGTAAGAATGCAGTATTGCAGGCTAATTCAGCTCACAGCCAGGAGTTTGATCTTGACTGATTCAGCCTTCCATCTTTCCGAGGTCGGTAAAATGAGGACCCAGATTGTTTGGGGGCAATAGGCTGACTCTGTAAGCCGCTTAGAGAGGGCTGTAAAGCACTGTGAAGCGGTATATAAGTCAATATGCTATTGCTGTTACTTCCTCCCTCCCTCCTTCCCTCCCTCCCTCCCTTCCTTCTTTCAGTGGTGGCACAATGGTCAGAATGCAGTATGCTATGGCTATTTTCCTCCTTGCCTCCCTCCCTCCCTCCCTCCCCAGTGGTAAGAATGCAGTATTGCAGGCTAATTCAGCTCACAGCCAGGAGTTTGATCTTGACTGATTCAGCCTTCCATCTTTCCGAGGTCGGTAAAATGAAGATCCAGTTTGTGGGGGCAATAGGCTGACTCTGTAAACCGCTGAGAGAGGGCAGTAAAGCACTGTGAAGCGGTATATAAGTCTAAGGGCTATTGCTATTGCACCTTATTGTTACACCTTTCCTGCGTGACTTGCATTGGTTGCTGGTTGCCCTCCGGGTGAGATTCAAGGTGCTGGTGATTATCTATAAAGCCCTACATGGCTTAGGCCCGGGATATATGGCGGACCATCTGCAGCCAGCAACAGCTTCCCATCGCCCTGTGCGTTCCCAGGGCGTCTACCCCCAGGGAGAGAGCTTTCTCTGTGGGCGCACCCACCCTTTGGAATCAACTCCCTCTGGAGCTCCGGGTGGCCCGCGACCTTCGCTCTTTCTGCCGTGGCCTGAAAACGTGGCGATTTCACCTGGCCGCCCTGGACTGATGGGGGTTTTAATAGAATTTTAACTGGGTTTTATTTAATTTTTGTTAATTTTAACCTGGATTTTCTGTTTTAATGGTTTGTTTGCTTTGTTTTTGTTTTTTTTTAATTTTTATTTGTAAGTACAAACTAAACAGAACAATGAACCGTACAAAACATAAAAACATATAAACACCCATTTCAATACATGTCCAGTTTATCGCAACTGTAATATTTATTTCTTTTTGTATTTTGACTCTTCCTTATTTGGTCGTTCCTTTTTATCTATCTACTATAGATCTTTGTTGACCTATGTCTGTTCTTTGTTTCCATCATACTATATTTGGTCATTTTGTTTACTTCCTATTGCTTCATCTCTTTCCTATCTTTCAACCAACTATACCACTTTTCCCATACTAATAGTTTTAATTAATTTAATTAATTAAATTTTAGCTTTGTTTTAATTGTTGTGAGCCACCCTGAGTTCATTGGAGATAGGGTGGCATACAAGTTCCATTAATAAATAAATTAATGAATAAAATATTGCTAACCACTGGGCCGCCAGGGCTCTTCAATCAATAAACTGAGTTCTGAAATAAATGTGCAGCGGAACAAATCCGTTTAATTACTCACGAACTGTTTTGTTTCAGAACCAAAGATTATGTTGCCTAACCGTCCACTGAATTTTAGATTCCGTCACCTGCAGGTAGTCCTCAATTCACGAGGACAATTGAGCCCAAAATTTGTGTTGCTAAGTGAGACAGATATTAAGTGACTTTTGCCCCCATTTTATGACCTTTCTTGCCGCAGCAGTGAAGTGAGCCACTGCCTTTGTTAAGTTGGTAACACAGTTGTTAAGTGAATCAGAAGGTCACAAAAAGGGATCGCATGACCCTGGGACACTGCGACCGTCATAAATAGGAGCCAGTTGCCAAGCATCTGAATTTTCATCCTTCATGATCATAGCGATGTTGCAACAGTGTGAAAAGTGGTCATTTGTCGCCTTTTCCAGTGTTGTTGTAACTTCAAGCAGTCACTAAATGAATGTTTGTAAGTCAAGGATTGCTTGTAGTACATTTTATTGGCAGATCGCAGAAAAGAGCTTTTAAGAGGCTTTCCCTCCATTTTCCATTGTGGGGAAAAGAAACCGATAATTTTTTTGTGTGTGTGTGTAAACTCTTTGAAAAGATACAAGCCCTTTTTAAAAGCAAAACGAATAAAACTATCAGTGGGGAAGGGGAGAGAGAGGGGGTGGGGAGTCCACAAGGGCAAGATTTTTATCCTATCCTTAGGGAAGCTGGTTTTCCTATTCATCCACCTCTGGCAGGATGTTTTGTTATTCGATTCTGGAAAACAAATACGATGTACATAACTGTCAAAGAAAACGTCAAGTCACAAGCTGAGTTCTGTTCCATTTTCCCCTTTATTTCTATTTATTATTTCTATCATCTATTTATTTTATTTTATTTCTTTATTTTTATTCATCATATTTCTATGCCGCCCACTCTCCGAGGACTCTGGGCGGCTTACAACAATCGACGGTATACTAGATAGCATATTGCCCCCAACAATCTGGGTCCTCATTTTACCCACCTCGGAAGGATGGAAGGCTGAGTCAACCTTGAGCCGGTGAGATTTGATCCGCTGATCTGCTGAACTAGCAATCAGCTGAAGTAGCTGCAGTACTACACTCTAACCACTGTGCCACCTCGGCTTTATCTATTATTTCCCTCTATTTCTATTTCCCTCTATTAGCATAGCACGCCAAGACAACTAGACAAAAAGGCAATTTTTTTACCTCACACCATGCTATCGTTCTGCTAAACAACTAATTCCCATCACCCTGTCTATGCCCTAGGACCGTGATGGCAAGCCTATGGCACGCATGACACAGGTGACACGCGGAGCCATATCTGTGGGCACGCGAGCATTGCCCTAGCTCAGCTCCAGCGTGCATGCACGTGCCAGCCAGCTGATTTTTGGGCCTTCCGGAAGTCAGGAAATGGGCCGTTTCTGGCTTCCAGGGGTGGGGAAGGCTGTTTTTGCTCTCCCCAGTCTCCTAGAAAGACTCTGGAGCCTGGGGAGGGCGAAAAATGGGCCTACCGTGCCCACCGTGCCATCACATACCAAAAGCAGGGGGAGCACGGGGGGGTGGGTCTCGTGCACATGCACGGTGGGGCAGGGGCCATTGAATTATGGGTGTGGGCATGCACGTGCGTGACCCTCCCTGTGCTCCCCACTTTGTCAGCACTCCAAACTACATTCGTTCCAGTGCTGACATAAGGAGGAGAAGAGGGGGCAGCTGGCAAGAGGACGCTTGACTTTTCACCTACTTATTTTCCCTGAAGATAATATCCCCTAGGAGATGGGATGGAAGGGGGGACATTCCTGGGAGCTGAAGTAGTAGATATGGGGAGAGTGATTTGGAAGATGGCCAATGAGACGCAGAGAATTGGGGAACGGAAAGGGAAGGTTTGGGGTCAGGAAGTCAGTGTTGACTATGACGAAGTCGGGGGGACAGATTGTCATGCTTAATAAATGAAAGATTTCATCAAAGACTATTTGTTTGGAAATGCAATTTATTTGAGACGACACCGAAACCTGACACCCTTCTTTTGGCACGCGACAGCAAAAAGATTAGCCATCACTGCCCTAGGTTGTCAAATCACCTAGCAGAGCTGTATTACCTATTATCCTTCTCATCTTCTCATCTTTCCTATTACCCATGTCCTTAGCTTCTTATGACTATATCTTTGTTGTTTGTCTCTCATGATTGATGTTGATTTCTTTTGTTTAGCATCCTATTATGATTGATGCTGTTTGCTTATTTAGTATCCCATGACCATCACTGAGTTTTGTTAACTATGATTTATGATGATTGTATTTTATGATGATGATGATGATGATGATGATGATGATTTATTTATTATTTATTCAATTTATATCCTGCCCTTCTCCTAGTGGACTCAGGGTGGCGCACAGCCAGAACTAAAACACATACCAATACAAAATTTAAAAATTTTAAAAGAATTATATAACTTTGGCCCAAAATTTAAAACAATTCAATTAAAACCCAATGACAATTTAAAAACTAAAAAACTAAAAAGACTAAAAAAGGGGGGGTTCACGCCAGCCCTGCTTGATGGAAAAGAAAAGTTTTTAGGGCACGGCGAAAGACCCGGAGATCCAATATCTCCGGGGGCAAATCGTTCCAGAGGGCAGGAGCTGCCACAGAGAAGGCCCTCCCCCTGGGGGTCACCAGCCGGCATTGCCTGGCTGACGGCACCCTGAGGAGTCCCTCTCTGTGGGAGCGTACTGGTCGGTGGGAGGCTATTTATCACTTGCTGCTTGTATGTACACTGAGAGCTTATGCACCGGAGACAAATTCCTCGTGTGACCAATCATACTTCTATTCTTATTCTTTTTTTTTCAGCCTTCCATGCTACAGTAGTGGCCAAAATTGTGGAAATCTTTTGGGAAAAGTGAATTTTCTAAAACTAGCTAATAACACCACTTTTTTTTTTTTTTTTGGAGTAGTACCATAAATTTACATATCAATGGAAAGATAATTTAATCAAGAATGTAATGCAGTAACTTTTATGGAGGATTTGCTATGAGAATAGCAGTTACACTATAAAGAAGAAAAGTGAAACATGTAGAAAAAATGAGATATACAAAAATGATCACCATAGAAAAAACAAGATATACAAAAACGATCACCATGTCAGTTAATACTTAGTTGGGTAACCTTTAGCATGAATGACGGCCTTACAGCGTCTTCCCATGGAGTGAACCAAGTTTTTGAGTTCTGCAGCTGTTCTAATGTGAAACCAAGATTGAAGGTTTGCTTCTATTAACTGGGTTTTATTGCTGGGTTGCTTCTGACTAACAAGTTTCTTTAGTCGGCTCCATAGATTTTCCATTGGGTTAAGGTCTGGGCTATTCCCAGGCCATCCCAGCAGTGGAATAGGATTATCTTGAAACTCCAAAAAAGAAAGTGGTGTTATTAGCCACCAAACCTCAAAAATACACTTTTCTAAAAAGGTTTCCACAATTTTGGCCACTACTGTAATGATATCCTTTGCCTTTCATGGGAAAGAATTCGAAACATTTTGAAATATATATATATATATATATATTTTAAAAAAGACTCTTTACTCTTCGGTCTGTTACTCTGCTCTAGGCAATCTAACGCCTAGCAGATCTGAAGGGCAGTTGATACCTTACAAAAACTAGAAGAACCATCTACGGGGAAAAATGATTCAGCCTTTCTCAATCTATATATCTTTTTTTCTATATCACTATTTCTCCCTTCCTCCCCCCCCTCTTTTTATTTTTAATATAAAAGACACTGGCTTGAAAAGATGTTCTTCAGGAATTCTTCTCTGTCTTTGTTGTTTATTCTTCCCCTGAATCATAATCTCATGTTTATGCCTTCAGAATTGGTTGCTATGGTAGTTATTGTGGCCTTGATAATGCATTTCGTATCAAAACAGCCAAGAAAAAAAGGAAAACGAGAGTTAGTTCAAGGACAGGGAAAGGGTTGTCTCTTGGCTTAAACCGAGGTTCATCCATGGGACTTCAATTCCAGATACCTACTGTAGATATGGATTACAAGAGCAAAGGTGAAAAATACCATCCTTCTTACTGACGAGAATAAGAACAAACCAGGTTTGAAGTGGTGCGTTAACAAAGTTAACTGCTCTCTAGAAACATCCATTATGAAACACGCAGGAATCCCTGTTTTTAAGGGACATTACACCCCAGTCCCAGAAAACAATGTCCTCTACATTTCACTCCAAGTATCAAAGACATTATTAATGTTTTGTTTGATTGTAAACTCTATGCCTCTTTTAAAATTGCTACTTGAAAGAACAATCCACTGGGACCTGAATCACACAATGTTCTATTTTTTTCCCCGACCGGACTCCCATTTCGAATCCAATGACTTTATTGAGGTGGTTAACCAATGGAAAGCAAGAAGAAAAGAAGAAAAGAGGTAGTTTTGAAAGATCCAGATGCTCCAAATAAATAAATAAACAGGAACGATCAGTGGTGAAATCCTTCCGGTTCGCACCGGTTCATGAGAACCGGTAGTAAAAAAAAAAAAAAAAAAAAAGCTACCGTTTGGTCCGAACTGGTATTTCCAATTATCAGCTGTGCCGCATGATTTATATCCTAGCGAATCTAAATAGCACAGCACAGCTGTTCTCCTTCCTCGCTGTTCTATTTACTTGAGAAAGCGTCTTTTAAGAAGATGTTGGATAACCATTTGTCTGAAGTGGTGTAGGGTTTCCTGCCTGGGCAGGGGGTTGGACTAGAAGACCTCCAAGGTCCCTTCCAACTCTGTTATTCTATTTCTATAGTCCTCTCATCAGGCATTCTTGGGGTTAAACTAGGTAAATGTTAAGTGCATGGCTGTTTTCCATGCTGGCCTTACATGGGATTTCAATCTTCAATTTATTTATTATTTATTTATTTATTAGATTTTTATACCGCCCCCTCTCCCGAAGGACTCGGGGCGGTGAACAGCCAAAATTAAAAAACATACAATATAAACATTAAAATACGTTTAAAACAGAATTAAATCCAATCCAAATCCAAATCCAATGCCCCACTTAGTTAACACTTTATATCACGTCAGATCAAATCCCATTCTATGGAGGATTGCTCCCCTTGCCTATGCTGTATTTTGTGAAGACAGATGATAGGGAATGAGAACAAATTATTATGAATTGTGAGGATATAAATACACACCATGATTCCAGTGACATCACAAGCCACTCAAGCTGTGCTCCAGTGGTTTATAATGATTGTTTCCAGAGCATCTCTCAGCTTGTGTATTTATAGCCTTTTCTCACTGCTTTCCCTACCCAGGAAGTAAACCAATTTTGTTTCGAGGTGCTTATACAATTCTCCATAGAATATCTTCCCCAGATACTTACCTTCCGAAATATAGCACCTCATTTGTGTTCCCTTTCTAATTTATGAACTGTATTAAAACCAACGTGGGCCTCCACACAATTTTCTTTCTGTCTTTCTTTCTTGTTAGCCATGTACACAAGGGAACATGCGTATCGACTAAGCCTCAATGCAGACATCATGACTTCATCACATTCTTTTCTGCAAGATGGTTTAATCAATGGTTGTGAATCTTGGTAACTGGCACAGAGGATTAAAGACACCAAAATATAACAAGGATCGATTGTGATGTTCACTTTAGGCATACACCAAGGCAGGAGAAAGCCAACTGATCCTGCAAAAATATCCATTTCTGCAAAACTATTAAGCGGTACTCCTTAATTTCAGATGATCCACATCAAGAGACAGAATAATAAGCTTATAAGTAGATTCCAGTTGAATCTTCAGGGGGGAAGTGGATTGAGGACCCAGATTATGGGGGCAATAAGCTGAATTTGTATAAATATACAAAAAGTATGAAGGCTATTGCTTAACGCACTGTAAGCCGCCCTGAGTCTCCGGAGAAGGGCGGCATATAAATCAATTTTTTTTTTAAAAAAAAGTATCTTCTTAATAGCAAAAAACAATGAAAAATATTACAACGGTTCTGGTGAGCTCTCTGTTATGACTTGTGTTCAAGCAAAATATGAACAGCCATCTACCTAGGATATATGACTGTGTTTCCCCCAAAATAAGACCCGGTCTTATATTATTTTTTGCTCCAAAAGATGCGTTAGGGCTTATTTTCTGGTTACGTCTTCTTTTGACCTACGGTACTAAATGGGATGTGGTGGCTCAGTGGCTAAGACTCTGAGCTTGTCGATCGAAAGGTCGGCAGTTCAGCAGTTCGAATCCCTAGTGCTGCGTAACAGGGTGAGCTCCCGTGACTTGTCCCAGCTTCTGCCAACCTAGCAGTTCGAAAGCACGTAAAAAATGCAAGTAGAAAAATAGGGACCACCTTTGTTGGGAAGGTAACAGCGTTCCGTGCGCCTTTGGCATTTAGTCATGCCGTCCACATGACCACGGAGACGTCTTCGGACAGTGCTGGCTCTTCGGCTTTGAAACGGAGATGAGCACCGCCCCTTAGAGTCAGGAACGACTAGCACATATGTGCAAGGGGAACCTTTACCTTTACCTTTATGGTACTAAATGCATCCATCTGGCTGATAACTGGGGTTTATTTTGGGGGAAGGGCTTATATTACGAGCATCCTGAAAAATCATGCTAGGGTTTATTTTCCGGTTGGGTCTTATTTTCGGGAAAACAGAGCAGTTCAGATTTTTGTCCTAAGCAAGGAGCTGGGTTTGATAATCTCCTTTCCCCCCTGATTTTGCAAATTTATTCATTTTGCCTCTTCGACCCTGGCTAGTGACTACCAACCAGGGTCAGACAGTCTGTTTCTTTTAACAGACTTTTTTACCCATCCTCGCATAAGATGAGTTTCCATCTTTCCTTGGTACCACTTATCCAATTTCTGTACACCGTTCAAATAGATTTAGGATGAAAATATTCATCGCTGCCTCCTTGGTGACATCGCTATGTCACTGGATATGTCCCTGCAGCCCTGAAAGATTTAATCAAGATAAAATAAAGTGTGGCCTCCAGTCAACAAATTTTGCTGTCACCTTGGGGGGGGGGAAAGAATCAATGAAAACAGATATGGATAGTTGCTTGGCAACCAACTCTGTAGTTTCTCTCCCTCTCTCTCTTCCCCCTTCCACCTGTTCCTGCTCTCTCCTAGAACAGGATTCCTGCTGATCACAAGATACTGGTAGGAGAGGAAGCCATAGCAAACTATGTAGCATCTCTAAATCAGCTGGTTGCTCGGGAGCAATTTGGCTTGCCTAGCATAATAGTTGGAGTTCATCATTTTTTTCCCCTGAGCTTTTAGTACCAAATGCATGAATGTAATGATGGATGGATGGATGGATGGAAGTAAGGAAAGGAAGGAAAGGAAGGAAGGAAGGAAGGAAGGAAGGAAGGGAAGGAAGGAAGGAAGGAAGGAAGGAAGGAAGGAAGAAAGAAAGAAAGAAAGAAAGAAAGAAAGAAAGAAAGAAAGAAAGAAAGAAAGAAAGAAAGAAAGAAAGAAAGAAAGAAAGAAAGAAGAGGGAGGGAGGGAAGATCTATGGAGATTCTTAATCATCCAGATCATGCTTGTCCCAGAGGTCCTTTTTCGAAAGGCAACTGGACTTACTTTGTTTATCTTTGAAGACGTTTCCCTTCTCATCCAAGAAGCTTCTTTAGCTGTGACCTTTCTCAGTTCAGAACTGAAAAGCAACGACTGTCCAGTTGCCTTTTAGAAAAAACACATTTGGGAAGGAAGGGAGGGAGGAAGGGAGGGAGGGAGGGAGGGAGGGAGGACCTTGTGATCATATGACTTAGGACATGTCAGTTGCCTTCTGCCTGAGTGTTGTGTGAGGACTGGTGATCAATGCCATGCTAAATTCAAACAGTCATTAAATGAATGGAGATGAAGCATAGCCTGGGCATTGGCCCATAGAACAACAGTCCTTGTTGACCAAGGGTAGGAAGAAGATATGGTTTCATGCTCCTTTTGAAAAGTAAAATGTTTAGACGCTCCCTGGAGGAGTAACTCAACACTCAACCACCTCAGATACAAAACAAAACATATGGATTCCCGACAACATCTTAGAAGGTACCAAGAGCTTCATTATGGGGATGTGTCAGAGTTGTCTGCCTGCCCCACTTGTAGGAATCTTGCAGTCCCACATATCCAAGGTTTTTGGCATCTCGGGGTTGCGGAGGCCCCGCCTACATTTTCGGTCTTTGTTCAAACTATAAAAGTACAACAGCCAAAAATCGTTGATAAAAACATGATAACTGAGTCTCATTACAGCCATCCGACAAGTCTCATATTTTAGCATTTTTATTAAAGCTTTTTAAATTACTGAGTGTCGGGTATATTCAATACCAGCCTAAGTGATTTATATTAGTCTATCCCCAGATTCTCCATCTAATAAATAACTTGGCAATCTCCTACCCTATAAATATTCCAAGCCCAGGAAAAAAGCAATTAAAGCAAGCTTTTTAAAAAAAAAAAAAAGAAAAAAGAAAAAGAAAGAAAGAAAGAAGAAAAAAAATGTGATTCTCAACTCTTCAGGCTGTACTGTCATTGGTGGCTTGCTTCGGTTGAATTATTCCACCCGCACTTATTCTGGGATGCAACTGGCTAGGGCAGTGGGAGAATACCTGGAATTTATGTTCAGGCTCCCTTTAAAAAAAAAACAGCCTCATACAAAAACCATTTTGAAATGTTAAACATGTCACAATGATGCAGAGATGTTACCAAGGAAAACATTATTTCCAGCAACAAGTGTTCCTGAGCCACCTGAGACAAGGTAGTTTGCTGAAATATTGTTAAAAGGTACTTAAAGAGGGAGGGAGAGAGAGAGAGAGGGAGGGGGGATAGAGAGAGAAAGAGAGGGAGGGAGGGAAAGAATGAGGGAGAGAGAGAAAGAGAGAGAGAGGGAGGAAGGGAGAGAAAGAGGGAGGGGGAGAGAAAAGGAGGGAGGGAGAGAGAGAAAGAGGAAGGGAGGGAAAGAAAGAAAGAGGGAGGGAGAGGAAGAGGGAGGGAGAGGGAGGGAGGGAAAGAGGGAGAAATAGAGAGAGAGGGAGGGAGGGAGAGAGGGAGGGAGAGAGAAAGAGGGAGGGAGAGAGAGAGAAAGAGGAAGGGAGGGAAAGAAAGAAAGAGGGAGGTGGAGAAAGAGGGAGGGAGAGAGAGAAAGAGAGAGGGAGAGAGGGAAAGAGGGAGGGAAAGAGAGAGAGAGAGAAAGAGAGGGAGGGAGGGAAAGAGGGAGGGAGAGAGCGAAAGAGGAAGGGAGAGAAAGAAAGAGGGAGGGAGAGAAAGAGAGAGATGGAAGGAGGGAGAGAGAGAAAGAGAGAGGCAGAAGGGAGAGAGAGAGAGAGGGAAGGAAGGAAGGAGAGAGAGAAAGAAAGGGAGGAAAGGAGAAAGAGAGAGAGGGAGGGAGAGAGAGAGAGATTTAAAATGCTGCAGTGTTAAGCACTGAGACAGCAGACTAAAAAGTTATTAAAGGCTCCCAAGTTGCCAATCCGGGATATATCTCAGGTTAATAAGGTTCATATTCAAGGCAAGCAAAGGATGCATATTTTATGGAGTGGGGGCAAGAAAGGGGAACTGGAGGGTGATCCAGAGCATTAAACCAGAGAGAACCTGTGAAAAAAAAAATAATGCTGCTGTTAATGAGAGACCTGATCTGTTTTATCCTTACAGCCTAGGTACATTGTGCAAAGGAGAAGGAAAGGGAGAAGGAGAGGGAGAGAGGGAGGGAGAGGAAAGAGGAGAGAGTGGGAGGGGGGAGTGAGGGAGAGAGAGGGAGGGAGAGAGGGAGGGAGAGGAAAAAGGAGAGAGTGGGAGGGGGGAGTGAGGGAGAGAGAGGGAGGGAGAGAGGGAGGGAGAGGAAAGAGGAGAGAGTGGGAAGGGGGAGTGAGGGAGAGAGAGGGAGGGAGAGAGGGAGGGAGAGGGAGAGAGAAAGAAGGAGGCAATTTAATCTAGATAGTCTGCTGAACAGCAGAATCCTACAAGTTTCCCTCTCTGACGTCAGAACAGGCTGGGGATGCTGCAAATCCTTGGAATGTACTAACCACAGCAGGATTTCTTGGGGATTGAACCACATTCCTGGATGTTACCAAAGGAGCCCAGAAACCCCTTCTTATAGGGAATTAGCAAAGAGAAATGCATGTCTCCCTCTATCTCCCTCTACTTCTCCTTCTATCTCTACGTCTATCCGTATCTATAAAAAGGTAAATGTGTGCTAGTCGTTCCCGACTCTAGGGGGCGGTACTCATCTCCGTTTCAAAGTTGAAGAGCCAGCGCTGTCTGAAGATGTCTCTGTGGTCACATGGCCGGCATGACTAAACGCCAAAGGCTCATGGAGCGCTGTTACCTTCCCACCAAAGGTGGTCCCTATTTTTCTACTTGCATTTTTTTATGTGCTTTCGAACTGCTAGGTTGGCAGAAGCTGGGACAAGTAATGGGAGCTCACTCTGTTACGTGGCACTAGGGATTCGAACCGCTGAACTGCCAACCTTATCTGTATCTATATCATCTCTCTCTCTAGCATATCTCTCTCTCTCTCTCTCTCTCTTTATCTGTATCTATCTAATCCTTGTTAAGACCATAATCAACTAGATAGATAGATAGATAGATAGATAGATAGATAGATAGATGATAGATAGATAGATAGATAGATAGATAGATAGATAGATAGATAGATAGATTTTCTGAGGTTTTCGCAGGTGTTTGTATGTAGGTCTTTGGTTATTCGGGTTTTCTCCCGCGTAAAATTGGAAGTGTCTTGGCGATGTTTCGACGAAGTCTCATTCGTCATCTTCAGGCTGGTGTTTTCGGCTTCGTGCTTCTAGGCTTCGTGCTTCGTGCGATCACACATTGCTCCTAGAAGCATGAAGCCAAAAACACCAGCCTGAAGATGACGAATGAGACTTCGTCGAAAGGAGAGAGAGAGAGAGAGAGAGAGAGAGAGAGAGAGAGAGGGAGAGAGAGAGAGAGATAATCCTTGAGTTATGACCATAATTGAGCCCCCTGTGATAGCCATAAAGCGGGTCACCACTAACTCAAGACTGAGAAATAAAACATCATCACTGCTTAACAGCACACAAATCATTGAAATTAAAACCTCAGGTAATTCTGGAGTGAGTATTGATTAATGGGGCTAGAAAGGTCTCCTAAAGTAGATACTGAGGAAGCGAGACAGGAAGTTTTTGGTTTTTTTTTTTTTTTTTTTTGAAAACTCAACTGAAGACTATTTTGAAATGAGAGTCCAAAGTCAAAAATCTCTACTTGCGTCTTTTCCAGACGGAATGGCAATCCAATTCTGAACTCTCGCCACAAAAACTTCAGGGACTCTTATCCAGGCAGTTGCCAGGAGTTAAAACAGAACTCAAAGGCAGCTAATGAATAAAATAACAGAGCTTGTAAAGCAGGAAGGGGAAGAAGATTGCAGAACATGCTAATCCGACGAAAAGTGAGCGTCCCAACCGGAGGTTGGGTTTCACATAATTTTACCACCGGTTCGCCGGGCACTGAAAATGTGAGCGGTTTGCACGCATGTGTACGGCTTAGAAAATGTGACTAAATAGGATGGGATAGTGCCCGGGCAGGTGGGTGGGTGCGAGCCCACCCGTAGGTCGCCACTACTACCGGTTTGCCTGAACCGATCCGAACCGGCTGAATACCACCAGTGGCAGTGGTGAAATCCATTTTTTATTACCGGTTCTGTGGGTGTGGCTTGATGGGCGTGGTTTGGTGGGTGTGGCAGGGGAGTGCAAAATCTCCACTCCCATCCCACTCCAGGGGAAGGATACTGCAAAATCCCCATTTCCTTCCCACTCCAGGGGAAGGATACTGCAAAATCCCCATTTCCTCCCCACTCCAGGGGAAGGATACTGCAAAATCTCCACTCCCACCCCACTCCAGGGGAAGGATACTGCAAAATCTCCACTCCCACCCCACTCCAGGGGAAGGATACTGCAAAATCCCCATTTCCTTCCCACTCCAGGGGAAGGATACTGCAAAATCCCCATTTCCTTCCAACTCCAGGGGAAGGATATTGCAAAATCTCCACTCCCACCCCACTCCAGGGGAAGGATACTGCAAAATCTCCACTCCCACCCCACTCCAGGGGAAGGATACTGCAAAATCCCCATTTCCTTCCCACTCCAGGGGAAGGATATTGCAAAATCTCCACTCCCCCCCCCACTCCAGGGGAAGGATATTGCAAAATCTCCACTCCCACCCCACTCCAGGGGAAGGATACTGCAAAATCTCCACTCCCACCCCACTCCAGGGGAAGGATGCTGCAAAATCTCCATTCCCACTCCATCCTGGGGGCCAGCAGAGGTGGTATTTGCCGGTTCTCTGAACTGCTCAAAATGTCCGCTACCAGTTCTCCTGAACCTGTCAGAACCTGGTGGATTTCACCCCTGACCAGTGGTCCTAGCTCATGTTTCCTTTTTCCCCTGTGTTTTCCCATTTCCAAATCCCCATATTTAAAAAACTCAAGTGGAGGAATATATAGTGCTGGGGAAAAAAAAAAAAACTAGAAACTGCACAACTAACAAACTATTTCCATAGCAACAGTGCAAAAACCAAGCCAAAACCTCCAGGCTACCTTTTCTGGTTGCACATTTTATATTCAGCCATGAAAATTTCTAGATTTTGAACGTGTTGTGACATATGGAAATTCTATCAAGAAGTCCCTCTCTCCTCCTCCCTGGGTGTCAGTGTAACTTAGTGTTATACTGGTATACTTAGTGGTACACAACTTAGTGGTATAATGATATACCCACATAGCCACACCCAACAGCCAGCATCGCCTTGCGCACTTTAAGAAGCAGGATGGCACAGAATGCCCAATGCCGTAGGTGAAATCATACCAGGAGAGGCAAAATGTATCACAGTTTGGCAACTTTAAGATGTCTGGACTTGTTGTAGCTCCGTCCTCCGAGCCTATCTTATCGGAGGAAGAAGGCTCCGAACATGAAGGAGAGGAGCCGGCCAGGCCTCCTTCTCCAGGCCCCTCCTCTCTGGCAATGCCTCAGGTGTCTCCCGAAGGAGAAGAGATTGACCAGGAGCCAGGTGTCTCTGATGACAGTGATGTGGGTGATAAGTCGTTCCTGGATCCACGCCAATGAAGGCGAGATAAACGTTTGCAGCAGATGAGGAGGCGTGTCAGGGATTAAGCTGAGTCACTGGACCACACCCCACAGGCTATATAAGAGAGTGTGGTGGCCATTTAGACTCTGTGACAGACAAAGCTAACTTCTGGCTAGTCACTTTGTACAACGCCAAATCTGCTGAAGGTTTCATGTTTGAGCTGGACTGTTTTGAAAACTGTGTGCATTCGTTAGTGTTATCTGATGGAGGAACACTCCCTCTTCTTGTAGTAAAGCACTTGGCAGACAGTTATCGTATTGCTGCCGAGTTCCTGATAACGAACCTTGTGTGAGTACTTCTTTAACCCCTGGCTGGCTGTTTGTGTGTGGGTGGGGATGGGGACAGAACAGGACTTCAACTCCCAGAATGCCCTCTAGCCAGAATACCCATTCAGATATACCACATTTTTAGGAGTATAAGACGCACCAGAGTATAAGACGCACCTACCTTTTTTGGTGAGGAAACAAAGAAAAAGAAATCTCCCTCTGCCTATGTCTCTGAGCAATTTTGCCTTGTTGCAGCAAACAGCCTGCTTTTACTTTCAGTTTCGTTTTCAGCATAGCTTGATTAGCACAAGGGGAAAAAAAAATCTGCTCCAGCAATTTTCTTGCCTGCAGCAGAGCCCTGCACAAAACAGCTGAGAGCAAATCAGCTGAGTGTTGGGAGGCCGATCCAATCAACTTGTACTAATTAGGCTGTGCTGAAGCTGAAAGGAACTGCTTTTTCTTGCTCTTTGCTTGCAAGGAGGTAAGTGCTGTAAGGCAGAGGCCAAAGAGTAGGGGCCAGTGGGTGGGCGGGGCTACATTCGGTTTATAAGACACACCTAAATTTTCACCCTCTTTTATGGGGGAAAAAAGTGCCTCTTATACTCCGAAAAATACGGTCCTCAGCACTGCTACCATGGTGGCTTTGTCAAATAGTAAAACACCTGCCCCAGGGGTGAAATCTACTTACCTTCCTTACCGGTTCGGAAGCGCACGTGCCATGCGCAGACCTTCTGTGCATGTGCAAAACCTTCTGCGCATGTGCAGAAGATAAAAAACACATTACTTCCTGGTTAAAACCAGGAAGTAATGACACCCGGGTGGGTGGGCGGAGCTTCACCCCACCATCGCTACGGGATCACGAAACCACCGGCCAAGATCGCTACCGGATCGGGCGATCCGGTCCGATCCGGGAGCATTTCACCCCTGGCCTGCCCCCAAATAACTGAAATGATCAAACATGACACAGGGAAGAAATATACGTAAATCTCCTGTGCACACTGGCTGGCCCAATTACCCTGAAGAGCAGCTTGGAATCTTGAAATCAATCAGTGAATCAAAGAGAGAAATTTGCTTTGTAGCTATTAAGAATACTTGTTCATTTCCTGCTGCCACTGATTAACAAATGGCTCTACAAGGCCATCCAAGCAACGAGGTTTCCTTCTGGTTCCCAACAAGGGACTCCATGATGCTCTGTATGACTGGTTGTTTTCTTGAAGACGTTTCATTACCCAACTGATGATGTTATCCATTGAATCATGCGTCTACGGAGATTCTCACTCATCCAGGTCATGGTTTGTCTATTCTATTCTATTCTATTCTATTCTATTCTATTCTATTCTATTCTATTCTATTCTATTCTATTCTATTCTATTCTATTCTATTCTATTCTACTCTACTCTACTCTACTCTACTCTACTCTACTCTACTCTATTCTTCATTCCAATATTCTCTACTCTACTCTACTCTACTCTACTCTACTCTACTCTACTCTACTCTACTCTACTCTACTCTACTCTATTCTATTCTATTCTATTATCTCTACTCCTCTACTCTACTTTATTATTTTCCATTGCTAAGCCAGACAGTTGTTAAGTGAGTATTGTCCCATTTTACAAGATTTCTTGCCACCGTTGCCACAGTGAATCACTGCAATTGCTAAGTTAGTAACATGGTTGTTAAGTGAATCTGGTTTTCCCATTGACTTTGCTTGTCAGGACATCACAAAAGTGGGACCCCATGACCCCAGGACATTGCAACAGTGATAAATACATACCAGTTGCCAAGTGTCCAAATTTTTTATCATGTGACCATGGAGATGCTGCAACGGTCGTAAGTGTGAAAACAAGTCATAAGTTACTTTTTTCAGGGCCGTTGTAACCTTGAACCATCACTAAGCAAATGGTTGCAAGTTGAGGACTTATCTATATAAGGAAGTAATAAGTTCTGTGTTCATTCCAGTTGCATCTACTTCAAATACAACAGAATAACAGAGTTGGAAGGGACCTTGGAGGTCTTCTAGTCCAACCCCCTGCTTAGGCAGGAAACCCTAACACCACTTCAGACAAATGGTTATCCAACATCTTCTTAAAAACTTCCAGTGTTGGAGAATTCACAACTTCTGGAGGCCAGTTGTTCCACTGATTAATTGTTCTCACTGTCAGGAAATTCTTCCTTAGTTCTAGGTTGCTTCTCTCTGGATTAGTTTCCATCCATTGCTTCTTGTCCTGCCCTTAGGGGCTTTGGAGAATAGCTTGACTCCCTCTTCTTTGGGGCAGCCCCCGAGATATTGGAACATTGCTATCATGTCTCCCCTAGTCCTTCTTTTCATTAAACTAGACATACCCAGTTCCTGCAACCGTTCTTCATATGTTTTAGCCTCCAGCCCCCTAAACATCTTTGTTGCTCTTCTCTGCACTCTTTCTAGAGTCTCAACATCTTTTCTACATCGTGGTGACCAAAACTGGACGCATTATTCCAAGTGTCGCCTTCCCAAGGCCTTATAAAGTGGTATTAACACTTCACGTGATCTTGATTCTATCCCTCTGTTTATGCAGCCTAGAATTGTGTTGGCTTTTTTGGCAGCTGCTGCACACGGCTGCCTCCTATTTCAATGGTTGTCCACTAGGACTTCAAGATACTTGATTTAATTCTAATACAGGATGGGGCGATTTCAAATGTTCCAATTAAAACCCACCATTTTAAAGGTGGCTTTTGAGGGCGGTTTTAAAAACAGTGGGAGAGAGATAGAGATAGATAGATAGATAGATAGATAGATAAATAGATAGATAGATAGATAGATAGATGGGGGGGGGGGGAGAGAGAGAGAGAGAATGAGAATCAGTGCAGTGCAATATAATTTTTTTTGGATGAGACTCTGTGCTTTGCTTTGATATGAACACCTGGCAACAGGTTATCATTAAAGATTGTCTGGAGAAACGTGTATCAAATCCTGGCAATTCTGCCACTGTAATTCTGATTTCTCTGAATAAGCCTCTTTAACACTTGGGGAAAGGAAGATGATAACCAAGAACAGACAACACAAAGCGAGCCAGGAATAAATACAGAGGGAATAAGATAGATTTGTGGGACAGCTACATGGTCGCATTTAAGAGCTAGTGCTCGGTTACCATGACAATCGCTAACAACATTCATCCATCCTTTGCAACCTTTAGATTTCCAGAAACGCCAAATTACTGGACACCTGGCAATCATCTTTGTCTCCCCAAGCTTATCTGAGAAATTACAGCAAGGAGTTATTAAAGGGTGGGGGGGGTGGTGGAGGCTGACAGTTACATTTCCCTACTGATTTGTAAAACAGACCGCATTGCAATGTGTGCCCGACTCAATCACTGCCACATATGCATTTCTTTTTTGCATTTGGAGGCACAACTGTGCAACTCCGATTTCTAGCTCTTTCAGCTGAAAAGGTGCACTAATTCTCTCTCAAATATCCCTTAAGAGTTTTACACAATATATTTTATTCATTATCTCGCAGTCATGACAATTGCAGTATTAAAACCCTTTCCTTCCTTCCTTCCTTCCTTCCTTCCTTCCTTCCTTCCTTCCTTCCTTTTTTCTTTCGTTCCTTCCTTCTTTCCTTCCTTCTTCCTTCCTTCCTTCTTTCTTTCCTTCCTTCCTTCTTTTCTTCCCTCCCTGTCTCCTTCCTTCTTTCTTTCCTTCCTTCCTTCCTTCCTTCCTTTTTTCTTTCCTTCCTTCCTTCCTTCCTTCCTTCCTTCCTTCCTTCTTTCTTTCCTTCCTTCCTTCCTTCCTTCCTTCCTTCCTTCCTTCCTTCCTTCCTTCCTTTCTTTCTTTCTTTCTTTCTTTCTTTCTCTTGCTTTCTTTCTCTTGCTTTCCTTCCTTCCTTCCTTCCTTTTTCTTCTCATGCTTTTCTCCTGAAGGACTGAAGGTTTTTTTAAAAAAAAAAATAGAAAGAAGCTAAAAATTAAGCTATTAGTAGCCTCAACAATATTGTATTCCTTCCAAGTCAAAATACTAAATGAGAAGGAAGGAAAGAAGGAAGGAAGGAAGGAAGGAAGGAAAGAAGACTATTATATTTCTCCCTTTTTTCTAGACTATCCATCCATCCTTCCATCCGTCCTTTTGCTTATTATCAATGACCAACAAGATAGAAATATATCAGAAATTATCAATCGAAAGCAGTATATCAGATTATATACACTAAAATGTTAGCATTAAAGGAAAAAAGGGAGGAAATGGTTAAAATGAAACATAAAAAGAAAATATAAATAAATTGAACTAAGACTTTGAACTAAGAAGAAATTTCCTGACAGTTAGAACAATTAATCAGTGGAAGGACTTGCCTCCAGAAGTTGTGAATGCTCCAAAACTGGAAGTTTTTAAGAAGTGATTGGAAAACCATTTGTCTGAAATTATATAGGGTTTCCTGCTTGAGCAGGAAGTTGGATTAGAAGTCCTCTCAGATCCCTTCCAACTCTGTTATTCTCTTATTCTGTTAAAAAAAAAACCTAGCAAATAAATAAATAAGGAATAGGAAACTTCATAATATCATCACTCAAGATTAGGACATGTTTTGCCTTCTTATGGAAATCACCGCACTTAACAACTTAGCCAGTTTATTGATGTCAGCAGGTTACAAGTCTGAAAGAACCAGCTCTCCTTCAAAAGAGATTCGGCTTTTGTTAGACAATAGTAGAGGCACAACTGCATGTAAATTATCACCACACACAGAACAATATAACTCAGTCTTGGGTTTGTTTAGACCGCAAGGGCAGCGTGTGGCCAGCGACAGAAATCCTACTGATTCTAATACTATAGTGGCCAAGACATTGAAATAAGTAAAAACGCTACAGTTGTTGGGCGAACAAGACTAAATCTAAAAGTTTTCCAAGTTGGAACCCACCGATGAGAGCTCCAAATCCTTCTGCCTTGCAATGTTCAACCCTCTTTTTTTTTTTTTTTAATTTGATTTATATGCCGCCCTTCTCCAAAGACTCAGGGCGGCTTACAAGGCGTTAAGCAATAGCCTTCATACTTTTGTATATTTATACAAAGTCAGCTTATTGCCCCCACAATCTGGGTCCTCATTTCACCTACCTTTGAAAGGATGGAAGGCTAAGTCAGCCTTGAGCCTGGTGAGATTTGAACTTGCAGTAATTGCAGGCAGCTGATGTTAATAACAGTGCTTTAGTCTGCTGCGCTACTAGGGCTCAGGTCTTTGATAGATTCAACAGAAGCCAAGTTTGTTTAACAGAATAACAGAGTTGGAAGTGGAAGAAACTGATGGTTGGTTTTTGCCAAGAAAGCAATATTTGAGAGACATGGGTTTAAAAGTTCAGTAGGACATTGGGACCCTAAGGGTAAAAAGTCTAAGACTGGAAAACAGGAAGGGTCTGCTATTCCGATAATAAACGAGTCAGCTTGGACAAGTTAACAGTTTTAACCACCCAGCCTAGTAATATATAATTAACCGCTTGCCTCAATTTATTACGCTTATGCTGCAAGGATTGTAAGGAAACATAGGTTAAGAAATAAATTAAAAAAGGACAAAAGGTAGTCTGGAAAAAGGGCAAAAGGTGGGGAAACAGATTAAGCGTGGGGAAATTCATGGAGAGGCAGGTGTTCTGGGAAGATTGCAACCCTGTGGTCTTTGTCAAGGGGGGCTGCAGGGAGGGATTTGTGGTTCGAGTGGGGGGAATAAAAAAACTGAAGAAATGTGTTACCTGTTAGCCATCTGCTCTTGCAAGAACGTATTATACATGCAATAAACTGCTTGCTGCTTCACTTTATGACTCTGTCAAATTTCTGACTGGGGGGGGCGGTTTCTCACAGAAGGAACCTTGGAGGTCTTCTAGTCCACCCCCCTTCCCCGCTCAAGCAGGAGACCCTGTACCATTTCAGACAAACAGTTGTCCAATCTCTTCTTAAAAGCTTCCAGTGTTGGAGCATCCACAACTTCTAAAGGTGAGGTGTTCCACTGGTTCATTGTTATTACTGTCAGGAATAGAATAGAATAGAATAGAATAGAATAGAATAGAATAGAATAGAATAGAATAGAATAGAATAGAATAGAATGGAATGGAATGGAATGGAATGGAATGGAATGGAATGGAGTGGAGTGGAGTGGAGTGGAGTGGAGTGGAGTGGAGTGGAGTGGAGTGGAGTGGAGTGGAGTGGAGTGGAAGGGAAGGGAAGGGAAGGGAAGGGAGAGAGAGGAGAGGAGAGGAGAGGAGAGGAGAGGAGAGGAGAGGAGAAGAGAAGAGAAGAGAAGAGAAGAGAAGAGAAGAGAAGAGAAGAGAAGAGAAGAGAAGAGAAGAGAAGAGAAGAGAAGAGAAGAGAAGAGAAGAGAAGAGAAACCAAAAGGTCAGGAAAAGAAATAGAGTTGATAGGAAAGAAAGAAAGAAAGAAAGAAAGAAAGAAAGAAAGAAAGAAAGAAGAAAGAAAGAAAGAAAGAAAGAAAGAAAGAAAGAAAGAAAGAAAGAAAGAAAGAAAGAAAAAGAAAAGAAAGAAAGGTAGGTCAGGAAAAGAAATAGAGTTGATAGGAAAGAAAGAAAGAAGGAAAGAAGGAAGGAAGAAAGGAGAAGAGAAGAGAAGAGAAGAGAAGAGAAGAGAAGAGAAGAGAAGAGAAGAGAAGAGAAGAGAAGAGCTGGGAGGGACCTTGGAGGTCTTCTAGTCCAACCCTCTGCTCAGGCAGGAAACCCTTTACCATCTCAGACAAACGGTTGTCCAATCTCTTCTTAAAAGCCTCCAGTGTTGGAGCAGCCACAACTTCTGGAGGCAAGTCATTCCACTGATTAATTGTTCTAACTGTTTCACTGAGGAAAGCCCATAACTAACCAGGCTATTGAATTCTGGATCGCCTGTTGTTTTTAAACTTTGCACACACACACTACAAGCTCAGATAGAAAGCTACTGCCTTCACTGGAGCTTGCATTGCTACCACAGAATCATAGGGCAGGACGAGATTACAGATTAACAGAATGGGAAGGGACCTTATGGGTCATCTAGTCCAACACCCCACCCAAGCAGGAGACCCTACACTATTTCTGACAAATGGCAGTCCAGTCTCTTCTTGAAAGCTTCCAATGATGAAGCTCCCACAACTTATGAAGGCAACTCCTGTTCCATGGGTTGATTGTTCTCACTGTCAGGAAATTCCTTCTTATTTCCAGGTTGAATCTCTCCTTGTTCAGTTTCCATCCATTATTTCTTGTCTGGCCTTCGGGTGCTTTGGAAGATAGCTTGACCCCCTCCTCTCTGTGGCAGCCCCTCAAATATTGGAACCCTACTATCATGTCTCCCCCGGTCCTTCTCTTCACTAGACTAGCCAGGCCCAGTTCCTGCAACCGTTCTTCATATGTTCATATGTTCACATGAAGAGACCTTTTAGGTCTTGTAATCTAACCCCCTTGCCCAAGGCAGAAGTCTTTATACCATCTCTGACAAATCGTTGCCCAATCTTTTCTTGAAATCCTCCAATTTGATGTATTTAGATCCCTTGATCCTTCAGGGATCCAGTAGGTTTCAGAGCTTTGAAATCCTCATCCGGGAGGTCAAAGAGAATCCTTCTGATGGGACACAATCTGGACCGAAGCAAAACGAAATGCTGCTTCTTGTTTCAACCTCTTAAATTCAGTGGTGAAACCTAAAATTTGTTACTACCGGTTCTGTGGGCGTGGCTTGATCGGAGGGGGTAATGTGACTGGGTGGGCGTGGCCATTTTTTTTTTTTTTACCTTTTAAAACCATTTTTTCTACAACCTCTTCGGCGAAGAGATTGTAAAGAAATGCTTTCAAAAGGCTCTGACGATCCCAGCCGAGTTGCCTGATCGGCAGAGGTTTTTTTTAAAAAAATCGGCAGGCAACTCGGCTGGGATCGTCAGAGGCATTTTAAAAGCCTTTGAAGATCGCAGCTGAGCCGCGCGATCATCAGAGGCTTTTTTTTTTTTTTTTTTACTTTTAAAAGCATTTTTTGGCTGAAGAGAAAAATTTTTGTAGAAAAAATGCTTTTAAAAGTAAAAAAAAAAAAAAAAAAGCCTCTGATGATTGTGCGGCTCAGCTGGGCATGCGGGGGGTGGGGGTGGGCAGGGATTTTTGCTACCAGTTCTCCGAACCACCCGCCTCCATCGCTACCAAATTGGGCGATCCGGTCCGAACTGGGAGCATTTCACCCCTGCTTAAATTGTTTGCTTCCTAGAAGTTCTCCTCTCCCACAGCAACTCTGGAGAATGCAATAACCCTACTCTAAAGGAAAGTAGACCGAAATATATACCAAATGTACTAGACCACACGCCCCCCGAGTAATACTCATTAAATTGCATTATTATCACTGTACCCTTCCTCTCATTCACCAGGCTGCATCTCCTACCGGCCTTTGTTCAGTCAAACCTTCGACTTAAAGCACAGAGTTTTATGCAGCTGCCTTTCTGACTCATTCTCAAAAGCTTCAGCCATTAAGAACAAGTGGAACAAACCAGGCCCCGAAGGCAGAGACATCCATCTTCGCCGTGACTCATGAAGATGCACTTCTAAAAATAACAAATGCAGATAATAGATTCTCACATGCAGGGCCCTGGCAACCCAATCTAGCAGGCTTCAAATTGGATTATTGTGCTTTAAAATACAATTAGAGCTTTGAAAAAACCCTTGCTCAGTAGAAAGAGAGGGGGGAAAAAAGGACAATGTTTAAAGGAACAGAAGCATCAAAATGCCAAATTAATTATATTTACCGTAGAACAAAAGATCAAGAGTGGCTAAGTTTTTTTTTTCACGACTATTAAAAAATGTAGACATTGATCGTTTCATGCCACACTCTCTCCTTTCTCGCGAACTAGTAAAAAGAAGCTATGGTGGAACTTAACAAATTCCTAATTCATCCAGCAGTTTTTCCCAACAAGGGATCTGTTGGATTACTTCAGGAAATCCACAGACTGGAAGTAAGTCCAATGGGACTCATCTGGTCCAGGAATATAATTTAAAGAAGGGGTATCCAAGCTTGGCAACTTTTAAGACTTGTGGACTTCAACTCCCAGAATTCCCCAGCCAGACCACAGGTCTTACCCACAGAGAGAGTTGAAGTCCACGGGTTTACCAAGTGTTCAAATTTTAATCACCTGGCTGTGGGGATGCGGCAACGGTCATAAGTGTGAGGACAGGTTGTCAGTCACTTTTTCAGTGCCATTGTAACGTTGATGAATGGTTTGTCAAAGACTACCTGTAGAGGACTGGATTGTCATGCATCTTACATTGCATCAGCTGTCTGCAAAATGGTAGGGAGAACCGCAACAAAAGAAATTGTTCTTTGTTCCAAAATGCTTAAAGTTTAACAGTGAAATACGAGGAAGCATCAATGAAAGCTAACTGGCAGGAGGGAAAGGCTGGTGAGGTTCTTTTTCTTAAGTGAGCATTAATCTCCTTTGTAAAGGTAGAGTTGGTAAACTGCTGAGGATCATTATTTGGTTTTGAATAAATATTCTCTGCTGAAAAGAAGTGGCTTAAACAGAGTTGACAATATCAGCCAAGGATAAATGCTTTAAAAAATAGCATTTTCAAGCCAAGAACTGCATTCAAGCTTTCTGGAGGTGTGAAAGCCAGTGGAGATTTAAGCCCCTATTTGCGTATGACATCTGGGAGATACGGATCAAATCTTTTCATATCACAGCTTAGGTTTTAAATTTCTCAAGCTCTCTTATTTCTTGATGTTTTCTACTTCTTATCTTAGCCGGAAGGAAGGAAGGAAGGAAGGAAGGAAGGAAGGAAGGAAGGAAGGAAGGAAGGAAGGAAGGAAGGAAGGAAGGAAGGAAAATTTAGGGAGAGAGAGAGAGGGAAGGAACAAAGGAGGGAGGAAAGAAAGGAAGGAAGGAAGACAAATTTAGGAAGAAGGAAGGAGGGAGGGAGGGAGGGAGGGAGGGAAGGAAGGAAGGAAGGAAGGAAGGAAGGAAGGAAGGAAGGAAGGAAGGAAGGATGGAAAATTTAGGGAGAGAGAGAGGGAAGGAACAAAGGAGGGAGGGAAAAAAGAAAGAAAGGAAGGAAAACAAATTTAGGAAGAAAGAAGGAAGGAAGGAAGGAAGGAAGGAAGGAAGGAAGGAAGGAAGGAAGGAAGGAAGGGAAGAAGGAAAATTTAGGGAGGGAGAGAGGGAAGGATCAAAGGAGGGAGGGAAGAAAGAAAGAAAGGAAGAAAGACAAATTTAGGAAAAAGGAAGGAAGGAGGGAGGGAAGGAAGGAAGGAAGGAAGACAAATTTAGGAAGAAGGAAGGAAGGAGGGAAGGAAGAAAGGAAGGAAAGAAGGAAGAAAAGAAGGAAGGAAGGAAAATTTAGGAGGAGAAAGAGGGAAGGATAAAAGGAGGGAGAGAAGAAAGAAAGAAAATTTAGGGAGAGAGAGAGGGAAGGAACAAAGGAGGGAGGAAAGAAAGGAAGGAAGGAAGACAAATTTAGGAAGAAGGAAGGAAGGAAGGAAGGAAGGAAGGAAGGAAGGAAGGAAGGAAGGAAGGAAGGAAGGAAGGAAAATTTAGGGGGAGAGAGAGGGAAGGATCAAAGGAGGGAGGGAAGAAAGAAAGGAAGGAAGGAAGACAAATTTAGGAAGAAGAAAAGAAGGAAGGAAGGAAGGAAGGAAGGAAGGAAGGAAGGAAGGAAGGAAGGAGGGAGGGAGGGAGGGGGAGGGAGGGAAGGAAGGATAATTTTTGACGCATACACTAGCCTGAGGAGCACATCCTTCCATGATAATCTTTTCTGGTATCCAGAATATATGGCTACAGGCTACTGCAAGAGATATAATGGATTTCCAATAGACTGAGACACACTGGAAACTGAGCTGAATCTCAACAGTCTAATGCAGCCCAGTGAGGCAGTAAATTTTCCTTTGACTTGACACATTAATATAGAAGTACAGTGTGGTCTATCAAAGGGAGGTTGTCATAGTCCATAAGATGTAAAAGGGTTGTGGGGGCAGGGAGAGGAAGAAGCACTCAGTATTCCAAATGTGAAAAGCCCAGGCAACAAGAGAGAAATATATATATATATATATAGCTATGGCAATGCAAAACCTTGAAACAACTTGTATTTCTGAGTCGTGCCTGCCTAATTTGGTTTCTTAAAAACCTTTGATAGGCTGGCAAAAGGAATATGCTTTTCTATTATTTCAGTAAGTCTGGCTGCCTCTGTCCTCCTTTTGGTTTCTCCTAAGCTGTGGAAGAAAGTAGCATGGTGCAGAAACCTAGTTTTGCAATGGAGTATTCCCATTTCCCTCCATCTTGGTGTCTTCCATTCATTTGCAGGTTAAGGATATAGTTGTTTGTTTTTGTTGTTAGGTTGCTAAATCATGCCCGACCCTTCACAACCACATGGACCATAGCATGCCAGGCCCCCTGTCCTCCATTGTCTGCCAGAGTTTGTTCCAAATTCATGTTTGTTGCGTTGGTGACACTATCTAACCATCTCATCCTCTGTTGTCCCCTTCTCCTTCCATCTTTCCCGTCATCGGGGCCTTTTCCAACAAGTCCTCTCTTCTCATTTAGGTGGCCAAAGTATTTGAGCTTCAGCTACAGTATCTTCATTTATCCAATATGGATAAAGATATATCTCTACATCTCTATATCTCTACATCTACATCTACATGTACATCTACATCAATGGTGGGTTTCAAAATTTTTTTACTACCGGTTCTGTGGGTGTGGCTTGGTGAGTGTGGCATGGCTTGGTGGGCGTGGCAGGAGAAGGATACAGTAAAATCTCCATTCCCTCCCCACTCCAGGGGAAGGATATTGTAAAATCTCCATTCCCACTCCACTCCAGGGGAAGGATACTGTAAAATCGCCATTCCCTCCCCAATCCAGGGGAAGGTTACTGCAAAATCCCTATTTCCTCCCGATCAGCGGGGACTTGGGAGGCAGAGAATAGATGGGGGCAGGGCCAGTCAGAATTTTTACTACCAGTTCTCCGAATTACTCAAACTTTCCACTACCGGTTCTCTAGAATTGGTCAGAACCTGCAGAAGCCCACCTCTGATCTACATCTACATCTACATCTACATCTACATCTACATCTACATCTACATCTACATCCATCCATCCTGTCTGTCTGTCTGTCTGTCTGTCTGTCTGTCTGTCTGTCTGTCCGTCCGTCCGTCCGTCCGTCCATCCATCCATCCATCCATCCATCCATCATCTATCTATTCATCCATCTAATCTCTCTATCTATCCATCCTATCTCTGTCTGTCTGTCTGTCTGTCTGTCTGTCTGTCTCTCTCTCTCTCTCTCTCTCTCTCTCATCTATCATCTATCATCTATCATCTATCTATCTGCTTAACTGCCTCAAATTTCTTTGTTGTGGGTCACGGATGTACGTTAGCACTCTGGCATGGTTATAAAAACCAAGGAGGACAAAATGAATCGACTTAAAACTGGAATAATTTCATTCCGTTTCTCTGCCTGCACTTTTGACAGACAATTTCAAAAGACCATTCCTGTGACACTTTTTTTCTTTTTTCTTCTTCTTTTTTTTAAAAATCTGTTTTAATCAAATAGCAGAATTGGAGACGGCGTGTGGCTTTTCCACAAGTGTCTGTTGATGGCATTTTATCAATACAGGTGGCATTTTCCTTGCGTGGATGAACTTTTCTGTCATTAATTAGGTGTTGATCGAGTTTGCTGGGGTCAGAATTGCTACAAGCGAAACATCACCACTGTAGGATAACTTATCCTTCATTTTAATATTTGTGTATGAAGTTTTGGGTTTTGCACCAACCTAATGCATTCTAACTGAGAGAGATGGGCAGTGAAGAAATAGGTAAAATAAATTAACAAATAAATACAGGTACTCCTCAACGTACGACCACAATTGAGCCCGCATGTCTCTTGCTACCTGAAACATTTAAGTGAGTTTTGCCCCATTTTACAACTTTTCTTGCCAAATGAATCACTGCGGGTGGTAAATTAGTATCACGGTTGTTAAGTGAAACTTAACAACATTTTTTTACGTGCTTTCGAACTGCTAGTTGGCAGAAGCTGGGACAAGTAACGGGAGCTCGCCCCGTTACGCGGCGCTAGGGATTCAAACCACTGAACTGCCGACCTTTCGATCGACAAGCTCAGCGTCTTTAGCCGCTGAGCGCGTCCCTTATGTGTGATATTATGGGATGCAAATATGTAACATGTTTGACTATGTGTAACTGATTTCCTACGCAAAGGGGAGGTTACTTTTATTCTGTCCAATCAACTTTCCTCTTGCATTTTCTTTGTTGTGTTAACTATAAAAAGGAGGGAAACGTGGGGCTGGAGGTTCTGGCTTCCTTTTTTTTCATAGAGAGACCCCATTTCATCAGGGTACCCTAATAAACTGCTTTTAAATGATCTTCCGAATGCGTTGCTTATTGGGAAGGTAAACTGAGGAAGAACCTAGAGCCAGATTTGGCTTTCACATGAATTAAGATTTCAGGATTTTTTTCCTCTCTAGGAAGGGTGCTTTAATCACAAAGACTGGAGAGAGAGAGAGAGAGACAGAAAAAAAGAATGCATATTACTGAGAAAGAAAAGGGAATGGAATTGTTTGCAAAATGGAAACACAGAAAGTCTTTCTGTCTTTTTACCGACCTCCCCAGGCCGAGGCCTTTTGTAATCCCTGTCCTGTATAGATCAGTCTAAGTAGGAGGCCTTTCAGTCTGTGAATTATACAAAAAAAAAGAGCAACTTGTTCAAACATCCCCTGCTTTTCCCCAGAACTGATAGATACGAACAGACCCTGCCAAAGTTAAATCTGCATAAGAAAAATATTGTGTAGGAATATTTCAAAGATTGTCGTGTGGACAAAGGAACATGGACAGCACTTTCTTCCTGTTTACTCTTCTTTCTTTCTAAATTCATCTCCTTTTCTTTGCACTCTCTCTCTCTCTCTCTCTCTCTCTCTCTCTCTCTCTCTCTCTCCCTCTCTCTCTCTCTCTCTCTCTCGCCTTTCATCAAGTGCTTGGTTTCTAAATCTATCCTGAAAATCACATTAAAATATCCCTATTATAACCAGCAGCCATATACCAAGCTGAGCCCTTCAACAGCTCTGGGGAAAAAAACACCAGCTTCTTAAGAACGTGCAAATATTGAAAAGCATAGCAAAGTCATAACTCAAGATGGGCCTTGAGGAAAAATTTAAAAAAATGAGTCCAGAGAAATTTTCTAAAGGACCACAAGATGCTAACCATTTCTTGGAAACTTCCTTCTAACTCTCTGCAATGGAAGTCACATCTGTTTGGCACTGCCTGCAGATGGCATTTGAGGAGGTAGGGAAGATTTTTTTTTTCTTTTTTTCAGCAGAAGGGCCAAATTTTTTTCCAGGTTAACCTTTGGAGAGCGTATCCTGATGGATAGTCCCTGCTGTTCCTTATTCACACATGCAAATGTAGAAGCCTTCATATGCATTCGCAAGAAAGGGTCGGCAGTATTGTCTGGGTTGCTACACATCCTCTTCATGAACTGTTTTCCTTGTTACCTTCTGGGAGGGGGCTTCGTGGTACCCAAAGCAGAACATCCAGATTCAGCCACAGTTTTGTTCCATGTAACATCAAGATTGTGAACTCTCAAGTTTCCTCTTTCTGCCATGTATTCAAGATGGACAGTGATTTGAGAGAGAGAGAGAGAGAGAGAGAGAGAGAGAGAGAGAGAGAGAGAGAGAGAGAGAGAGAGAGATTGATACAGTAGATATGATAGATACAGTAGATACGATAGATAGATAGACAGATAGATATAGATAGACAGGTAGATAGATACAGTAGATATGATAGATAGAGATAGATAGATAGATAGATAGATAGATAGATAGATAGATAGATAGATAGATAGAGATAGATAGATACAGTAGATATGATAAATAGATAGATAGATAGATAGATAGATAGATAGATAGATATAGATAGATACAGTAGATATGACAGATAAATAGATATAATAGATAGATAGATAGATAGATAGATAGATAGATAGATAGATAGATAGATAGATAGATAGAGAGAGAGAGAGAGAGAGAGAGAGAGAGAGAGATGTATATACATATGCATGTATTTATATGTATAAGGGACGCAGTGGCCCAGTGGCTAAGATGCTGAGCTTGTCGATCGAAAGGTCGGCAGTTCAGCGGTTCGAATCCCTAGTGCCGCGTAAGGGGGGTGAGCTCCCGTTACTTTTCCCAGCTTCTGCCAACCTAGCAGTTCGAAGCACGTAAAAAATGCAAGTAGAAAAATAGGGACCCCCTTTGGTGGGAAGGTAACAGCGTTCCGTGCACCTTTGGCATTGAGTCATGCTGGTCACATGACCACGGAGATGTCTTCAGACAGCGCTGGCTCTTCGTCTTTGAAACGGAGATATGAGCACTGCCTCCTAGAGTTGGGAACGACTAGCACATATGTATGAGGGGAACCTTTACCTTTACTATTTATACGTATGTTTGTAAATATATATGTATATGTATATGTATATGTATATGTATATGTATATGTATATGTATATGTATATGTATATGTATATGTATATGAATATGAATATGAATATGAATATGTATGTAGCATGTGTATATGTGTGTTATGTAGGTGTACACTTTTGAGAGCAGTCCCAAAGGTTCTTTTTCAAGAGGCAGGTGGACTTTCTGTTTTTTCTTTGAAGACATTTCACTTCTCATCCAAGAAGCTTCTTCTGCTCTGACTGAAGAATTCCACACCATCCAGTCAGAGCTGATGAAGCTTCTTGGATGAGAAGTGAAATGTCTTCAAAGAAAAAAAACCAGAAAGTCCACCTGCCTCTTGATAAAGCACCTTTGGGACAACCATGACTGAGAATCTCCATAGACTTTTGAGAGCAGGCTACAGAATTTCATTGTTAATGTGCGCCAGTGTGCCCACAGTAAACAATAAAATAAAATGACAATAAAAGTTATCTATGTATCTAAAGCAACCGTTTTTGACTGCATTTGCTGTCTTCACCTCCACAGACCATGAAATCCTCAGCATCCTCATTTGGGAATAAACCACCTTGAAGACAGTTAGGTTCGCTTCCAAACAAACTTCTGTAGACCTCAAACTTACGAACAAAACGCAACCCTCGGGAAGGAAGAGAGCACAAAACCGAAGTGAATTTGCGCTAGTCAACAAGCTAGGAACAAAGCGTGCCCAAAGTCCTCTCCTCTGAGTAATTCTGCGTAATTCCAGAAATGCACCTCTCAAGTGCACTTATGGCATTTGCGTTCCCTCCAAAATATGAAAAGGTAAAAATGAAATAAAAAGGTTCAGAGAGTTGGGAACAATAAAATCCATCAAATAAAATCAAGGAAATTGAAATCTCTTGGCACATATTCTGTAAGCAGAAGAAAAGGCTAAATTAGCCTAGTAAATTATTCAAAGTGAATCATGCTCAGAGCTCTAATATTTATATCACCTTTCATCTCAAAGTACTTTATAATGCTGAGTGTGGTACAAAATGCTTGGGATTATTAACAGCTAACTATGGGGCCCACCTCCTTTGTCAAGTTCATAAGATAGAAAAGTGCTCTTATACGGAATCCATCATCCAACCTAACTTTGAAGCAGGGCTTATTATCTCCTTTAATTCCAGCAAAATCATTAAATAAAACCGGGATTGGATCACGCTCGAATTTCTACCAACTCGCAGTAGGCAAAGAGGCAGCGGTGAAATCTGGCTGGATCTATCCGGTTCATGAAAACCTGTACCGCCGGGGGCAGGAGGCTCTGCCCACCCAATGGGATGTCATTACATCTCGTTTTTGACCTTCTGCACATGTGCAGAAGGTTTTGAGCATGCGCAGAATGTCAGGGTGCTGATTAATCCCATTCTGCTTTTGGGTAATCGCACCTTGATTTAGAGACGTGGATCGTGACTTTTCCCTTGAAGCATACTTTTGCAAGAAAATAAATCCCGAAGATATTTTCTAAGAAAAACTCATTTATTTGTTATAAAGAAAATAAAACATCTTACTAATCTAAATAATTACATTTTGGCAAAGTTCCTGCCGGCCACCTCTCTGCAGCCGGACTTCTTGGCAAGAGAACAAAGAAAAATGTGAAGTAGAAAGAAAAGAATGCGGACATGCGTAGTTAGCTTACTGATAAGAAAACTTGGCAAGCTACGGAAAGTCTGAAAGTCCAAAAATATGAGCTCATCTGGTAAATACAAAAACGCAGTGACACAAAAGAGGCACGTGTGAGTGTAGCGAGCGCACATGCGCTCACATTCCCGAACCAGTAGTGAAGGTAAGTGCATTTCACCGTGGCAAAGAGGTTTATCTGGTTCAATTTTGGTTAATATGTTTTAAATCTGCAGTGTAGGCAGCAGTTATATGCTCTCTAGGAAGAGCGTGGAATGTCTCAACTATGTCTTATGTCTAAGTATATTTACCTATGTTGTGTGGCTGTAATATTATTATCATTATTATCCATCCCATCTTTACTACCCATTCATATTGTTTTGGTGTCATTATCATGATTATCATTACTCTGTTGCGTTGTATATACACTGAGAACTTCTGCACTGAAGACAAATTCCTTGTGTGTCTTAATCATACTTGTCCAAATAAACCTATTCTGTTCTGTTCTGTTCTGTTCTGTTCTGTTCTGTTCTGTTCTGTTCTGTTCTATTCTATTCTATTCTATTCTATTCTATTCTACTCTACTCTACTCTACTCTACTCTACTCTACTCTACTCTACTCTACTCTACTCTACTCCAGTCCCATTCCTATTCCTACCAGTTTTCCTACCCGACCCTACCTTCTCTTCTCTTCTCTTCTCTTCTCTTCTCTTCTCTTCTCTTCTCTTCTCTTCTCTTCTCTTCTCTTCTCTTCTCTTCTCTCCTCTCCTCTCCTCTCCTCTCCTCTCCTCTCCTCTCCTCTCCTCTCCTCTCCTCTCCCCCTCCTCTCCCCTCCCCTCCATTCCATTCCACCCAACCGCACTCTACTCTACTCTACTCTACTCTACTCTACTCTACTCTACTCTACTCTACTCCACCTGAGAACCGAATAAAAGATTTTGAAGGAGGAGATCCATCCCCACAAATAACAAGCTACCACAACTCTTGTAATGTCACATTCCATGCTATTGTAAACCTAGGGTTATTAAGACGCTTTATACTCAGCTCCGAAGCCAAAACAACTTGCTTTTCTCCACTCTTAGGTTAAAAAGGAGACCATACTGCTTAATGACACATGTCTTACGTATTCATGACTTTATAAAAAAATGAGCTGGACTTTAGGCAGCCTAGGTAGCTTATCCTATTAAAAATAGAGTTGAAAATCAAAATAAAATGATTTTAAATAGGAATTAAGAATAGGAACAGTCACGGGGAAGCCCCAATGCCTTAGACCAGGGGTCAGCAACCTGCGGCTCTGGAGCCGCATGTGGCTCTTTCATCCCTCTGCTGCGGCTCCCTGTCACCGGTTGGCTCCACAATTGATAGGGCTTTCAGTTAGGACAAGTAGAGGAAAAAGGACGCCACGCTAGGAGGAGACATTATGGTGAGGGGTACCAGACTTCCGGTTGGCTCCAGAATTTATTTATTTATTTATTTATTTATTTATTTATTTATTTATTTATTTATTTATTTATTATATTTCTATACCGCCTTTCTCCCGTAGGACTCAAGGCGGTGTACAGTCAAGAAAAATATAGACACACAAACATCATAAAATTGCTAATTAAAATTATTACTTAGTTTGGTCAATTAAATAAAACCCAGAATTAGATCACATTTAAAAAATCATTCACATGTTCATATGTTTAGCCCCGCCTGTTGGAACATCAGGGTCTTGAGGGCACGGCGGAAAGCACGGAGATCAGGGATATTTTGTATCTCAGGGGGCAGTTTATTCCAAAGGGTTTGGAGCCCTCACAGAGAAGGCCCTCCCCCTGGGAGTCGCCAGTCGGCATAATTTGACTGACGGTACCCTGAGTAGTCCCTCCCTATGAGAACGAACTGGTCGGTGGGAGGCTATTGGTGGCAAAAGACGGTCTCGTAGGTACCCAGGTCCTAAGCCATGGAGTGGCTTAGGTGATAACTAACACCTTGAATCGCACCCGGAAGACCACCGGGAGCCAGTGCAGCTTGCGTAGGAGAGGTATTACATGGGCGTAATGAGCTGCGCCCATAATCACCCGCGCGGCTACGTTCTGGACCAGTTGGAGCCTCTGGGTGCTTTTCAAGGGGAGCCCCATGTAGAGAGCATTACAGTAGTCCATACGGGAGGTAACTAGGGCATGAGTTGAATTGACCGGGGGGCTTCCAGTTAGGGCCTTTGTGGGTCTTTGAGTGTTTAAGATTGCCGACCCCTGCCTTAGACGTATACATCCTATCTAAAGGAGGAGGATCTCTGTTGAAGAGTCCATAATGAAATCAAAGCCCAAGCTGACCATTGTGGGTTGACAAGCAAAGATTATTTTGGGACTGTACACTTTGTACATTGCAGTGGACATAGAAGCTTAAAGCCAGAAACAGTTTCATCTATGATGTGGCCAACTCAGTGGTACAGGTAGTCCTTGATTTATGAACCACAATGGATCCCAAAACTGACGTTGCTAAGCGAGAAATTTGTTAAGTGAGTTTTGCCCCAGTTTACGACTTTTTTTTTTAATTTGATGTATATGCCGCCCTTCTCCGGAGACTCAGGGCGGCTTACAATGCGTTAAGCAATAGCCTTCATCCTTTTGTATATTTTATACAAAGTCAGCTTATTGCCCCCACAAACTGGGTCCTCATTTAACCTACCTTAGAAAGGATGGAAGGCTGAGTCGACCTTGAGCCTGGTAAGATTCAAACCTGCAGTAATTGCAGGCAGCTGTGTTAATAACAGGGTGCTTTAAACCACTGTACTACCAAGGCTCCTTTTACGACTGTTGTTAAGTGAATCTGGCTTCCACATTGACTTTGCTGGTGAGAAGGTCATAAAAGGGGATTGGATGACCAGGGGTGAAATTCAGTTATCTTCGCTACCGGTTCACAAATGTGACGACGCACCAGTGGTGAGTTTTCCACGGTCCGGTCCGGTTCGCAAGAACCGGTAGTAAAACCAGAGAGAGGCTCCACCCACTGACCCGGACGTCATCATAGGTGATCTGCGCGATGCGAACCAGTAGTAAAGGTAAGTAGAACTCACCCCTGGCATACACGCCTCCTCTACGCATACACAGAGTCTTCTGCACATGCGCAGAGAGTCAAAAACGGGTATGTGATGACATCCGGGTAGGTGGGCGGAGCCTCCTGCCACTGGCGCTACCAGTGCGAGCCGCATAGAACCGGCTGAATTTCACCACTGTACAGGACCCTGGGACATGCATCCGTCATAAATATGGATGTGCTAAGCATCTGGATGTGACCATGGGGGATGTTGCAATGGTCGTAAGTGTGAAAAATGGTCATAAGTCATTTTTTTCAGTGCTGTCGTGACTTTGAACAGTCACTAAATGAAGTGTTCCCTGTACCAATCTGAACAGTAATACTGAGTGTGATTTTCAGAAAAAAAAAAGAATTTGAACTGTTTCTTCTCGGATTGCAGAGAAATAGGAATTGGGTTTTTTTTTTTTTTTGCATGATCATAAATCTCCCTGAATTAAGAAAATTAGAACCCCATGGATACAGTTTCTAAATTCGTCTTTTCCCTGAGATTCTAGCTTTCTATTTTTTACCTCCAAGAAAGAGCCTTTCTCCTCAATCAACATCCAACCCCTAAATAAATATTCCGTGTGATATTACTGAATGTGTAGATCAGCTCTTAGCTTGAAATAGTCAGAAAGTGTTAATTAGGTAGGAAAATTAGCTTCCATTTTAAGCTATTTTTCTACGTCAGTTTAACATATACGGAGGTATAAAGCCTGACAATGATAAAAAAAAAAAATCCTATATTTTTAAAGACATACCGTTCCTCAAAAGCTTATGATTCGTTTTTTTTTTTAAAAAAAATAAGTCTTTGATTGGTTTTATTCTTGATTAATTTGGGAATATTGTCTTTTCAAGGACAAACAGTATAGAACCCATCAAATGCTGCCCAGAGATTACACGAGGCGAAGTGAAGGCATAGAGACTTGTTAAGAATGGACTAGGATTTTACACGTTTTAAAATGAGTGAGATGATTGCAGTGTAAAAATAATCCTGAATTTATTATCACTGTATGAGATGACAGAGGTGCAAAAACACCACGCATGGAACAGGACCTCATTTTAATGTGGAAAAAAATATATGAAACCATGGGCAAAATTTGTACAAGCAGATGGTTAAACTCACACCTGGCACTTCCACAGCCATCTTTTCCTCTCTCTTTCCCCCACCCCCCGAATCATATGGATTCATTAATGAAAGCATCTGACTGCTAAAAAAAAATACACACCAAGAACAACCTTCCACCATTCTCAATTTATGGAGAAAAAAAAAGTTGGAAACATATTGTACATATTATCAACAGCTGTTGATCGTACAAACATACATACGATCAAAATACCATGCCTTTTTGAGATATGAACCCTGCAAACTGAATAAAGATAATTTACTGTAAGATTCCGAGGTCACAATGTAAGGATGAAAGGAATTTTAAACCAACTTTAAAGAAGATAAGGCTTGCCATACTGGGCAGAAAAGGGTGGAGAAGTTAATGATTTTAAAAGGCCAGTGTATTATTTCATGGAGTCATGGAAAACGCTGATGGAGAACATGGAATGATTGAGAGTTGATACTCAGTTTCTTAAAGGAATCATAGTATTATCATGGAAGAAGAGGAGGAGGAGGAGGAGGAGGAGGAGGAGGAGGAGGAGGTGGTGGTGGTGGTAGTAGAAGAAGAAGAAGAAGAAGAAGAAGAAGAAGAAGAAGAAGAAGAAGAAGAAGAAGAAGAAGAAGAAGAAGAGGAAGAGGAGGAGGAGGAGGAGGAGGTGGTGGTAGTAGTAGTAGTAGTAGTAGTAGTAGTAGTAGTAGTAGTAGAAGAAGAAGAAGAAGAAGAAGAAGAAGAAGAAGAAGAAGAAGAAGAAGAAGAAGACTCTATTTCTTCCTTTGTATTTGTATGTCTATCTTTGAAAATCTTCAATTTAGGCTTGTCTCCAGATGACTTTAAGGACTAGTCCCTGTAGTTTTGCCAACTTTTCTTCAACTTTGCCATCTCCTTCTTCCTCGGGCCTAGAGAACAAGATTGATTCTGTGCTTGGTAGGACTAGAACTCAGTTTCCTGGCTGAGTGTCCTTAACTACCAATCCACCTATCTTAATCTTAAATCTTAAAATATGTACTAGACAAATGTGTTGGTACTACAATTTCAAGAATTGGTACTACAGTTCCAAGAATTTTACATTACATTACAGCCAGTTTTCTGTCCAGAAGATCCAAGACCATGTGGTTAATTGTCCATTAAAATAATCTGGAAGTGGCACCATACTCCCCTAAATTTGCACTTCTTCATTTGTAACTTTCTTAGACGGAATTGGTAGGGTTGCAAACATATCCATATGTGTTATCATTTTTGTTGACAAGGCTCAGCAAATAATTCTTTGAATCAAACATTTTAGCAGAAGCTGGGAAAATCACCTAAATTTCACAATGAATCTTGCTGTCAGTTTACTGTCCAAATATGCTAAGATATATAAATTGTTGCAACAGAATAAATTGATTCAGTTCCTCCTGGTAGCTACTAAGTTTGTTATCATGAAACACTGGGAAACTAAAATGCATTTTTCTTTAGATCAGTGGCGTATAAAAATAGGTTGCATTGAATAAAAGATGAACGCAAGAACAAAGAGCTCTGTAAACCCCTACAATTAAGGAAGAATGTATTCGACTATGATCACATTTTTTTCCACCATATTAACAATGATTTTGCTAATAGATTGCTTTTGGATACATTTAACAATATTTTTTATTAAAGAATACATTATGTAGATGAGACTAATATAAACTCTAAAAAAAAAAAAAAGTAAAAGTGCCATGAAGAAAGAAAGAAAGAAAAAGTTTATGACTGGAAAAAAAGAAAAGTGATTTGTCCCAGCAAGTATAAATAACTCCTAACAATGTATCATCATTTTTAAATACAATCAACATATCTTCATCTAAATAACTCACTTCATTCTTTATAAATAAATCTTTAAAGCCTTATTATCCATCCTAATGAGCAAAAGGTCCATTAAGGATTACCAGAAATAATAATATATCTATTATAAACTTGACCTAATAAACACCGTGGAATTGCTTCCTTTTATGTTTATATCTCATTTCTACTTTTAAACAAATCCATGAAAGCCCATCATTCAAATCTCATCATAAAAAGTACCAGTTAACAACATAACTGTTTTAACTGTAATGCAATAAACCTAAAGTTCAACAATCGAACACTTTGCAATACAATCTATAAATAAAACCTTAACACATTATCACCCAGTCCTAATCTGAAAAAAAAAATCCATTACTGATTATCAGAAATAGTAACCTTTCTGTTTTGACCTTGGTCACATAAGACAACTTTATATTTCTTCCCATTGCTTCAAATAATTGTGGTCTTTAGTCACTTCAGATAATGTCCTAGTATTTGCTTTCTTTCCATTTTATCTTTGTCTCTTCTCACAAAATTGCTGACATTGACAAGTGTCATTTTGTAAATCTAACACAAAACATTCAACCAAGTCACTCTCCTGATCTATTTTTTGTGTGTCCTTTTTAGATATTAAAACATCAATCAGTTTCATTTGTATATTCAGAATTTCATCTGTAGCCTGTCATTCTGAAATCCATATTTACAACAATTTCAGTCTTATCCAGTAAAAATTGTTCAGGAACATAAATTAAATTCTGAGTCCATCATTCATAAATGTTACTCATTAGATCCATTGTTGAAGTATTTTGCTTCGTTCTGTATTAGTAAATGAAATTTAAGTATTTTTGTTTCTTCATTGACTGTAAACTTTATTTCCTTCTGGTACCCTCTAGTTTCCAACCTTTAGAAACATTAATAGTTTCCAATGGGAAGGATTCTTATATTTAATTTCAAATTTTTATTAAATCCATCTGGACCCTTAGTCCATTTATAACTATAAAAAACAACACTCCGTTCACCCTTTTGTTATTAATTCTGAAAAAAAGCAACAACTTTTTTTTCCCAAATGCTTAACCTTATACTTAAAACTTCTTTTATAAAAGATTGAAGGAAATTCACTCAGTGAATACCATAACATTTGCTGTTCTGGAGGTTCTCAATATTTAAGAAGCAATAAAAAATTAATTCCAATGTGATTTAGAAATGAGGATCAGCCAAACTTTATGTCCATAAAGGCTACAATGTGACTGTGAGATTATATTCTCAGCGATTTGACAAGAAGATTGCAAAAATGTTGATTCCTGCCTTCCTTCTGTTCACAAGAAGTAGCTGTCTGGAGTACCTGTGAGCAATCCCACAATCTCTCGTTTCTCCAGAGAGATTTTGTGAATCCAGATCCTACATCTGGGCAGGGCAACTTAATGTCATCCCTTCTTTAGTTCACCGTGGCCTCATTGGAACTCTTAGATTGCCTTTACATTCATGTACACATGAACCTGGGTGCTATAGTTGTTTTAAAAAGTTAATTCTCCATCCCTGTGCCGTGATGGTGCAGTGATTAGAATGCAGTATTGCAAATTTAACTCTGCATTCCACAGCCAGGAGTTCGGTCCTGACCGGCTCAATGTTAACTCAGCCTTCCATCC
Source organism: Pituophis catenifer annectens (assembly GCF_029215685.1). Taxonomy (NCBI): domain Eukaryota; kingdom Metazoa; phylum Chordata; class Lepidosauria; order Squamata; family Colubridae; genus Pituophis; species Pituophis catenifer. The sequence goes on from NW_027256892.1 coordinate 19,614,137, forward strand.
TTCCCAGCAGTGGTGGTATTCAGCCGGTTATATCCGGTTCGGGCGAAGAGGTAGCAGAGGCTGGGGTCACATTTGCGAACCGGTAGCAAAGGTAAGTGATTACCACCCATGCTTCCTGGGGTGGATAAAATGAGGACCCAGATTTTTAGGGACAATATGCTGACTCTGTAAACTGCTTGGATAGGGCTGTAAAGCACTATGAAGTGGTATATAAGTCTTAGTGCTATTGCTACTATATTTATATTTCCTGCTTTGTTTATAGAGATAGAGAGACAGAGAGACAGAGACACACACACACAGACACACAGAGAGAGAGAGAGAGGGAGAGGGAGAAAGAAAGAAAGAAAGAAAGAAAGAAAGAAAGAAAGAAAGAAAGAAAGAAAGAAAGAAAGAAAGAAAGAAAGAAAGAAAGAAAAAGAGATAGAGATTAACACATCTACCCCCACACTCACTTTCACACACTGGAAGACTTGAAAATAAAATGGTTTCCTGATGGATTCATCCCTGTGCAATTCAGTTAGTCCCATAAGGGTTAGCTGCCACTTTAGACATTTGATAGCTGAGAAAGAGGACACGGCAAGAGATAAGATCCCACATACTCAGCCGGGAAAGAATATTCAATATTTATCAGATGCTACCTCCTCACTAAATATAGAACAGAAGGAGTGCTCATCAGGCACATTTGTTAGCATTCCATAGTGCGGCGGGAACAATGAGAATGCGAGCGTCACTGAGGGAGAAAAATATATGATTATTGCCTGCTATCTTTTTCATTGTGTTAACATGTCCTCTGAGGCATAATACGCTTTATAACAGCTTGCCATGGCCTTGTCAGCGCACAAGCTGCCATTCCTTCAAAACATGTTGAAGAATGCAATATTGAAGAAAATGGGCTCCGCGCACTCCCCCATTGTTTTATAGAAAACAAGGCATTAAGCAATGGCAGTGCCAAGGGAGGCTGAGCTAACAGCACTGAAGTGAGTTACAGCACATTACCCAATGCAGATGACAGTGGGGAAGGGAGCACCCTCACTGCCTGTCAAGCTCTTCCTTCTCATTCTACTAATGGACAATCCCGAATAGGGTTCGCACCAAGGGTGAAATCTACTTACCTTCCCTACCAGTTCGGAAGTGCATGTGCACGTGCCGACTCTCTGCGCATGCGCAGCGAGTAAAAAACAGGTTACTTCCTGGTTAAAACCAGGAAGTAATGACGACTGGGTAAGTCGGCGGGGCCTCAAGCTGCAATCGCTACCGGTTCTCTGAACCACCGGCCGTCATCGCTATCGGTTCGGCCGAACCAGTCTGAACCAGTAGCATTTCACCTGATTCGCACCTCCCACAGCGATTTGCTGGGACTCTCCGTATAAATGGGGCACCGTTTCCTCCCCTCAGTGTGACGGCGGAGTCCCACATCAAACTGTAGATCAGAGAAATTTCCTGGCAGTTAGAACAATGAATCAGTGGAACGACTTGCCTCCAGATGTTCTGGGTGCTCCAACATTGGGAAGTTTTCAAGAAGAGATTGGATCATTATTTGCCTGAAATGGTATAGGGCAGGGATGGGCAACTGTGGCTCTTTTACAACCTGTGGACTTCAACTCCCAGAATTCCTGAGACAGCTTGGCTGTGGACTTCAACTCCCAGAATTCCTGAGACAGCTTGGCTGTCTCAGGAATTCTGGGAGTTGAAGTCCACAGGTCATAAAGGGGCCATATTTGCCCACCCCTGGTATAGGGTTTTCTGATTGAGCAGGGGATCGGACCAGAAAACCTCCAAGGTTCCTTCCAATGCTGTTGTTCTGTTATCACATTGTGACTGGCTATAAACTGAGGGAAATACCAATCCAGAATCTGATTTTTTTTTTAAAAAAATATAAAGGTTAGATGGCCTAGACCCGTGATGGCGAACCTATGGCACGCATGCCCGAAGTGGCATGTGGAGCCATGTCACCTGGCATGCGTGGTGTTGCCTGTTCCTCTTACGGGTTTCTGGCATGCATGCACGTGCGATGTTCAGCTGGCTTTTTTGCGTGTGGCCGGAAACCGGAAGTTCATTTTTGGGTGCACACATGCGCCCTGGGCAGCTTCTCTTCAGGGTTGCGGCCCAGACGAGAGTGCGCATAGGCACGCTCCCCTTTCGGTACTCAGTGCCGAAAAGGTTCACCATCACTGTCCTAGACATTGGTATTTGAACAGAGATCTTTTCTAAATTTTATATTTTATTGTATTTACTAATGTAGGTGAAATGTTAATATATATTGCTAGTCCATGGATGATATTCCATATGCTAAATAAATACCATTCCATTGGCATGACTCCCAGCAAAAAGCCAACTTAAACATAGAACATTTCGGACACCCATTTCTGTAATAATTTCAACACTGAATGGTGGCAAATTTGTACTGAGCTGGGTGTGGAGAGTAAATTTGGAGCTATGGAGTCAGTTCAGTTTCTGGATTCAACCCCTAGGCATTACCAGACAAATAGATCAGAGAGCAGATGAGGGAAAGTCACTCTTTTAGCATAGAACCTTTAGCATGAGCCGAGGTGGCGCAGTGGTTAGAGTGCAGTACTGCAGCTATTTCAGCTGACTGCTAGTTCAGCAGATCAGCAGATCAAATCTCACCGGCTCAAGGTTGACTCAGCCTTCCATCCTTCTGAGGTGGGTAGAATGAGGACCCAGATTGTTTGGGGGCAATATGCTATCTAGTATACTGTCTTTGGTGTAAGCCCAGAGTCCTTGGAGAGTGGGCGGCCTAGAAATATGAATAATAAAATAAAATAAAAATAAATAAACCTGGAAATTCAGTGCTGGTTTAGAGAGGATGAGATGGTCCTGTGTCCCTGCATAAGTAGGACATTTTGGGATTGATGTGCAGAGTTGCACATGAAATTGATCTGTATTTTACCTTTCCACCATTTGGAGAGTGGAGGAAACAACTGCAGGATTCAGGCCAGCGAACTGGCAAGTTAATACTTTTCTATGATTGCCTCCAGCTGAAAATAAGAGATCCAGCATTTAGCAGAAGTGGCTGACAGATCGTTCAGGGATCACCAAACTTGGCAATTTTAAGACTTGTGGATTTCAATTCCCAGAATTCCTCAACCAGCCACCTGGGGAATTCTGGGAGTTGAAGTCCACAAGTCTTAAAGTTGCCACGTTTGGAGGCCCCTGAGATAGTTCATGATCTACCTTGGTTCAGTTGCACTCGTGCTGTGCATGATGGTTTGTTGGTTGCCTTCTCTACTGTCACAAGTATTAACTGGAGTTCAGCCACTAAAGCAGGGGTAAAATCCAGCAGGTTCTGACAGGTTCTGCAGAACCGGTAGCGGAAATTTTGAACAGTTTGGAGAATCGGTAGCAGAAATTTTAAGTAGTTCGGAGAACTGACAAATACCACCTCTGGCTGTCCCCAGAATGGGATGGGAATGGAGATTTTGCAATATCCTTCCCCCAGGAGTGGGGAGGGAATGGAGATTTTGCAATATCCTACCCCCAGGAGTGGGATGGGAATGGAGATTTTGCAGTATCCTTCCCCTGCCGTGCCCACCAAGCCACACCACGCCTACCAAGCCACACCCACAGAACCGGTAGTAAAAAAATTTGGATTTCACCACTGCACTAAAGTCTCAATTCTTGGGCCTCTACGGAAGAAAGTCCTTGAACATTTGTGAACGATCATTATAAACAATTTCACATCATTGTTTGGTTAAAAATAGTCTGAATATCAATCTTCATCAATGCCAGAGGATCCAGCATCTGCTTTGGGTCAATTACCTGACGCTCAATTTGAGTTTAATGACAGTTGGAGCATTTAAAAGCAATGGGACAAAAGAATAAGCTACCAAACATTCATCTCATCATAATTGTCACCTTCTTCCAAATTATAGTGCTATATGTTTATTTCTATTTAGCTAGAAACGTGAGGGCTGTGCTTTGAAAAGTATCCTACAAAGGTTTTCACTAAAATGAACATCAATAAATTACACCACAATAATGCTTTTTTAAAAATTTGCATCCAACTATAACATCAGAAGCTTTTATGCAAACCTACATCCTCTGCTCTTCTTCTTTTATGATGAATTTTCTCCTTCTTGCAAGTGATACCTATAGGGCGACTGTAATGCCTTCTCCTTCAGTATGATTCCAGCTGATTCCTTATCCACCAGGATAAAAAATCATTTGGTTGTTCTACTGTTAAGCCTTTTAAATTTGGTATTATGTTCCATCCAGAGGTGGGTTTCAGCAGGTTCTGACCAGTTAGAAGCCTCAAACTACTCCGTCTACGTTCCGACCTATGCTTAGTTCATATGATTATTCACCAAAACGTCCTACCTGTAAATGATTACTTTAATTTCAACCGTAATAATGCAAGGGCTATCAATAGATTCAAACTCAATGTAATTCGCTCTAATCTTGATTGTAGGAAATATGACTTCTGCAATAGAGTAGTAAATATCTGGAACACTCTACCTGATCCTGTTGTTAGTCTCTCTAATCCCCATACCTTTTACCATAAACTGTCTACCATGGAACTTACACATTTCTTAAGAGGTCCCTAAGGGGGCGTGCATAAGTGCACCAGCGTGCCTACCATCCCTGTCCTACTGTCCCCATTTATATGTAATCATTCTATGTGTTTATGCCTATGTTTTGCTTATTTATATCCTTTTATTTGTGCCAATTTTTTTCATGTCTATGTCTATACTGTTATTTGTTTCCTTGTACTTGTTGACAAATAAATAAAACAACAACAATAACAACAACAACAATAATAAAGCAGTTCTGGAGAACCGGTAGCGGAAATTTTGAGTAGTTTGGAGAACCGGTAAATACCACCTCTGACTGGCCCCGCCCCCATCTATTCTCTGCCTCCCGAGTCCCAGCTGATCGGGAGGGAATGGGGATTTTGCAGTAACCTTCCCCTGGAGTGGGGAGGGAATGGAGGTTTTTTTTTTTTTTTAATTTGATTTATATGCCGCCCTTCTCCGGAGACTCAGGGCGGCTTACAATGCGCTAAGCAATAGCCTTCATACTTTTGTATATTTATACAAAGTCAGCTTATTGCCCCCACAAACTGGGTCCTCAATTTACCTACCTTAGAAAGGATGGAAGGCTGAGTCGACCTTGAGCCTGGCGAGATTCGATCTTACTTTAATTGCAGACAGCTGGTGTTAAATTATAGAGCTCTGTCTGTTGAGCTATCCAGGCTCTTTTTAAGTTTTTAAGTATCCTTCCCCTGGAGTGGGGTGGGAATGAAAATTTCACAGTATCCTTCCCCTGCCACGCTCACCAAGCCACGGTCACCAAGCCACGCCCACAGAACCGGTACTAAATATTTTGAATCCCACCACTGGTTCCATCCGAGTTGGAGTTGGTGTCAACTCCAAGTGACCCCATAACATAGACTCTTTCCAAGACAGCCTGTCCCCAACTTGGTCCTTCAGGTCTTCTCTTGGTGCTGTAACTGAGTCCATCTACCTTGCTACGGGTCATTCTCTTCTTCTCTTTCTTTCCATCTTTCCCAACATTGAAGATGTCTCCAATCTTCATATAATGCAGGGGTGTCAAATTCAAGGCCCGGGGGCCGGAACCGGCCCATGAGGTGCTTAGATCTGGCCTGTGGAGCCACCCTGGAAACAGGGAAGGACTGGCCCTCAGTGCCTCTGCCAGCAAAAACGGAGCTCACGAGGCTGCAGGAGGCCCTTCTGAGCTCCGTTTTCACTGGCAGAGGGTTGCAGGAGGCTGTCCCAGCCAAAAACAGAGCTCGGGAGCCTGTTTTCACTGGCAAACTGCCTGCACCACCATAGGTGCCCCTGACATGAGTGACATTGAGCTGGCCACACTCACCCTGGCCACGCCCATTCTTCCCCTCCCCCACCTGAGGTCAAACACAACCTTGATGTGGCCCTCAATGAAATTGAGTTTGACACCCCAGATATAATGTGTCCAAACTAGAGTCTTTTGTGACTCAAGTGAGAACTCTGGATTAATTTGTTTGATGATCTAGTGGTTGGTTTTTTTTGACAATACATGTTATTTTCAGGAGTCTTTTGGAAAACGGAAGATAACAACAACATGTTCTCATCCTAAACAGACTTTAGATTTACGGCTAAAATAAACCAACCCCTTCCTATAGGAGTTGAGGAATATGATTAATATTTCAGCCTTTTTTCCCCTCCCTTTTATTCATAGACTTGTTTCCATTTATGGTGCCTCTATTAAAACTGAATGAAATACAGATGAAAAAGCCAGAAAGCGAGTAAGCAACATATTTTGTTGGTTAACATTTTCATTTCCACACCAAACATTTTTTTTTTCTTTTTAGCGAATTCCATCAACTTGGGGTAATATTAATCAAGGATAAGCTAACAGAGGGCGCCTGTTGAGTTTAAAATAAATAAACAATTGCAGTGCATTTACATTGTAATTTCTTGTTTGTTCAAAAGCCACACGGAGAAATTGAATTTGAAAGTGACGCCAAGCAAATTCAATAACAATAAAGTCTTGATTTATCTTCTTTTTCCCCTTGCAGTTTTTAACCTAATTCACCTGACATTTTAATTAATACTTTTCCACATTAAAAATCTGGCAAGCACCCACCGGTCCTGCAACCATATTTTCCTCTTTTTTTCTGGGAACGCATGGGTTTATTTTATAACAAATAAATAATTCCTGCGATAATGCTCTCAATAAGGTGGAGGATAAAATTCAAGCAAAGGGAACAAAAAACTCTTGTTTGCCCTTCCTCTTATTCAAACTCTAGAAATAAAAGTGGAAAGGTTTGCATTTTCGGTCATTCGGAGAACACTGGAGACTGTAGGATGTTTCTCCTCAATTACTGTCGCCCACATTTCCTTGTCCCTCTTTTCCAAGCTTAGAACTTCTCAACTCATGTTATTCAGAAAAGATTACCTGCATTGGATGCAGGTAATCTTTATGGATGGAAACTAATCAAGGAGAGAAGCAACCTAGGACTAAGGAGAAATTTCCTGACAGAACAATTAATCATTGGGACAACTTGCCTCCAGAAGTTGTAAATGCTCCAACACTGGAAGTTTTTAAGATGATGTTGGACAACCATTTGTCTGAAGTGGTGTAGGGTTTCCTGCCTGGGCAGGGGGTTGGACTAGAAGACCTCCAAGGTCTCTTCCAACTCCCCTCCCCTCCCCTCCCCTCCCCTCCCCTCCCCTTCCCTTCCCTTCCCTTCCCTTCCCTTCCATTCCCTTCCATTCCATTCCATTCCATTCTATTCTATTCTATTCTATTCTATTCTATTCTATTCTATTCTATTCTATTCTATTCTATTCTATTCTATTCTATTCTAAATTGTTACTTCAGGTTCTCACACAATTTGATGAAAGAAGATGGAGTTGATCCTAACAGCTTCATAACTACAAGCTTTAGTTATCATACAGACAAGCTGAGCATAGAAAGATTCTTTATTCTTTATTTCACTGAATAACAATGTTTTCAGTAGGTTGCAACTTCCCCGTCTACTTCTGATTTAATTCAGTCCCAAGGGAAGGTATCAAGAAATGATTTATTCTAGAAGCATTCCTCCTTCTTCTCCTGCATCTCCAGTTTAGGGAAGGTGGATAGTCTGGAAGGCTTCAGGTTAACAGAGTTGGAAGGGACCTTGTAGGTCATCTAGTCCAACCCCACGCCCAAGCAGGAGACTTTCTGACAGAGGGCAGTCCAGACTCTTCTTGAAAGCTTCCAGTGATGAAACTCCCACTACTTCTGAAGGCAACTTCTGTTCTATGGGTTGATTGTTCTCACTGTCAGAAAATTTCTCCTTATTTCTAGGTTGACTCTCTCCTTGTTCAGTTTCCACCTATTATTCCTTATCTTGCCTTCAGGTGCTTTGGAGAATAGTTTGACCGCCTCCTCTCTGTGGCAGCCCCTCAAATATTGGAAGACTGCTATCCTGTCTCCCCTGGTCCTTCTCTTCACTAGACCAGCCATGCCCAGTTCCTGCAACCGTTCTTCATATGTTTTAGTCTCTTCACTTCACTTCAGAATGAAAGAAGGTTGTACAACAAGAACACTACCATCAGTAGCTCTCCCTGCTGTCTCCAACTCAAAGGACCATCACAGGGCCAACACAAGAAATATGGAAGCATGTGGAGAAGAAGCAAACAATACCAACACTGAGAAGGCAAGCCATTAGTACATGTAGTCTTCGTGTTACGACCACAGCTGAACCCAAAACATACGTTGGTAAGGGAAACATTTGTTAACTCAGTTTTGCCCCATTTTATGACTTTTCTTGTCATAGTGGTTAAGTGAGTCATTGCATTTGTTAAGTTAGTAACAGGGTTGTTAAGGGAATCTGGATTCCCCGTTGACTTTGCGAATCAGGAGGTCGCAAAAGCGGATCGCATGACTCCAAGACACTGCAACGGTCATAAATATGAACCATTTGCCAAGCATCCTGGATTTTGATCACCTGATCCTGGGGACGGTGTAACGGTCGGAAGCGTGAAAAAGGGGTCACAAGTCACTTTGTTCAGTGCTGTCGTAACTTTGAAGGTCACTAAGAGAACTGTTGTAAGTCGAGGACTACCTGTACATAAAATGAAAGCAAACCCAACTCCATTACTAGCACTGATGATGTTACTCAGTTGGGTTATGAAATGTCTGCATGAAAACAACCAAGCTCAGAGAGCACCAAGGACCTTACAGTTCAACCCTGAGCTCCAAATATTCTCTTCATTGTCTTCATTCCCCCCTCTGTGTGTGTGTGCTCTGTGTGTGTTTGCTAGTGGTGACATGATAGCAGTGTTCCAATATCGGAGAGGCTGCCACAAAGAAGAGGGAGTCAAGCTATTCTCCAAAGCTGTTGTGACCTAGGCCCAAGTAGTTATTACTAGACACAATCAGTCCTAAACAAACATATTTCATTAGAACAGCTGAGAATTACTTCATTCTCAGCTTAGTCCAAATTAAGTCCAAAACAAATTCTTCATAAACAGTCCTTCGGCCTTATCACCAACCTTTGTCTTCTTTGGCACCCTGCCAAAGGCTTTTCTTGGCAAAAGTTCAGAAGCAAGAGACGCTGACAAGAAACAAATGTAGCAACGTTGCTTTCCTACAAAGATCCCAAGAACCGTTGTTGCTCTTTTAAGCCTTATGGGAGGGGCCAATCATCTCCTGGCCTTACTCCCGAGTCGTCCTTTTTGCTTTAGTTGCTCATGCCTTCTCGCAGCTCTTCGCATGCGTGCACTAGGAACAGGATCCTCCTGTTCCTCTGCCTCTCTATTATCTGCCTCTGGAGGCTCCGGAGTCCGCACATCACTCCCAGATGGCCCTGGCCCCATCTCTGCCTCCGACGCAGAGCCCTCAATCGGGCCTTCCCCTGACTCCAGGACTGTCCCATTGTCTTCCCCAGCCTCCTCACTGTCCGACTCCTCTGCCAGCTCTGCGGGCTGCTGGCGGACCACAACAAAAGCACTTGAAGGCAGTACAAGAAGCAATAGGTGGAAACTAATCAAGGAGAGAAGCAACCTAGAACTAAGGAGAAATTTCCTGACAGTGAGAACAATTAATCAGTGGAACTGCTTGCCTCAAGAAGTTGTGGGTGCTCCAACACTGGAGGTTTTGAAGAAGAGATTGGACAACCATTTGTCTGAAAAGGCATAGGGTTTCCTGCCTGAGCAGGGGGTTGGACTAGAAGACCTCCAAGGTCCCTTCCAACTCTCTTATTCTATATTCTGCATCCTCGTGGCCTTTTGAGTCACTCTTGCTCTGATAGATAGTTCTTTTCTCAATGATTACCTATTTCTTTGGCCCGAATGGCAGCTCTTAGTCATTACAGCCCAATTATTTACCAATGGCATATCTGAATCCCAGGAAAGCTATCAAGGCTGAGTCATTCTTCCATCACAAGTTCCCTCCTGAAGGGGAGGAGGGTTGTTTTGCAGAATCGTGAAGTGGCGGCAGCTCGCAGAGATAATGCAATGGGCTAAATTTAGCAGAGATTGCTATCTGGGTCCCAAGGAGCAGAGGGCTTTAAAAAGCATGGCAGAGCACAGTTTCCTGCCCTTGGCTTCCCACTGTCAGGATGCTGTTGGGAGTGTGAATTTGGAGAGCAAAACTTTCAGCGTCACATTTGTGTTTGTGTAGCTGATAAGGCCGGATAAGAGAGAGAGGGGGGCATAAACACGGGGCGATCAGATTAGCAAGAGATGGGAGAGAGGGATGAATGAACAAATAGGGCTTTTTCTACTTTCTTTGCAGACTAAGTTTTGATAAGGGTCTGGCACTTCTACCTGCTGTCAAAATGTATGATCAGCCAAGCAGCACTAAGCCAACCTATCTGGGACAACAATCACCTCTATCATCATCAGAATAATAATAATATAATAATAATGCACGGATAACTAAAGGACAGTCTTTGGAATCCATCCACGTAAAGGGCAACGTAGAGGTTTTCACGAAATTCTTCTTTGCCATCGTAAAGCTCAGGGCTTGGCTGACTCCTGGCTGTGAAAGGTAAAATCTGGAGACAGGATGGATTTTATGAGGGCAGAACTTTTATGAGGGCCCAAAGGATAAAATTGCACTCCTTTTTTTACGACTGAACCTGAGGAAGTTGAAGGTCCTAAGGGAGCCCTTCAGCAGGCAATGATGGGTGATTTGGGTGTTTCCATCACATGATGGGTGCCCCATTACTGGAAGCTTTTAAGAAGAGACTGGACAGCCGTTGGCCTGAAATGGTATAGGGTCTCCTGGTATAGGGTACTCCTCTTGAGTAGGGGGTTGGACTAGAAGACCTCCAAAGTCCCTTCCAACTCTGTTATTCTGTATGAACATAGCTTTCCCAGAGTCACTTGTTTGTGAGGTGGGCGGCTATATTAGGCAGACAGACAGACAGATACATAGATGATAGGTGTTAGACATATAGTCAATAGAGAAATATAGATAGATAGATAGATAGATAGATAGATAGATAGATAGATAGATAGATAGATAGATGGAGGGATGGAGGGATGGATGGATAGATAGACAGATTCTCTAGTCAATAGAGAAATAGATTAGATAGATAGATAGATAGATAGATAGATAGATAGATAGATAGATAGATGGATGGATGGATGGATGGATGGATGGATGGATGGATGGATGGATGGATGGATGGATGGATGGAGAGATGGAGGGATGGAGGGATAGATAAAGACAGATACACAGATAATAAATGTTAGATAGATAATCAATAGAGAGATTGACAGAGACAGATGATAGATAAAGACAGACAGACAGATAGATGATACATGTTGCATAGATTGATCAATAGAGAGAAAAGTAGATGGTATTTGATAGTTGATAGACAATAGACAAACAGACAGACAGATGATAGAATATAAAACGGATCTTCCGTCTTTGAAGTTATGCAGGCTTTAGACAAGTCAAGGATAGGCAGTACAATGCTTGCAAAACTCAGAAAATTAAAAGGCAAGTGAAAATGCATTGCTCTTTAAGCAGTAGCCAAGCGCCTGGTGCATTGCAGGAAACTCTGAGCAAGAGAGGGGACCTTGCTCAGGCCGTCCACGCTCTAAATTTAGACAATGCAAATACAGAAAAGGAAGGGAGAAGGCAAAGTGTGGCTAAGATTAAGTGTAGGCCAATGCAGTAAAATATATCAATGAAAGAAAATATTGCCACTTAGGGTTGATCTGTGAAGTCCTTAGTGCTCTCTGACCTTGATCGGTTTCTGGCAGATGGTTCATTAAATTACCTAGCTTAGGTAATGAATTTTTTGCAAGGAAACAGCCAAGCTGAGAGATCACAAAGACACCCACCCACACACACACACACTCTCTCTCGCTCTCTCTTAAATATATTTAACTTATATCAGAACTCAGGTGGGAAAAACTGTCCCTTAATGCTGACGGATTAATTCAAAGTTTATATCGATCCAGTGGTGACTAAACACTATGGACTGTGGCAGGGGTGGGTTCTAAATTTTTTTATTACCGGTTCTGTGGGCGTGGCTTATTTTGTGGGCGTGGCTTGATGGTCATGTGACAATTCTTTAGGATTTAGCAGAGGTACTGGTCTACCAGATTTTTATCTACTTGCAGAGCTGTACCAATCTACCCATTTCTTTTTGCAGGCATTGATCGACTCATGTATTTTTGCAGGCACTGATCTACTCATGTATTTTTGCAGGCACTGATCTACTCATGTATTTTTGCAGGTATTGATCGACTCATGTATTTTTGCAGGCAATGATCTACTCATGTATTTTTGCAGGCACCGGTCTACTCATTTGTTTTCTTTTAACACTGATCAGCTGTAGGGCGGCCCTTTGAAGCCCCGCGGCAAGAGTTTAAACAGTTTTTTTCCCTCTACCCATCAGCTGGGACTCAGGAGGCAGCAATAGATTGGGGGCGGGGCCAAATAAAAGGTAAGAATAACATGGGGGTGGGGGGATGGGGGTGGGGGTGGGGCCAGAACCGGTTCGGTTACGTCATATCGTCACCGCTACCGGCTCGGTGGAACCGGGCAGAACCAGGAGGAACCCACCACTGGACTGCAGTGAGCGAACATATTTTTATTTTAAAAACCATCCTTTTGTTAGGCCTGTGGATTTATTTCCCTTCTCATAATTTCACTATTTTCTCAGAGTCTGATTGAGCTTCTTGCTCCTGAGATGTCTTTGCTCCTTTTCATCTCAGTGAGCTGTAACTGCCAGGTAGCTCAAATGTGATCCTAATGAAGGTGAGGCACGGCCCATCTCGATCTACTGACCTTCTCTTTCTTCCTTCATTTTATCCTCAGAGGTAAACGGATGAAAAATAACAGTCACCTATATCCTCCGTGAGGAACTCAAATTGGGTCTCTCTCTTGCTAGAGGTGGAAGTATGGAGCTGTCAAAACTGTCACCCTCCGGAAACTAATTAGAGGACTATGTACAACTTCAGCAAGAAGAGAAAAATAATGCATATATTTATTAATAAGTGAAGCTGGAGTTACAACTCTGGAAGGAGAATGAAAGTTTCTATATAAAGCACCAGCAGAGTGAAAGAATGCAGTAGCATTCCAAAAGCTGGGATGGAAAATCTCATAAATCTCTCTTTTTATTTGACTATTTCTACTCTGCCTTACTAAAAAAAACAAAAACAAACTACCTAATCACCTGAATTCTATTTAGGGGTTAATGCTTGAAGACAATGACAATGATTTAAACGTTGTCTTGTTCTGATCCAAAAAGATCCCAAAAGTTGGTGGTTTCAAAACCAACAATAGCTTACCAAGAGTAACTTTGCTCTAAGAAAAACTGAAGGAGTTTTTCTTCTTGTCTTCAGAAGTTATGGGTGCTCCATCGCTGGAGGCTTTTAAGAAAAGACTGGACGGTCACTTGTCTGAAATGGTATAGAGTCTCCTGCTTGAGCAGGACGTTGGACTAGAACCTCCTGCAAGGTCACTTCCAACTCAACGCAACGCAATGCAACTCAACGCAACTCAACGCAACTCAACGCAACTCAATTCAACTCAACTCAATTCTCTTCTCTTCTCTTCTCTTCTCTTTTCTTCTACTCTACTCTACTCTACTCTACTCTACTCTATTCTACTCTACTCTACTCTAGTCTACTCTATACTCAAGAAATATAAAACAAATGATGTAAATATTCAAAGGTGCAATTCATATACTAAAGCAAATGGAACTTTATATGAGCCTGGTGGCTCAGCAGACTGATAGCATTGTGATTAACACCAGCTGTCTGCAATTACTGTAAGTTCGAATTTCACCAGGCTCAAGGTTGACTCAGCCTTCCATCCTTTCTAAGGTAGGTAAATTGAGGACCCAGTTTGTGGGGGCAATAAGCTGACTTTGTATAAATATACAAAAGTATGAAGGCTATTGCTTAACGCATTGTAAGCCGTCCGGAGAAGGGCGGCATATAAATCAAATTTTATATATATATAAAATTTGCTCCTGGAAGCACGAAGCCGAGAACACCAGCCTGAAGATGACGAATGAGACTTCGTCGAAACGTCGCCAAGACACTTCCAATTTTACGTGGGAGAAGACCCGAATAACCAAAGACCTACATACAAACACCCGCGAAAACCTGAGAAAACAAATATATATATATATATATATATATATATATTATATATATATATATATATATATATATATATATATATATATACACAAAAAAACCTTGGCTACGTAGGGAAAACCTGGCTAGAAGAAAAACATATATATATATATATATATATATATATATTATATATATATATATATATATATATATATATATATATATATATCCAGCATGCTAAAAAAAATAGTGCCAAAATTTGGAAATAATTTGGTGCTTATGATCTGAAGTAGATGGATGGGGAAAACATTTAAATGGAACATCTAAAGGAGTACAGAAGCTAATTACTGGATTGCAAAATGTGCCTCCTGGGTGAACCTAATTTCTTTTATAGTGAAAGATCAGGAATAGAATTCAGTCTGAAGGCTTTGCTGGGAGTAACACACTAATAGTTGGGGAGCAGCTTGTTATCTTGAATTCTGCCCTTAAGGTATGACGTTTCTACTTCAAGGTCTTATTGACAATTCACACTTTTTTTCCCACTCTAGTTAAGGATTTACAAGTCACAGCAGATAGCCAAATCTGACCAACCGCAGATTGAGTTCTCTGTGATTATGGGACTGGAGGCTGATATATATGACGAACAGTTGCAGGAAATGGGTCTATCAAAGTCTATCAAAAAGAAGGACGTGGGGTGACATGATAGCAGTCTTCCATACTTGAGGAGCTGTCACAGAGAAAGGGGGGTCAACTTATTCTCCAAGGGCATCTGAAGACAAGACAAGAAGCAGTGGATAGAAATTTATCAAGGAGAGAACCAACCTAGAACTAAGGAGAAATTTCCTGACAATGAGAACAATTGATCAGTGGAATCATTTGCTTTCAGAAGTTTTACGTGCTTCCATCCTTGGAAGTTTTTAAGAAGAGGTAGGATAGTCATTTGTCTGAATAGGGTCTCCTGCCTTAGCAGGGGTTGGACTAGAAGACCTTCAAGGTCCCTTCCAACTCTCTTATTCTGTATTCTGATGAGCTGAAAAACAGACAGGAAGGAGACAACGACAAACCTGTTTGCTAAGAAAAATTACTTGGGTGTATCCATGAAGTCATCCGGAGTCTAACAAAGAACGTTTTTGCATCTGTGTAGGAAAGAACCAGGGATGGATTGAAAAATTTTAGCAGCCGGTTCTTTGCCCGTGTGGAGACTCCTAGGAGGGGTGGGAAGGGGTGGGCAGGGTCAGCCGGTCCTTGCAACTACCGGTTCAGTGACCCAGATTAAAATTAACATCCGGTTTGCCTGAAATGATCTGAACCGGCTGAATCCATCGCTGGGGAGAACTCCTATTAAAGCAACTTATTTAAAGTCTTATTTTACTGGGATGAATAAAATGAAAGGGATGCAAAGAAAATAGTTTAATATGTGATGTGCCTAATACACCCAACTTCTGGGCTATCTTTTGATTTATTTATTTATTTATTTATTTTTATTTTTCAATTTATATACCGCCCTTCTCCCTGAGGACTCAGGGCGGTGCACAGCCAGAATTAAAAACATGAAATACAAATATTAAAAACAATTAAAATCTATATAAATTTGGCCCAAAATTTAAAAAACCACAAACCAATTAAACATTTAAAAATTTTAAAAAAATTTCTTCCTAAGCCAGCCCGGCTTGCTGGAAAAAGTGGGTTTTAAGGGCACGGCGGAAGGCACTGAGGTCTTGGATTCTCCTTATCTCTGGGGCAGCTGATTCCAGAGGGTAGGTGCCCCCACAGAGAAGGCTCTCCCCCTGGGGGTCACCAGCCTACATTGTTTGGCTGATGGCACCCTGAGGAGGCCCTCTCTGTGGGAGCGCACGGGACGATTGGAGGTCGTTGGTAGCAGCAGGCGGTCTCGAAGATAGCTAGGCCCTATGCCATGATTATCGAACTCCCATCATAATATTATATCAAACGAAAAGGATTGTTTTCCTTGCCCAAGATTTTATTCCATGAAATTTCCATGAAAGAAATAATAGAGCAAGTGGCCTTGGCTCAGGCGTCCTCATTACATAATCCTGAACATTTCTCCGCCCCCACCTTCTTTTTCCCTTTTAAAAAAAGAAGTCAATGTTTGTCTCCTCCAGCCTCTGAAATAGCAGTGCCATTATTTCTGAAAAAGGCTCCAGTCAGACATTCCATTTGAAGAGTGTCATTTTTTGAATGCTTAATTACCACTCAAAGACAAAACATAGCCATTACTCTGCCATTTGTCTTGTAAGAGGCCATCAAAATTACACCAGTTGAGCCCATCAAGATTGCATTAGGTGTGAGATAAAAGTGCCTTTTATGATTATATATCTCCACTCGGCTTCATTTCATAATTCTCAGCCTGCTCACTAAAGAGATATTTCCTATCACAGGCTGGGGAAAGAAAGAAAGAAAGAAAGAAAGAAAGAAAGAAAGAAAGAAAGAAAGAAAGAAAGAAAGAAAGAAAGAAAGAAAGAAAGAAAGAAAGAAAGAAAGAAAGAAAGAAAGAAAGAAAGAAAGAAAGAAAGAAAGAAAGAAAGAAAGAAAGAAAGAAAGAAAGAAAGAAAGTGTGTGAATGTTCAATTCCTTTTAACTATTGCTGCCTGTAAATATTTGAGAGGCCATCTTGATTTGGTTCTCTGGAAGGCTTCTCCAGAAGCTGACCTCAAAGCCAAGGTTGAAGGGTTCCTTCATACAGTAGTGGCCAAAATTGTGGAAACCTTTTGGGAAAAGTGTATTTTTGAGGTTTGATGGTTAATAACACCACTTTTTTTGGGGGGAGTTAGAAGATAATCATATTCCATTGCTGGAATGGCCTGGGAATAGCTGAGACCTTAACCCAATTGAAAATCTACAGAGCCGACTAAAGAAACTCGTTAGTCAGAAGCGACCCAGCAATAAAATCCAGTTAATAGAAGCCATCATTCAATCTTGGTTTCACATTAGAACAGCTGCAGAAGTAAAAGACTTGGTTCACTCCATGGGAAGATGTTGTAAGGCCGTAATTCATGCTAAAGGTTACCCAACTAAGTATTAACTGACGTGGTGATAATTTTTGCATATCTTGTTTTTTTCCTATGGTGATAATTTTTGTATATCTCATTTTTTCTACATGTTTCACTTTTCTTCTTTATACTGTAATGGCTATTCTAATATAGCTATAGCTATAATGGCTACTATATATATATATATATATATATATATATATATATATATATATATATATATATGTATATGTATATGTATATGTATATGTATATGTATATATATATATATATATATATATATATATATATATATATATATATATTCATTGTTTGTTTTCTCAGGTTTTATATTCATTATTCATTTATATTCATTATATATAAGATTCATTATTATATATATATATATATAAATATATATATTATATATATATATATATATATATATATATATATATATATATATATATATATATATATATATATATGTTTTCTCAGGTTTTCGCGGGTGTTTGTATGTAGGTCTTTGGTTATTCGGGTCTTCTCCCACGTAAAATTGGAAGTGTCTTGGCGATGTTTCGACGAAGTCTCATTCGTCATCTTCAGGCTGGTGTTCTCGGCTTCGTGCTTCCATTGCTCCTGGAAGCACGAAGCCGAGAACACCAGCCTGAAGATGACGAATGAGACTTCGTCGAAACGTCGCCAAGACACTTCCAATTTTACGTGGGAGAAGACCCGAATAACCAAAGACCTACATATATATATATATATATATATATATATATATATATATATATATATATATTCATTATATATAATAACTTCATTATATATAATAACTTCATAAAAGTTATTGCATTACATTCTTGATTCAAGTATCTTTCCATTGATATATCATTTTATGGTACTACTCCCCAAAAAAGTGGTGTTATTAGCTAGTTTTAGAAAATACACTTTTCCCAAAAGGTATCCACAATTTTGGCCACTACTGTACTGTAGCTTCACCCAACCTTTTCCCTTTTCAACACAACATCATCAAAGCAACATTCCCAAAGTATTTCTCTCAGGTGGATCAATGACAGGTTAGCAGGAAGTTAGTAAACAGAAATCAGTGTTTCTCGAACTTGGCGATTTTGAGATGTGTGGATTCCAGCTCCCAGAATGCCTCAGGCAGCCACGTTTGCAAAGGGATTATTGAGGTTGAAATGGCCAAATCTGAGAAACGGTGGTATAAATGGACAATTTTCATAAAGGAGACTTTTCAGAAGTAGGGAGGCTGCATTGGGAATATTGAAGCTTCAAACCTAAGTCATAAAGACATGGAGTTTGCGATAAGTAATGGCATATTCTCTCCAACAGCAATAGCAATAGCATTTAGATTTATATACCGCTTCATAGTGCTTTTACAGCCCTCCCTAAGCGGTTTACAGAGTCAGCCTATTTTCCCCAACAATCTGGGTCCTCATTTTGCCCACCTCTGAAGGATGGAAGGCTGAGTCAACCTTGAGCCTGGTGGGATTTGAACTGCCAAACTGCAGCTAGCAGTCAGCTGAAGTAGCCTGCAGTGCTGCACTCTAACCACTGCGCCACCTGGAGGTTCCTCTTCCACATACTTCTATCCTATCCTGGAATATGACTGTGCAGAAAAATTCTCCTTTGTTTAAATAGCCCTCATTCTAGTTACAGATTTACAGAATAACAGCGCTGGAAGGACCTTCAAGGACATGAGACACTGTACCATTCTGGACAAGTGGTTGGTCCATCTCTTCTTGAAAACCTCCCGAGATGGAGCACCCAGAACTTCTGGAGGCAAGCTGTTCCATCATTTGATTGTTCTCATTGTCTCCTAAGTTCTAGGTTGGATTTCTCTTTGCTAAGCTTCAATCTATTACTTCTTCTCTTGCCCTCAGGTGCTTTGGAGAACATCTTGACCTCCTCTCTGTGACAGCCCTCAAATATTGGAAAACTGCTAACATGTCATCCTTAGTCCTTCTCTTTGTTAGACTAGATCAGGGGTCTCAAACTCAAGGCCCGGGGGCCAGATCCGGCCCACGGGGTGCCTAGATCTGGCCTGGGGGGGGCACCCTGGAAATAGCAAAGGACCGGCCCACAGTGCCTCTGCCAGCAAAAACGGAGCTCGTGAGTACCGCACATGCCCCCCCCTAAGTCCCGTTTTCACTGGCAGAGGGTTGCAGGAGGCCATCCCAGCCGAAAACAGATCTCAGGAGACCATTTTCACTGGCAGAGCACTTGGGCCACCACAGGTGCTCCTACGACACAAGTGACATCATGCTGGGCATGTCCCCTGGCTATGCCCCCCCCCAAGTCAAACACAACCCTGATGCGGCCCTCGATGTAATCAAGTTTGACACCGCTGGACTAGATATTACCACTTCCGACAACTGTTCATCTTACGGTTTAACCTCCAGTTCCCTAATCATCTTTGTTTGATGAAACAGAATTTTCTGTCAGGAAGAAAAGGGGACTAAAGGTAAAAGTTCCCCTTGCACATATGTGCTAGTTGTTTCCGACTCTAGGGGGCGGTGCTCAACTCCGTTTCAAAGCCAAAGAGCCAGCGCTGTCCAAAACGTCTCCGTGGTCATGTGCCCGGTGTGACTCAATGCCAAAGGCGCATGCAGCGCTGTTACCTTCCCACCAAAGGTGGTCCCTATTTTTCTACTTGCATTTTGTACCTGCTTTCGAACTGCTAGGTTGGCAGAAGCTGGGACAAGTAACGGGAGCTCACCCTGTCACGCAGCACTAGGGATCCGAACTGCTGAACTGCCGACCTTTCGATTGACAAGCTCAGCGTCTTAGCCACTGAGCCACTTCATCCCTTTAAAAGGTGACTAGAAATGGTTAAAGATGTCCCACCATCTAACTGGAAGCTTTTCTCTGCAACGGTACACAGTCTGTATATATATACTGCTCAAAAAAATAAAGGGAACACAAGCAGAAGACATCCGAGATCTGAATGAATGAAATAGCCTTATTAAATACTTTGTTCTTTACATACAGTAGTTTATACACTGCTCAAACAACTAAAGGGAGCACAAAACTACTGTGTGTAAAGAACAAAGTATTTAATAAGGCTATTTCATTCAGCAGATGTCTTCTGCTTGTGTTCCCTTTATTTTTTTGAGCAGTGTATATATTTTCCCTTAAAGGCAAAGAAAGAGAATTTCAATCCCAGGATTCAATGACACCAGAAGTAAACCAAAGAAAAGAATAGTGTTTTTCAAAAATTAGCCGAGTACAGGTTGTTGACAGTGAAGATTATCTTGTTTGATAAAATCAATGTTGATGACAGCACAATCTGGGAGTTACAGTTAGAGATGGTTTTATCAAGAGAATAGAGGAAGTGCATCTGACAAACAGATTCTGTGGACATAATAATCGTCAAATTTTCTAACTAGGCATGCTGCCATATTCCCATTACGTCCAACTTGTTACTATGGGTTTAATTTCAATGCGTATTCCCACTGAAATGTCATAGAAGAAGGGTGTCAAACTGGATTTCTTCAAGGGCTGGATCAGCATTGTAGTTTTCCTCCGCAGGTCGGCCAGGGGGGATGGGACGGGATGGGACGGATGCCTCCTACAGCACTCTCCCAGCCAAAATGGGGTGTGGGTGGGCCATGCGGAACCCCGCCTGTAGCCTACTTTCGGCCTTTATGGCCTCCTTCAACACTCTGCTGGCTGAAAATAGGTTGGGGGGGGCAGAGTGCTACAGGAGGCCGTAGAGGCCAAAAACGGGCTAGGGGTCATTGCATGCACACATCCTGGGCTAGGGATGAACTCCAGCAGGTTCTGACAGGTTCTGGAGAACCAGTAGCAGAAAATTTGAGTAGTTTGGAGAACTGGCAAATACCACCTCTGCCTGGCCCCAGAGTGGGGTGGGAATGGAGATGTTGTAATATCCTTCCCCAAGGAGTGGGGAGGGAATGGGGATTTTGCAGTATGCTTCCCCTGGAGTGGGGAGGGAATGGTGATTTTGCAGTATCCTTCCTCTGCCATGCCCACCAAGCCACACCATGCCCACCAAGCCACGCCCACAGAACCAGGAGTAAAAAAAATTGGATTTTACCACTGCCCTGGCCCCCGTTTTGGCCGGCAGAGGTACCACAGGCCAGTCCTTTGATATTTCTAGGCTGGCCCCACGGGCCAGATTTAAGCACTCCATGGGTCGGATCCGAGTTTGATACCCCTGTCATAGAAGATAGAATAATACTGGAAGACAGTGAAGTATCCAAACAGAACCGATTTGAAGAAAAACCTCAGGAAGAACATTTGCAATCTTCATCATAACTTATATAACCATCTTTCAATCATAGCTTCACACATGAGAAGCAAAGAGTGAAGCCAGTAACAACCTATTTCATCTTTCACAAGGACTTCAACATGCGCCACAGTATCACAATTACAAAGAGCCTTTTACTGAAATACATCTGAACTATCACAGGCTCGGATTCAACTCAGATTCAGCCAGGCAGATAAAACGTTTTTTGAAAGCCACAATACATCCAGACACTAAAGTAACCTATTTTATATATATTTTAAAAAAGGGTAAAGGAGTCCCTGCAGATTTTACTCTGCTACTCATTGCCGATTATAGGGGATGGAGCTCATCTTCGTTTCAAGGCCGTTAAGCCAACGCTGTCCGAAGATATTTCCACGGTCATATCATGGAGCGCTGTGACCTTCCCACCAAAGTGGTATCTACTATTTATCTGCTTGCATTTGCATGCTTTCGAACTGCTGGGCTAGGACGGGAGCTCACCCCGTCGCATGGCCATCGGGTCTCGAACCTGGGCTGCCAACTTTCCAGCCCACAAGCCCAGTGTTTAGAATAGAATAGAATAGAGTAGAGTAGAGTAGAGTAGAGTAGAGTAGAGTAGAGTAGAGTAGAGTAGAGTAGAGTAGAGTAGAACAGAACAGAACAGAACAGAACAGAACAGAACAGAACAGAATAGAATACGAATCTGGAAGGAACCTTGGAGGTTTTCCAGTCCAGTCCCCTGCTCAAGTAGGAGAACCTATTTCAGATAAGCGGCTGTCTAGTTTGTTCTTAAAAACCTCCAGGGATGGAGTGCCCATGATTTCTGGTGGCAAACTGTTCCACTGGTTAATTGTCTTCACTGTTAGGAAGTTCCTCCTTAATTCCAGGTTGATTCTCTCTTTGATTAGTTTCCATCCATTGTTTTTTTGTCCTGCCCTCTGGTTTTGAAAATAATTTGGCCCCCTCTTCTTTGTGGCAGCCCCTCAAATACTGGAATACTGCTCTTGTGTCGCCAAAAAAGCCAACACAGTTCTAGGGTGCATAAACAGAGGGATAAAATCCAGATCATGTGAAGGGTTA
Source organism: Pituophis catenifer annectens (assembly GCF_029215685.1). NCBI lineage: Eukaryota > Metazoa > Chordata > Lepidosauria > Squamata > Colubridae > Pituophis > Pituophis catenifer. Next base: position 19,636,546 of record NW_027256892.1, read on the forward strand.
ATACCACTTTATAAGGCCTTGGTGAGGCCACACTTGGAATCCTGCATCCAGTTTTGGTCGCCACGATGTAAAAAAGATGCTGAGACTCTAGAAAGAGTGCAGAGAAGAGCAACAAAGATGTTTAGGGGGCTGGAGGCTAAAACATATGAAGAACGGTTGCAGGAACTGGGCATGTCTAGCTTAATGAAAAGAAGGACTAGGGGAGACATGATAGCAATGTTCCAATATCTCAGGGGCTGCCCCAAAGAAGAGGAAGTCAAACTATTCTCCAAAGCACCTGAGGGTAGGACAAGAAGCAACTGATGGAAACTAATCAAGGAGAGAAGCAACTTAGAACTAAGGAGAAATTTCCTAACAGTTAGAACAATTAATCAGTGGAACAACTTGCCTCCAGAAGTTGTGAATGCTCCAACACTGGAAGTTTTAAAGAAGATGTTGGATAACCATTTGTCTGAAGTGGTGTAGGGTTTCCTGCCTAAGCAGGGGGTTGGACTGGAAGACCTCCAAGGTCCCTTCCAACTCTGTTATTCTATTCTATCACAGGGGCTGCCCCAAAGAAGAGGGAGTCAAACTATTCTCCAAAGCACCTGAGGGCAGGACAAGAAGCAATGGGTGGAAACTAATCAAGGAGAGAAGCAATCTAGAACTAAGGAGAAAATTCCTGACAGTTAGAACAATTAATCAGTGGAATGAATTCCCTACAGAAGTTGTGAATGCTCCAACACTGGAAGTTTTTAAGAAGATGTTGGATAACCATTTGTCTGAAGTGGTGTAGGGTTTCCTGCCTAAGCAGGGGGTTGGACTGGAAGACCTCCAAGGTCCCTTCCAACTCTGTTCTTCTATTCTATTCTACTTATGACTGTTGGAGGATTCCCACGATCACGTGACAGAAATTTGGGTGCTTAGCAACCGGCATGCATTTACAATGGTTACAGCATGTAGGTATGATGGGATGACCATTTTTGACCTTTCCAGCCGACAAGCAAAGTCAATGGGGGAAACTGGGTTCATTTAATGACTGTGTGTGATTCACTTAACAACTGCAACAATTTGCTTAAAAACCATGATTTAAAGGTTGTACAAATCTCTTAATAATTGCCTTGCTTAGCAGTAGAAATTCTGATCTCTATTATAGCTGTAAATTGAGGACTAATCTGTATGGCTTCCATGGTAGGAAGTGACTCATCAAAGCAAACCTAAGCACAAATAAGTCATATAATATATTATTTCTTGTCCTGAGTTTCTTTTCCTCTTTTCTACATAGAATCAGAGGTGGGTTTCAGCAAGTTCTGACCAGTTCTGGAGAACCGGTAGCGGAAATTTTGAGTAGTTCGGAGAACCGGTAGTAAAAATTCTAACTGGCCCCGCCCCCATCTATTCTCTGCCTCCCAAGTCCCAGATGATCAGGAGGAAATGGTGATTTTGCAGTATCCTTTCCCTGGAGTGGGGACGGAATGGTGATTTTACAGTATCCATCCCCTGGAGTGGGGTGGGAATGGGGAGTTCACAGTATCCTTCCCCTGCCACGCCCACCAAGCCAAGCCACACCCACCAAACTATGCCATGCCACGCCCATCAAGCCACACCCACAGAACTGGTAGTAAAAAATTTTGAAACCCACCACTGCATTTTAGGGAATTTTAAGAAGAGGACATAAAGGGACTCTGACCAAAAAGCCACAGCCACTGTGACTGAGATGGGCGGGATCTAAATTCAACAAATAAATAAAGGAAAAATAAACACAAATTAATTATACTAACAAAGCTTGTTTTAACATAATATAATAGTCCATTCAGAGTGGATAAATCATGCCCTCCTCCCCGCATTTTGGGGCAGTTTCTACATCGATTCAGCCATTTCTATTATTTCCCCGTTTTTATATAAATCTTTTCTGCTCTTTTTTTTTTGCAAAATCTACCCCAATTTCTCAGCAAATTCAAACTTAAATGACACATTCGTAGATATACTTTTGGAGAAAAACATGTATGCGGTTTTAAATATAAATTCTGCTGCTGCTTCTTTAGAGATTAAAAAAAAAAAAAAAACCTGTGTCAGAGATTTGGGAAACATTAACCTAATTCTGGTCTACATTTCTCAAGTGCAGCAAGATCAAATCAATGTTACCGAAATTTGCAAAGGTCAAATTTCATCTTTAATTCTCCAAAGCATCTCTAATCCTACAAATACGATAAAAGCAGAAGCCGGGAGAGCAGCAATTCTGAGTAATTCACCTGTGCCATGACTAGAATTCAGACTTATAAAAAATGCAATCGATACCAAACTATCCTTTAACCTTTTATAGAAGGGTTTGAATCTTAGGCTGTTTGCTTTTGTGTGGTTCTTGTACATCTGTTGTGGCCCGCCAGCGGCCTGCGTGGCTCGTGGCTGATCCCGACGAAGAGGAGGCTGGTGTGGTGTCGTACCAGCAGCCTGCGCAGCCGATGCTCGCGTTGGACAGCGAGGAGGCTGAAGAGAACGTGGTGCCAGAGGCAGAGACTCAGCCAGGCCCTTCAGAACCTCCAGAGGCTCCTTCAAGTGGAGAAAGCGAAGTGGAGGAGCCTCTCCTCAATGCTCGAGCACGCAGCGCTGCCAAAAGGCAGGAGTGGCTACTCAGGAGGAGGAGGTCTACTTGAGAGTAGGGCTTGAGGATAATTGGCCACTCCCTTAGCCTATTTAAGTCGCACGCAGCTAGTGTGTACTTGCTGGAAACAACTCGTATTATTATCAGAGTATTTTGGTTTATCATATCTTGTTTTCTGGGCTGGTTGCCAACCTTTGCTGGTCTTGTTTATTCTTGCTACATAATAAATTTGATAAGGACTGTTGGTGTGTGTCAATATCCTCGGAAATCCGGAGCTGGGGCAGAACAACATCTGAGCCCAAAGTCAACACACACGGGAGCAGCGTCTTTCTCTTAGATTGGGAATGTGGAAGCTTACATCAGAAATGTCCAACCTTGGCAACTTGAAGACTTGTGGACTTCAACTCCCAGCCATTTCCCAGCCAGCCATGAATTCTGGGAGTTGAAGTCTACAAGTCTTCAAGTCTTCAAGGTTGGATACTTCTGAGGTAAGGTTTCACACTCCCAACTTCCATGTATGGCTGGCTGGGGAATTCTGGGAATTGAAGTTCACAAGTCTTCAAGTTGCCAAGGTGGACACTTCTGAGGTAAGGTTTCACACTCCCAACCTCCATGTATGGCTGGCTGGGGAATTTGGGAATTGAAGTCCACAAGTCTTCAAGTTGCCAAGGTTGGACACTTCTGAGGTAAATTTTGACACTCCCAACCTCCACGTATGGCTGGCTGGGGAATTTTGGGAATTGAAGTCCACAAGTGTTAAAAGTTGCTAAGGTTGGGCACCTGTGGCTTAAATTGTATCTCAGATTTCACCAAGGGAGCATCTCAGGACAAAGACAGTTTAAAAGATTTAACTTTGAATTTCCACCCAGCCTTCCTGCTGGTCGCCATGACACATCAACCTGGGGACCGCCTTTTGCGCCTGACTATTTTTTTTCTCGTTAAGTGAATGCCTGCCATAAAAATGAAAATAATCCTGTTGCACCTACTGTGTAACCACCTGTCACTAAATTTATGAACAATTAAGGAAGTGGAAAAGCTTCCCAGGGAGTGATTTGTATGTACTATAAAATGCTCATTTTTGTCTGAAAAAAAATAATAATGGGAGAAACAACTCTCTCCATCCCATCCCATCACCTTCCCTTTTTTTTTATTTAATTCAGCTTTGTAGTAATTATTCAGGTACGCTGGGGTGTTCCTCCTACTTCTTTTAATTTATGGTAGCGCCGAACATAACAGATAAACAGAATTCCATAGAGGCCAATTGCCTTCGAAACAAAGTGCGACTGGCAAATCATGCCACCGCATCTAAAAACAAGATGCTGCACGATGGCTGCCAAAGTATCAGAGACACAGATAGGTCCTTCTGTTGCAATTGCAGGATTGTGACCTTGGCACTGGAGAGGAAGAGCTTCATCCAAGATTTGAGAGGTTCCTACAAAGACGACGGGGGTCAAACTCTTTTCCAAAGTGCCAAAAAGGTATAAGACAAGAAAAAAAAGGGATGGAAACTAATCAAGGAGAGAAGCAAACCTAGAACTAAGGAGAAATTTCCTAATGGTGAGAGCAGTTAAGTGAGTTTTGCCTCATTATAAAGCCCCGTAATGGCGAACCTATGGCACGCGTGACCGAAGTGGCATGTGGAGCCATGTCACCTGGTGTTGTGGCTCCGACCCCCGAGCCCGTCTCATCGGAGGAAGAAGGCTCCGAAAGGGAAGGAGAGGAGTTGGCCGGGCCTCCCACTCCAGGACCCTCCTCTCTGGCAATGCCTCAGGTGTCTCCCAGCGGAGAAGAGATTGGCCAGGAGCCAGTATCCCTGCGCAGGTGCAGTCGGACAGTGACGGGGATGAGTCTTGGCTGGATCCACACCAACGTCAGAGAGATAAGCGCACGCAACAAAAGAGGAGGCATGCCAGAGATTAGGCTGAGTCACTGGACCACACCCCACAGGGTATAAAAGGGAGCGTGGTGGCCAGTCAAGCCTTGTGACAAACAAAGCTGAAAGCTTCCACGCCATTCTGCATTGCCGGACTTTTGCTATAGGCTTTGCTGGATTATATTTGGACTTAAGTTACTCTGTAAGTATTGAACATTTTACTTTGATGTACCAGAAGCGGAGAGAAGTTATCTCTTCCCTTCGTGAGTAATAAACTCTTGGCAGGCAGCCACTAGGTTGCTGCCAAGTTCTTTTATCATAAGGATTTTGTCGGCTGGTTTTTTTTTTTTAACTCTTGGACGTCTGTTGGTGTGTGTGTGTGGGACGGGGACAGAACACCTGGCATGCGCGGCATCGCCCATTCCTCTTCCGGGTTTCTGATGCGCCTGCATATGCGATGATCAGCTGGCCTTTTTGCGTGCGGTAGTGCTGGAAACTGGAAGAGCTGGTTGTCCATTTTCCTGTGTGAGCATGTGCGCCGGCCAGCTGATTTTCACCCGAACATGGGGGACAGAAACCCAGAAGAGTAGCTGGCCAGCATGCATGCGCACAACAGAAACCAGAAGTTTATTTTCGGGTGTGCACATGCGCCCTGGGCAGCTCCTCTTCTGGGTTGCGGCCCAGACCAGTGCACACATGGGCAAGCTCCGATACAGCCTTTCTTGACAGAGAAAGTTCAGTGAATCACTGCCATTGTTAAATTAAGAAGACAATTTTTAAGTGAATCTAGCTTCCCCACTGACTTTATTTTGAGATAGCATCGAAACCTGACACTTTGTTTGTCAGAAAATCACAAAAGGTCATCACGTGACCCTGGGATACTGCCACCATCATACTGTTTAAGTACATGCCAGTTGCTAAGTGTCCAAATTTTGATCACGTGACTATGGGGATGCTGCAACGGTCATAAGTGTGAAAAATGGCCATAAGTCACTTTTTTTCAGTGGTGTAACTTTGAACAGTCGCTAAACGAATAGTTGTTAGTCAAGGACTACCAGTAATCAACACCTTCTGGAGTCATATGGCTATGAATTCAACCCATTCCATGCTTCCTAAATATTTTAATTTGCTCAAAGCAGCTTTAAGCTTGTGTGTTTCTGAAGGGAAAACTAAGTTTTGAAATCTGCTCTAAATACACGTTTAAGAGCAATTTCTCACACAAATTAACCTTTTTGCAGTTCATGGGGAGATGAGGTTGAATGAATTGATGGGACTGAAAATAATAGATCAATTTGTCCATAAATTTGTTTTTTAAAAATATTCTTGACAGATATCTCATTAGCAACCATCCAGTTAATTAATTTTGCCACTCTGCGAAGCATCTGGATAAGTCTTACATAAAACAGAATGTTGGATTAGATGATAGCTAAAGCTCACCCTATAAAGTATTTCTGATGTTCTACAAAGATATTTCTCCATCATTATTCTTTTTATTGTTCAGGCTTGGTCTAAAATGTTGCTTAGAGCTAAAATTTAGACTCTATCTTGTCACCAGTCTCTCTTACCATGATGGGTGACAATTTTCTGTTGTTTTGAAAGATTCCCATTTCACTTCCCCGGGCTTCATTTTAATGGTGGCAACTTAAATTGATTTTCACTGTTTATTTTTAATTTTTTTTTTCTTCTCCCTCATCTTACGCGTTTTATGTCAGCGAGAGTGCAGTTTAATAAAAATGTGTGAAGATAGCTGGACCTTTTTTTCCCTTTTTGCAACCACCTGTGAATACATCTAAGGAAAAATAGATTTCACAACTTTTTTAAAAATCTCAAGTGACATTATTTGGGTTGCATTTTATTTACTGCCAGAGAGAACGTTTGTTAATAGATAGAGTTGCTATGGTTTAAAAAGCCCTTTGATACCCCTTCTCATCCTTTTTCCATTATTTGTCTTTTTCATCCTTTTTTCAAGTCTGGATTTTTTAAAAAAAAACAAAACCAAAAATCAATTCTTGGGTGGGGAAAGTAGTTTACTTCCTATACAAACTCAGACACTGTCGGAGAGAGACTGGCAAAGCAAGGGGGAGGAGTCAAATGGGGAATTAGTTTAGAATCTCTATGTTGTCATGGACCATAAGGAAGGCTGAGCGGCAAAAAATTGAGGCCTTTGAACTATGGTGCTAGAGAAGACTCCTGTGAGTCCCTTGGACTGCAAGGCGATCAAACTGGTCCATCCTAGAGGAGATCAACCATGACTGCCCTTTAGAAGGCCAGATCCTGAAGAGGAAGCTCAAATACTTTGGCCACCTAATGAGAAGGAAGGACTCACTGGAGGAGAGCCTAATGCTGGGAAAGATTGAGGGCAAAAGAAGAATGGGATGGCAAAGAATGAGATGGCTGGATGGAGTCACCGAAACAGTAGGCATGAGCTTAAATGGACTCCAGAGGATGGCAGAGGACAAGAAGGCCTGGAGGAAAGTTGTCCATGGGGTTGCGATGAGTCAGACACGACTTCACAACTAACAACAACAACAATGTTGTCATAAGAGGGCAAAGCCAAACTGCCCTTGAATACCATTGAACCTTATCTTTTACCCCGGTGCAAACTCTTAATCTGAGAAGATTCCTTCTTGAGCCCTTCTGTGTGGATCTGGTTGTCCATGCCTGAGAGATATCATGGAATATAAAAACAGATGTTCCTATGGATGGACAGCTGTTTAAAAAAAACAGGAAACAAGGCGCAAGATATAAATCAACAATTCTTGAACTAAGTAACTCAGGCATCGATGTTGGGAGAATGCTTTTTAACTTATGTACAGTGATGGGGATTAAGATAGGGCAGTGAAGTAACCCCGTTTACTGGTTAATACCAAACTTCTCCAGGTGGCAACTTTCAAAAGGAATTCTCAAGCTCAGCACAAGAATCATAGGTGATAGAATAATAGAGTTGGAAGGGACTTCAGAGGTCATCTAATCCAATGCTCTGCTAAAGAAGGAGACCTTATACCAGTGATGGCGAACCTTTTCGGCACCGAGTGCCGAAAAGGAGCGTGCACGCTAACACATGCGCTTCATGCGCATGCACACACTCATCTGGCCGGGGCCAGGAAGAGGAGCTGTGGACGGAACCCGGAAAATGAACTTCTGCTTTCCGGTGCGCGCATGCGTGCTGCCCAGTAATTCTTCCGGTTATTGCTGTGCTTGCACATGTGCCAATCAGCTGGCTGATGTGCATGCTCATGCTGGAAAATGGAAGACCAGCTCTTCCAGTTTCCGGCACCGCTGAACGCACAAAGGTCAGCTGATCATTATGTGCACATGCACACTAGAAACCCGGAATGGGTGATGTCATGCATGTCAGGAGACATGGCTCCGTGTGCCACTTCAGACACCCGTGCCATAGGTTCGCCATCATGGCAGTGGTGGGTTCCTCCCGGTTCCGCCGAGCTGGTAGCGGTGATGATATGACATCCCTGAACTGGTTCTGCCCCCCCGCTCCTCCTGCATTATTCTTACCTTTTATTTGGCCCCACCCCTAATCTATTGCTGCCTCCTGAGTCCCAGCTGATCGGCTAGAGGGGAAAAAACTGTTTAAACTCTTGCCGCGGGGCTTCAAAGGGCCGCCCTACAGCTGATCAGTTTTAAAAGAAAACAAATGAGTAGACTGGTGCCTGCAAAAATAAATGGGTAGACCGGTGCCTGCAAAAATAAATGGGTAGACGGGTACTGCTCTGCAAGCAGTTAAAAACCTGGTAGACCAGTATCTCTGTTAAATCCTAAAGAATTGTCACGTGACCGTCAAGCCATGCCCACAAAATAAGCCACGCCTTGGTTAGTTTCCATCCATTGTTTCTCATCTTGCCTTTGCTGTCTGAGGAATTCTGGGAGTTGAAGTCCACAAGTCATAAAGCTGCTAAGGTTTCAAACCCCAGCATTATGCTACCTGAACTTGGCAGTAGTTGAACAGAAAAGGAAATCTGAATCAGGGTGAAAAGCGAAACGAAAATGTTACCCCGGCGTATAAACTGAAGAGAGGCAAATTTAACGTTTGGAATCATAGTAAAGAAAATTGAAGATGAAATTGCGGGAATAATAGCCCTTATACAAATCTATGGCAAGGCTATACTTAGAGTACTGTACAGGGTACCGTTTTGGCCATCACACCTTAAATTTATTACAGCGCTACAAAAGGCAGAAAATAGGGCAACCCAAATGATTATATGAGTGGTGCAGTTCTATTTTGAGGGGGGAAAATCACAGCCATGGGGATGTTTGGCTCAGAATGGAAGAGAAACATAATAGATATATACTGTATATGATCAAGCACAGTATAGATACATGGAGAAAAAAATGTCTGTGTTTCTTCCTTTCTCACAATTCTACAATCTGAGATCTAAATACGGAAAGATCCAGAACCTAAAAACATGAGGGTTTTAGTGCCGCTAGTAGCTGATTTAGACAGCGAGGAGGCTGGTGTGGTGCTGCTTCAGCAGCCTGTGCAGCTGGCACTCAAGTCGGGGAATGAGAAGGATGGAGAAGATGTGGTGCCAGAGGCGGGGATTCAGCCAGGGCCTTCAGAACCTTCAGAAGCTCCCTTAAGTGAAGAGGACGAAGAGGAGGAGCCTCTTCTCGATGCACGGGCGTGCAGAGCTGCCAAAAGGCAGGAGTGGCTCCTCAGGAGGAGGTCTCCTCGAGAGTAAGGCTTAGGGCTAATTGGCCACTCCCTTAGCCTATTTAAGGAGGAACGCTGACTGAAGCAATTTGCAGGGAACAACTTAGTTCACATGTCTTCGTGTCTTGTCTTGCTTATCTTATCAGCTTCCTGCAAATTGCTTCTGGGCATTCTGCCAACCATAGTAAGTTTTCAGTTATTATTCTTGGTGGCTGTTAATGCAATTAATTAACAGCCGTTGTTGTAAAAGACTGGTTTATTCAATAAACTAAGGTTTGAACGGACTTTGTGTGTGCTGCGTTCTTTGGGGTGCGTAGCTGGGACAGAACACATACATGCTGGGGAGCTGCTCTTCCGGTGCTCCCCTGCATGCACACATGTGCTCCCGTTTCGGCACTTGGTATTGAAAAGGTTCACCAACGCTGACCTAAAATAAGGAAAGACTCCCTCCCCCCACAAATTGTAAAATGAAAGATGATTTTGCAACCAACAGTTGTGGAAAGAAGTTTGAATAGTTATAAACAGGGACAGGTTCGTGTTGATTCAAGCTGTCCATGGTAACGTCTATCGTTGGTTTTTTTTACTACCATCAACCACACAAATAATAACTGGTTCAGGATCTGCTTGAATTTTGGATCCCGTTTTTATGACTATCACTGATGCACCATCAAATACCAGCAATCACGTCTCTGAGAAATAAAAGCATGATCTGCCACTGACTTTGGAAGATCAACAAAGGAAATAAAAGTAGATACGGTGAAGAATAGGACTGACATTACTGAAAGTGGGGAGGGGAATCCACTCTGGTATCACACAACTTCAGGACATCACAGCTACTATGGGGCTTAATAATAATTATTGCCCTTGACGGGAGCTCCAATCTACAAGATTTTCAGGAATGAGAAGTGTAAACTAGCTTTTGATTAAGGCTATCCAATCTGGGCTACAAAACAATGACAAAGGAGTTTGAATTTCCTGGGTGACTTTGCCTCTATCTAGCAGTCATCCACTTTTGGGAAGCTCTACTGCTGACTTTTGGGGCTAAAAGAACTGAAAATAGTAGAGGAGGGGGGGAGAAAGGGAGAGAAAAAAAGGGAGGAAGGAGAGGAGAAGGAAGGAGAGGGAAGATTGGAGGAGGAGGAGGGAGGAAGAGGGAGGGAGGGAAAGTGGAAGGAAGGAAGAAAGGAAGGAAACAAGAAAGGAAGAAGGAAGGAGGAAGAGGAGGAGGAGGGAGAAGGAAGAAGGGAGGAGGAGGAAGGAGGAAGTGGTGAGAGGAGGGAGAAGGAGGAAAAAGGAAGAAGAAAGAGGGAGGGAAAGCAGAAGGAAGCAAGGAAGCAAGGAAGGAAGGAGGAAGGAGAAGGAGGAGGAGGAGGAGGGAGAAGGAAGAAGGGAGGAGGAGGAAGGAGGAGGTGGTGAGAGGAGGGAGAAGGAGGAAAAAGGAAGGAGGAGGAGGGAGGGAAAGTGGAAGAAAGGATGGAAGGAAGGAAATAAGGAAGGTAAGGAAGGAAATAAGGAAGGTAGGAAAGAAGAAAAGAAGAAAGAAGAGGAAAAAGGAGGGAGGGAGGGAGGGAGGGAGAGAGGGCAGGAAGGAAGGAAGGACAAAACCTTTTCCAGTGCTATCTAAAAAAACCTTCATATTAAAACGTGGAATCTTCTGTATGCAAAGCCCAGGCTCTCTATATAATTAAGCTATGCTTCCATTAAGCAAGACACATTCTGGAATACTTATTTTATAGACAGGTAATGCCTGAGACAAAGAAAGAAAAACAAGACACTGTTGTTGTTGTTTTTAACCTATTAGGAAGGTTAAGGTTGAGTCTCAGCAGATGGCAGCACCTGTCTCACCTTGGATAGGCTTAAAATCTAAGAGATTCAGACCTCACCTTGCTAATCTTTGAAAGAGCATTGAAAGCATAGCTCTTCTCAAAGGTCTTGGGTCAAACCACTGTATTGGATCCTTATCCTACGCTGTCTGGTCCGTCGCTCTACTCTGCAGAGGACAGTTTACCCTCAACACAGTGCCCTGGTCTGTGATGGAGAAAAAGAGGGTGCAATTGAGACCTGAAATAAAACCATGATCATCCATCCTTTTTTTTTTTTTTCCAAATTAGAAGGCTTTTTTTAAAAAAAAAAAAAAATTCATTGGGTTGGATCCAAAGTTCTGTGCAGCAAATGCCTTTCTTTCTCGGAAACATGGCTAAATTTGGATCCAGTTCTTCAAAGGATGGCACTGCAATACGTTTCACATCATCAGGGCATATTGCACATCTTCCCTTCCAGATTTGCAGAAAATATTTCAGGTTTGTTAGAGCACAGCGAAGCTATGATAGTCGGATGAGATGTGGGAGTAGACCGGAGGGGGGGAAAACAGAAGGGATGTGTGTGTGTGTGTGTGTGTGTGTGTTTTTAAATTTGATTTATATGCCGCCCTTCTCCAGAGACTCAGGGCAGCTTACAATGCGTTAAGCAATAGCCTTCATCCTTTTGTATATTTATACAAAGTCAGCTTATTGCTCCCACAAACTGGGTCCTCATTTTACCTACCTTAGAAAGGATGGAAGGCTGAGTCAACCTTGAGCCTGGTAAGATTCGAACCTGCAGAAATTGCAGGCAGCTGTGTTAATAACAGGGTGCATTAAACCACTGTACTACCAAGGCTCCATCATATGCTTCATAATCACAATATCTGCTTGTATCTCTGTGTATCTACATATGTACACAGCAAAGTAGCCATCTTGCATTCTACACTGGCATTTCACTACTCAATGTTAATTGGTTCCAGGAGGAGCAATGAGTACCAAAAATAATGAGAACCAATAATTTTTTCCCCCATAAGGAATAATGTAGTGAGTCACAAGATAGCCGACACTGACAAATTCTAGCTTGTGTGTCAAGTACCAAACAAATGATGAGTTGGGACAAAATTTTCATATCCAAATGCTTTGAGTACTAAATATGATGACTTTCAGAGCACACACAGTCCTCAATGTACGACCACAATTGAGCCCAAACTTTTGTTGCTAAGTGAGACATTTCAGTGAGTTTTGCCCCATTTTACAACCTTTCTTGCCACAGTTGTTAAGTCAATCACCACAACTGTTAAATTAGTAACCCAGTTGTTAAGCGAATCTGGCTTCCCCACTGCCTTTACTTGCCAGAAAAACTTTGCAAAAAAAAGGAATCAAAGACTCCTGGGATATTGCAACCATCATAACTATGTCCCAAAGGTGTTTTTTTTTCAAGAGGCAACTAGACTTTCTGATTTTTCTATGAAGACGTTTCGCTTCTCATCCAAGAAGCTTCTTCAGCTCTGCATGGACGGAGGGGAATGGAAGGATTTATACTCCTTGCAGACAGCTGGTCACTTGCATCCTTTTAAGGGAGTTGTTGAGGCCACCAGGAGGTTTATCTGTGTCCTCACAGTCACCTGAGTAGTGCAAATGGGTGTGGAGCCTTCTTGGAACTGTTGAAAGGACTATGTTGTAGACTGGAGATAGATGATGTCATATCCCTCCCCCTCTGTTGAGAGTGGGCTGTTCAGTTTTGTCATAGATGGTGTTCTGTCCCCGTTCCACTCACGCACCCCCACAGACGGCCCGGAGTTAATAAGCCACATGACAAAACTTTTTGAAGATAAAGCTGGCAGCAACCCAGTGGCTAGCTGCCAATTCAGACTTTACTCACTCAAAACAAAGATTAGCCTGCCAGAATTCCGATAAAGCAGGCAAAGTCCAGTAACGCAGAGATCATGGAGTATTTCCAGTTTTTGCTCGTCACAAACTGAACCGGCCACCACACCCACATTTATACCCTATGGGGTGTGGTCCAGTGACTCAGCTAATCTCTGGCACGCCTTCCCCTCTGCTGTGCATGCTTCTCCCTGCGCCTCTGCCGAGGGTCCAGACAGCACTTACCTCCTTCATCACTGTCCACCTGTGGCTGCGGGGACGTGCTTGGCTCTGAGCCTATCGTTTGGCCTTCGGTGTCCTCCGGAGGCATTGCCAGAGAGGAGGGTCCTGGAGAGGGAGGCCTTGCCAACTCCTCTCCTTCACTCTCGGAGTCCTCTCCTGCCAATGACACAGGCTCAGGCAACGGAGCCACAACAGATGGCCTCTTTGACCCCTCTTTCAAACCAGCGGTCCTCTCTGTCCAAAATATGGACTTTGTTGTCTTCAACAGAGTGGCCTGTGTCTTTTAAATGCAGATGGACTGCTGATTCTAGTCCTTATGCTTGTTCTCCTATATTGTGTCGTGCGTTTATGAAGTGGTTGTTTCAAAGAAAAACCAGAAAGTCCAGTTGCCTCTTGAAAAAGCACCTTTGGGACAACCATGACCTGGAGGACTGAGAATCTCCATAGATGCCATAAATATAAATGAGTTACTAAGCATCCAAATTCTGATCATAACAATAGCACTTAGACTTATATACCGCTTCACAGTGCTTTACAGCCCTCTCTAAGCAGTTTATAGAGTCAGCCTCTTTCCCCCAACAATCTGGGTCCTCATTTTACCGATCTCGGAAGGATGGAAGGCTGAGTCAACCTTGAGCTGGTCAGGATCGAACTCCTGGCAATTGGCAGAATTAGCCTGTAAAACTGCATTCTAAGCACTGGGAGGGAGGGAGGGAAGGAGGAAAGAAGGAAGGAAGGAAGGAAGGAAGGAAGGAAGGAAGGAAGGAAGGAAGGAAGGAAGGAAGGAAGGAAAATAGCAATAACACTCAGACTTATATACCACTTCACAGCCCTCTCTAAGCGGTTTACAGAGTCAGCATATTGCCTGCAACAATCTGGGTCCTCATTTTACCGACCTCGGAAGGATGGAAGGCTGAGTCAACCTTGAGCCTGGTGAGATTTGAACTGATAAATTGCAGGCAGCCGGCAGTCAGCAGAAGTAGCCTGCAGTACTGCACTCTAACCACTGCGCCACCACGGCTCTCATAGAATAACGAGGATGCTGCAATGGTCATAAGTATGAAAAATGGTCATAAGATACTTTTTCCAGCGCAGTTGGAAGTTTGAATGATCACTAACTGAATTGTTGTATATTGAGGGATGCCTGTAGCTGAGTACCGAGGTACCACTGTATCTTTATTAAATTAAATTCTCAGTTGCTTTCCACCTCCCTTTTGCTCTCATAGCCATACGGTTTAAGCCTTCAATCCAATCAAATAGTAACTGGATTGAGGAGAGAGAGAGAGAAAAAAAAAACCCCTCACTTTAATGCTGGCATTTTGCCATCCTAGCTCTTATAAACCGTGGTTAACGGCTGTAATGAACTAATCCAGGAGACATATTAATAATGACACGAAGAGACGCATTTATTGTTGATTGCCGAGTCCGTGACAGATTTATCACAGGGTTTCCGGCTAGAAAAAGCTGGACCCTACAGTGGTGCAATTAAAACCAGATTGAGTAGAGGGACAAAGAATCAATAATCTAACCAGGCAACTTTTACATTTTGAAAAAAAAAAACACAAATATAAATGAATTGACACGAACATGGCTGCTAATGAGTAATTAACGCCAGGCCTGGCTGGCCAATGAGAGTGCAAAACAGATTCTGTTTGGATTATTAGCCTAAATTGCTGCTAAGCAGTTGTTTTATCTGGAGTGGGTTGGCATTTCCAACCAACTCCAGTGCTTGCTGGTGGCACAGATATTGGGCTGCCTCTCAGTGGTGAAATGTAAAATTTGTTACTACTGGTTCTGTGGGCATGGCTTGGTGGGGAAGTAATGTGACTGGGTGGGCGTGACCAACTTTTTTTTTTTTTTTTACTTTTAAAAGTATTTTTTTCTATAACCTCTTCGGCTGAAGAAAGGTTTAGCAAATAAGGCAAAACTCAATTCATGGCTGTCTTGCTTAGCAACCGAATGTTACTCAGTTGTGGTGGTTATTTAAGGACTTCTGACAGACTCCGAATATCAGAAAAGAGTTGCGTGCTGTTATAATTTAAATACGTGCCGAAATATGTCTCAGAATTTCTCCAGGCTTCTCTACTCTGTCAAGCGAACTTCTGTGTTTCCATCTCTTTACTATCTAGAGAGCTTGCAAATTTGCTTAAGAAGGTTTCTTGGCAGAAAGCAAAACAATTTTGGCAAACAATTAAAATACAAATAGAAGAAACCATAAACCAAAAAATAGAAATGAGGCCTGAAACCTTCCTATTGGGAATAATTACCGGACAATATGAAAAAAAAAATTAATTATCCACATATTGACAGCAGCACGAATAGTCTTCGCCCAAAATTGGAAAAATAAAGATATACCAACGGAGGATAAAGTGATTAGTAAAATTATGGAATGTGCGGAAATGGACAAGCTTATGAAGAAGATACAAGAAAAGGATGAAACGGATTACTATTTAGTATGGGAGAAATGGTATAATTGGTTGGAGGGGGGAAAAAAAGATATGAAAATAAATGAGAAGTAATAAATTACAGATAGGAAATTAAGTACCAATTTAGGTTAATAGTAAATCAAACATGCAGATGAAGAGAACACATAGAGACGATGTATTAGGAATATAGGTATAAGAGATATGTTAAAATAAGAAAGAGAAAATGTATAATTATGAATATAGATTACCGAAAAGAAGAGGTAAAGATGGATTTTTGTTTATTTTTGTGTGTGTTTTGTTGTTGTTTGTATGTTTATTTGTATTTTTTTAAAAAATGTTTAATTATATATATATATATATATATATATATATATATATATATATATATATATGCATATTCTTTCTAGCCAGGTTTTACCTATGTAAACCTAGGGCTGAAGAACAACTAAGTTTACATAGGTAAAACCTGGCTAGAAAGAATATGCACATAAAAGCCTATGAAAAAAGAAAAAAGATATATATATATATATATATATATATATATATATATATATATATATATATATATATATATATATATATATGTAGGTCTTTGGTTATTCGGGTCTTCTCCCACGTAAAATTTTACGTGGGAGAAGACCCGAATAACCAAAGACCTACATACAAATACCCACGAAAACCTGAGAAAACAAATATATATATATATAGATATAGATATATATGAATGAAGAAGGTTTCTCGGCGATGCCACTGAGATTACATTCCTGTTGGAAGTGGGAGCAGGAAGTACTGGTATTTGTTTATTTTGTTTTATTTTATTGTCTACTGCACATTTCCCACCATTTCTGGAACCTCTTTGACTTGAAATGTCTTCGAACATTAGTAGCTCGGGATGATAGTTATGTGGCTGGTTTGAGCTCTGAGCTTGGCGATTTGGTTGCCAACGTTTCATCCCCATTCGAGGAGACATCTTGTCAATCTAGGCGCACTGAAGATGGGGACAAAACATTGACCAAATCGCCAAGCTTGGAGCTCAAGCCAACCACATAACCTCTTTGTGCAGAAATGGACAGACTAACACTGAAGGTAAAAGAAAAGGAAGACGCAAAGTACGATCGAACAAGAATGTGTTTTATCAATGGTTGTATAACAGAGGTAGAAATTAGGATTTTAGAAAGTGTTAATATGTAAGCAACTGACTCAGCCAGTACGCTGTTCACCAAGCACTTATTGTATGTAAAGAAAAATAAATAAATAAATAAATAAATAAATGGGGGTGGGGGGGAAATAACCTCTTTGACTACCCAGTATGAAAATGTCTCCTGATGTTGTCCTTCTTTGAGATTTAAGCAGGGAGTGGGCTGCTGAGATTCATCGCAGGGGTTCGCGAGAACTTCTAGCTAAGATTCTGTGCAGTTTGGAGAACCCCCAAATCCCACTCCTGGCTGGCCCTGCTCACCCCGCCCCTACCAGGAGTCCCCACGCGGCCCGATTTGGATGCAGTTAAGTGCAGGGCATGTGCGGAGGTTCAGGGATGGCGAAAAACAGGCCTACCGGAAGTTCAGGCCCGTTTCTGGCCTCCAGAGGGCCTCCAGAGCAGTGGTGAAATCCATTTTTTTTTACTACCGGTTCTGTGGGCGTGGCTTGGTGGGCGTGGTGTGGCTTAGAGGGTGTGGCTTGGTGGGCATGGCAGGGGAAGGATACTGCAAAATCTCCATTCCCACTCCACTCCAGGGGAAGGATACTGCAAAATCACCTGTCAGGCTTCGAAGTCGTCTTGAATAAATTGCATTTCAAACAAAGTCTTTGAAATAAAACTCTAATTTATTAAGCACGCGCATTCTATCCCCGACTCATTGCAGCCAAGTCTGGCTTCCTCAGGCAAACGCTCCTTTTCCTTTCCCCACTCCTCTATACTCATTGGCCATCTTTCCCGTCACTCTGCCCCTAATCTACTGCTCCCCTCAAAGGAATTTCCCCCCTCCCATAACTTCTCCTAGGTGATATTCTCTCCAGTGAAAATAAGTAGGTGAAGGGTCAAATGTCTCTTTCCAAATGCCTCCGCTTCTTCTTCTAATGTCAGCATTGGAGCAAGTGCAGCGTGAAATGCTGACATCCCCATTCCCTCCTCACTCCTGGGGGAAGGCTATTGCAAAATCTCCATTCCCACCCCACTCTGGGGCCAGCCAGAGGTGATATTTGCCGGTTCTCCAAACTACTCAAAATTTCTGCTACCGGTTCTTCGAACTGCTCAAAATTTCCGCTACCAGTTCTTCGAACTGCTCAAAATTTCCGCTACCAGTTCTCCAGAACCTGCTGGATTTCACCCCTGCTCCGGAGCCTGGCGAGGCTGTTTTTGCCCTCCCGGAGGCTCGAGGAAATCCTCCAGAACTCAGGGAGGACAACCCCCCCCTCCGGCATGGTGCAGGAGGTCAACTAGGCCACGCCCACCATGACCACGCCCATCCAGCAACCGGGCAGAGAACCCCTTGCTAAAATTTTTGAAGCCCACCCCTGGATTTAAGTGAAACACAGGAAGCCAACTAAATTTCAGACTGTTGCTAAAAGTCAGGGATTTACACCCATCCCTGGATCACCTTGTAAATAATTATGCGCAAGCATTCCTGTGGCTACCCACGAGAATTTCACTTAAACTGTCACATCATTTCAAAGGAATAGCTAAAAGGGATTTCTTATTCCCTAAATTGAAAAAAAAAATGGTCAAAGATAAGATACTCATGTCTTTAAATCTATTTTATTTATTTATTTTTTTACCAGCAGGAATACATCCTGTGGGACAGTGACAAAATATAAAGCATTAGTGAAAAGAATATGAGATTCGGTTTAAGTGCTGCTGAAGCCTTATTGACAGTGAAAGAAACAATACTTCCATATCGACTAGAATTCTATATTATTTAGGGGGTGAGAGTGGGCATGCCAGCGTATGGCAACATCACCAGAAGCGCAAGCTATTGTGCAGAAATAGAGAAGGGAGGGGATCAAAGAAAATATACTTTCAAGACTACAATTTAATTGGATGCTCTGAATGAAGCCTGTAGCCCACAGGATTCTGCCAGGACTGTCTTCATAGGGAGGAGAGCATGTTTAATAGAAATGCTGAGCTATAGCAATGCAGAAAAAAGAAGAATATCTGAAAATCTCTAACCTTCTTGGAAAAAAAAGAGAGAGAAAGAGAGAGGGAGAGGGAGAGAGAGAAAGAGTAGTATATTGCATCAAGATTCTTCAGCAGATGGTTCAGACAGAAGCAAAATTCTCAGGAGAACAAGTGCTGTTTTTGTAGACAGATTTCAAGTCAGGGGGAAAAAAAATGCACACAAGGACAGAATTGGTTAGCGATCTTTGACTTAAGTTTGTAGGCCACAGTCAAATAGTGCCATCATCCAAAGCAACAAAGTTTACAACAACAAGTTTTGGACTTATATCTTCCCCTCCCTACGCCACCCACAAAAAACATACACAATAGAAGGATGTGAGGTCTTTAGCGCTCTCTGAGCTTGGTAGTTTTCTTGTAGATGTTTTATTACCCAACTAAATCTTTTATAAAAGATTTTTAAAATTTTAAATATCTTTTAGTATTTATATATTCAATTTTAAATTGGTTTTAAAAGTTTGGGGTTTTAAATTTGTCGGGGCCAAAATTATTTAATTTGATTTTATTCTATTTTTTAAATTTTGTATTGTATGTGTTTTTATTGTTTGGCTGTGCACCGCCCTGAGTCCTTCGGGAGTAGGGCGGTATAGAAATCTAATAAAATAAATAAATAAACTAGGGAACACCATCAGTGCTAGAAGGGAGTGAGGTTTGCAGAGTGGAGGAGAAGGGGAGGAGGGGGAAGAGGACTGTGGGGTATTTGGTGCTGCCTGATGTTGGTGGTTTTCTCGCAGACATTTCATTACCAAACTAGGGAACATCATCAGTGCTAGAAGGTAGCAAACCTTACTCCCTTCTAACACTGATGATATTAGCTAGTTGGTTAATGAGATGTCTGCAAGACAACCAACAAACTCAGAGAGCACCAAGGACCCTAGATTGTTAAAATAAATACACTCAGTACAAGTACTACTTACTTGATGTGTACACAATGAGCTAAATAAAAAAACATCGAACTAATATCTAAATATTAAATGAAAGACAGCCGCCCAGAAATCGCTTTGGATAGAGATGGGTGCAGTAGTGGGTTTCGCTACTGGTTCACTCGTGCGCATCTGCCCTTGCGCACGCTGCTTCTGCGCATGCGCAGAAGCATCTGGTGTGGGTGGGTGGAGCCTCCCGCCAGCGCTACAGGTTCGCTGCCGCTATGGGTTCGCCAACCCGGGTAGAACCGGTAGCAACCCACCACTGGATGGGTGGCATCTACATTTAATAAATACATGAAATAAAATAAAAATTAATAAGAGATAGCTACAGGTGGTTGTATTTTTCTCCTATAAGAAAGGCTGATTTCTCACGCCAAGAAGCTCCTTAAATGGAGTACAAAGGAAGAAATTATTTTAATAACAGTTTTGTGAAGTGTTTTTTTTCCCCTCGTAAAAGGAAGGGGGGGAGGGAAGCCAAAGCACAGATTCTTCCCTCCCCAATTCAGACTGACTCATTGCAAAGTCAATATCCATCAGCTGTTGGAAATTAAAGGGAAGGTTTTATGCGTGCCTTATTGTACAGCAAGAGCTTTTTACTCAGCTAGATAAATCTTCTTTAAGAGGATTAGGAAACTTTCATTATCTTTATCTAACCTGAACTAACACTAACGCTGAAAAAATTAATCTATAGACTGGACAAAAGCCAATAGCAGTTGCTAAGAAGCCAGCTCTCTGGAGTTCTTTTCTAATTGAAGGTGGGTGGGAGGAGAAACTACTTAATTCTACTTAGCACTCGGGACAGTGGGGTAGAAAGTTAGTGGGGGAAAAGCACTAAGAATAGAATAGAACTCTTTATTGGCCAAGTGTGATTGGACACACAAGGAATTTGTCTTTGGTGTATATGCTCGCAGTGTACATAAGGAGAATAAAATACATTTGTCAAGAATAAAAATATATAACACTTAGTGATAGTCAAGGTTACTAATAAGCTATCAAATTGTACTAGGAAACAAATAAAAACAATATAATTGAAAGATACAAGCAACATGGTTATAGTAATAAGTGGGAGAAACAAGAATTTCTCCTGGGATAATGGACTAAGAGGTCATGTAATTCCCTGTGAATTATTTATTCATCAACAGGAGGTATGCATGCAGGTAAGTACACAGGTAAGTCAAAAAGAGGGCTGTGAAAATATCTACAGATCCTTCACATCCTGGACATAAATTGCTTTAACTTCTACCCTCAAAACGATGCTATAGAGCACTGCACAGCAAAACAACTAAACACAAGAACAGTTTTTCCCCCGAATGCCATCACTCTGCTAAACAACTAATTCCCACAACACTGTCAAATTAACTACTAAGACTGTATTACTATTCTTCTTCTCATCCTCACTAGCACCTATCTCTTCCCACTTATGGGTATATCCATGTTGCTTGTATCTTTACAACTTCTATTGTTTTTATTGTTTCCTATAAATGTAAAAAAGAAGTGGAGACTCTAGAAAGAGTGCAGAGAAGAGCAACAAAGATGATTAGGGGACTGGAGGCGAAAACATATGAAGAACGGTTGCAGGAACTGGGTATGTCTGGTCTGATGAAAAGAAGGACTAGGGGAGACATGATAGCAGTCTTCCAATATCTCAGGGGCTGCCACAAAGAAGAGGGAGTCACGCTATTCTCCAAAGCACTGAGGGCAGGACAAGAAGCAATGGGTGGAAACTAATCAAGGAGAGAAGCAACTTAGAACTAAGGAGAAATTTCCTGACAACAATTAATAAGTGGAACAACTTGCCTGCAGAAGATGTGAATGCTCCAACACTGGAGGTTTTTAAGAAGATGTTGGATAACCATTTATTTATTTTTTTAATTTGATTTATATGCCGCCCTTCTCCGGAGACTCAGGGCGGCTTACAATGTGTTAAGCAATAGCCTTCATCCTTTTGTATATTTATACAAAGTCAGCTTATTGCCCCCACAAACTGGGTCCTCCTTTCACCTACCTTAGAAAGGATGGAAGGCTGAGTCAACCTTGAGCCTTGGAGAGATTCGAACCAGCAGTAAATTGCAGGCAGCTGTGTTAATAACAGGGTGCGTAGACCACTGTACTATCAAGGCTTCAGACAACCACTTGTCTGAAGTGGTGTAGGGTTTCCTGCCTGAGCAGGGGGTTGGACTAGAAGACCTCCAAGGTCCCTTCCAACTCTGTTATTCTATTCTGTCCTGTCCTGTCCTGTCCTGTCCTATCCTATTCTATTCCTAGTATGATTTGATTGTTTATTAGTATCCTATGACTATCACTAAATGCTGTATCTTATGATTCTTGAAGAATATATTTTATTTTTTTTTCTTTCTGTACACTGAGAGCAGATGCACCAAAGATAAATTCCTTGTGTGTCCAAGCACACTTGGCCAATAAAGAATTCTATTCTATTCTAAGTGTGTTTACATGCAACGGTCACATCTAAAGTCAGAAGAATCAGGCAACTCAGCTTGGATCGTCAGAGGCATTTAAAAGAAAAAAAGCCTCTGCCGATCAGGCAACTCAGCTTGGATCATCAGAGGCATTTAAAAGAAAATGTCTCTGACGATCCAAGTTGAGTTGCCTGATCGTCAGAGGCATTTCAAAGAAAAAAAGCCTCTGCCGATCAGGCCACTCAGGTGGGATCGTCAGAGCCTTTTGAAAGCATTTTTTTACAACCTCTTCGCCGAAGAGGTTGTAGGAAAAATGGTTTTAAAAGTTAAAAAAAAAAAAATATTGGCCACGCCCACCCAGTCACCCCCAACCCCACCAAGCCACGCCCACAGAACCGGTAGTAACACATTTTAGATTTCACCACTGGGCAAAACCCACTTAACAAATGTCTCGCTTAGCAACAGAAATTGGAGGCTCCATTGTGGTCGTAAGTCGAGGACTACCTGTAGCTGAAAGAAGCTCTGATGACCTACCAACAGGTGAGGAGGAATGCATAAAGACCTTTCGTTTCTTTTCTTTATGAAACCCACAGATAATTTAGTGCTGGGGTTTAATTTAGGGAAGGAGAACGAGAGGGGGGGAGGGGGGGAGGTGTTTAAATAGAGCTGCCAATGCAAAACAATGAAAAGGAAAAAGAAGGGATAAACCTTTGCCTGTGTTAATCCATAGGCATAGCTACAGATTTAGAAATAATTGTTATAATTTGCTCAGGAATACAGTACATCTCAATATAGCAGACAAGGTAGTAAGCAGGTGATAGATTTGTTTCCTCGGTGTGTGTGGACCAGGTGTTGATCTGCTGATTTCAAGGTTCCTGGGCTTATTTCTGATGAAATTCCATTTTATAGCATAGATAAACATTTATTTTGTTGTTGTTGTTTTTTTAAAAAATCTTATTTAACCCTATGGCAAATTCATGACTTTACTTTTGTTTTTATGGACTTTGTTTTTTCACGGAGAAGAAGTGTTGGGTGGAATGTGGAATTCTGGAACCATGTTTCTTTCCTCTCCGCCACCCCCCCCCCCCCAAAAAAAAATAAGAATTAAAAAGTTAAGAAAGATTTCTGATCTTTCTGTCTGCAACAGGGCTGTCCAACTTTGGCAAATTTAAGACTTTCTCATAGCTGGCTGGTGAATTCTGGGAGTTGAAATCCACAAGTTTTAAAGTTTGGACATCCCTGGTTTACAAGGTGAAATTAATTCTAATCTGTCCCCCAGAATAAGGAAGACAAACAAATGCCTCTTTCTGCAGAGGAAGAAAACTTTTAGGAAATGAATAGAGAATATCTGTAGCTCAGGGCTGAATTGCATTATTTGAAAGGACCACAATCAAGATTCTTAAAAGGAAAAGGAAGGGATGTGAAGTTGATTTATTTGATCAAGGTTAAAATAGACCCGTTGTTATCTCTGGTAATGCTTAATGGATTTATGTTGCTAATCAGGAATGAATGATAAAGCTTAAAGCAATATTTCTCAAGCTTGGCTACTTGAAGATATCTAGACTTCAACTCCCAGAATTCTCCACCAGCCCTGCTGGCTGGCTGGGGAATTCTGGGAGTTGAAGTCCAGACATTCTGGGAGTTGAAGTCCAGATGTTTTCAAGTGGCCAAGGCTCAGAAACACTGACTTAAAGAATTCAATTATAGATAAGAGGTGATATATGGGAAGAAGAGATCATTTGTTGTATTTTTAAGAGGGTGATAAGTTATTCAAATGGTTTGTACTGGTGATGAACTCATTGCATTATATGCTTTTCTTTTTCATTAATATTCTTATTTTTTTCCTTCTCTACTTTGTCCTTTTTTTCCCTGCCCATTTTAACTTTTTAATGTCTTTTTTCTTTTAATTTCTATTATCTCTCTATTAAATGGCTGTGTGTGTGTATGTATGTTCCAGCATAACCCTGGAATGCCTTGAACAATTTCAACCAAACTTAGTACACAGATGGCTTACTCTCTGGAAACAAATACTGTGGAGGTAAGACACCCCTAACACACTTTGTGTGTGTGTGTGTGTGTGTGTGTTTTCCAGCAGAACTCTGGAATGCCTGGGCCGCTGAAATGAAAAGGAATGAATTATATCTATAGTGTCAAATCACAGTACTTTTGATAGTGATAATGTCAAAAGAACTTGGAGTCAAGTTCTGTTAAGATACAGCCTGTTGTGCCTTAAAATGGCTTCTACTGTACAGCACAATGGAGTTGCCATGGTAACGGCTTCACAGTACTCCACAAGGGGGCTCCCTCTGGTAAGGGGGATTGATTTGACACTATAGATATAATTCATTCCTTTGCCTGTCTAATACAGGATTGGGGTAAATAAATATCTGGAAAATGCCGGGTTATCAGCTAGTGTTTATTAAAAGTGAGACTAAAAGCCTTTTTTTAAAAAAAGGAAGCAGGACTTTCTTTATTTTCATTTCTTCAAAAGATGATCGACAAAACTTACTCTCAGTGAAATCAAAGCTATCCTTGCAGTACAACGTGCCTATAGAGGACATGAATCTCCTTTTAATTTAGCCCTTAATTTGGACATTCTTGAGTTGTTCCTGTCAGAAAAATCCTGGCTTCAGTCCTTCTTATTCTTCCCCAAATGCGTTGGTCTAACAGAGCTCTCGTGTGCATTTATCTCTTGAAGTTCTCTGCCAACTATATCTTGATGGTTTTCAATGACTTTGACATACTTATGCTATCTGTCTTCTTTTTCTTACTTGCTGAGGAAAGTGTTAGACTTGTTCTTTTTGAGTCTTTTCTTCTACAGCACCTGTCAGGTCTATTATATTGCCACTATATTCCCTCCTAAAGACGATAATTCAATGGTAGTTGAATTGGACTAGGCTTCCTTATTTAAAAGCATCTCCATTCCTATGAAACTTGGGACACCATACACTAGTTTAGGAAAGAGAGAGCCAGTAACAGATTTTGCCCTTGATGACCCAAAACACAATTTCATTTCTACATAATTGAAAGCAGACCTGGATAATATTTTCTCTATGAAAGAGACACTTGTATGCACAACAATTAGGTTAGGCTCATCTGTAGTATACCATGTGTATCCTGGGGTCAAGCTTCGTAACCTCTACTTCAGGCAATGCCTGAAAAAGTTCATTACGTTTTTGTAGTATCGGAGCAGGAAAAATAAATTATACAAACCATGATTTTTCACTAGCATAGTGAAAACAAACAAACAAGCTTCACTCCAAATTCAAGCCACAAAAGGACTGGACCGCCAAGACTCCAGTTGACATCAAAAGATAGAAATATGTCAATTACTACCATGTTTTCACAAAAATAAGACTGGGTCTTATTTTCTTTTGGGCCCCAAAATAAGCACTAGGGTTTATTTTCGGGGAGTGTCTTATCTTTTTTCCATATATGGGAGGCCCACTTCTTCTGCTTGCTCGCGGTGGGGTAGGAGGCCATGTGGCACACTAGTGCTACCACTGTGAGGCAGGGGGTGGAGCTGCCCCACGTGGCCTGCACCAGTTTACCTCAGAGTCCCGCAGCCAGCCAACCATGCCCCCACACCTGCCTCGCCTTGCGGTGGCAGTTGCATCAGTTCCATCCAGCAGGAATCAGAAAGGTCAGCTGTTCGGCGGCTCGAATCCCTAGCACAGGTCTCCTGTGTGAGCAGGGGGTTGGACTAGATGACCTCCAAAGTCCCTTCCAATTCTGTCACTGTATTGCATTTGATCCTGCGTGGCCACCGGCCCACTTCTTCTGCTTGCTTGTGGCCGCAACAGAGCAGGAGGCTGAGTGATGGACCGGTGCCAAGGACACGAAGTGAAGCTCAGCCTCCTGCTCTGTTGAGGCTGCGAGCAAGCAGAAGTGAGCTGGTGGCCACATGGGCTCCTGATGCAGATGACTGCTGGTGCTGCCACTGCGAGGCAGGTGTCGGGCCATGGATGGCCTGACTATGGGGTCCTGAGGTATGCTAGTAGGGGTGTGTGTGGCAGCTCCACCCACCCCCACCTCACCTCGTGGCTGTGGCATCATAAGCAATCAAAATGGCTGCACAGGGTCTTAAGTAGGGCTTATTTTGGGGTAGGCTTATATTAGGCATGTCAACTCATAAAGCATTCCTGGCCTGCTCTCAAGTTACCATAGGTAGGAGGGGGAAAAATTGACAGAGCAGCATGGCAGCCACAACCAGAAGCACATTCCATGCATACCTTTCTCAAGGTTGTATTCCAGGTTACCGGAATCAGCCGGAGAGGTGTGATCTCTACAGCCCAGGAAAGTGCTCTGTTGGAGAATGTGATTTATGACAAACCCTGGGAGGAGGGAGGAAACAGGGTCATAGTTGGGCCGTAAATTACGTGGGGCAGAGCTGACTTCACTTGGGTATGTGACAGCATGTTGCTCCTATTAAATAACTGGATTTCTTTTGAAACTTGGCTCGAGGCTCATGGTTTAATTAGGGCATCCGTCGGAAGTCTGACAAGGCACATGTGTAAAAACATGCTAGGTCTTATTTTCAGGATAGGTCTTATTTTCGGGGAAATGGGGTCCCTAGCGCATTTGTTTATTCATCGTTAACCGGTGGAAGCCCCTCATATCTAAATGAAAGAATTCAAGGTAAAATTGGATGGATCCAGAAAAGGACCCACAATCCATTTTTATTAATAAAGCCCTGAGAACCTCTAACCCTAAACAATTATACAAAGATGACGGAGCCTCCTCATGTTCATTTCATCAGCAAACATCTACCAGGTCTTACCTTGGACGATAAGATGAACTCTTGACGTTTTGGGATGATTGTCTGTCTGTACAGAGCAGGTGTAGGGGCCTTCATCATATATGTCCACATTATGGATCTTGATACTGTATTGAGTTTTGGTGTTTGTGAGAATAACCACCCGGTCATCTATCGACCACTTATCATTTCCAGCATAAAGAATAGTGCTACGGTTCAGCCAAGCTACTCGCGTGACTCGGTCATCCACAGTACACCTAATAAAATAAAGAGAATGAAAAAGAGTTGGTTGTTAGTGCTTTCTGGGGGAAGAAAATAAATAATAAAAATAATAATATCACAAATTCCTGTTCCTGTTCTTTATTATTTTTCAATCATTTAGCCTTGGAGGTCTTCTACTCCAACCCCCTGCTTAGGCAGGAAACCCTACACCACTTCAGACAAATGGTTATCCAGTCTCTTCTTAAAAACTTCCAGTGTTGGAGCATTCACAACTTCTGGAGGCAAGTTGTTCCACTGATTAATTGTTCTAACTGTCAGGAAATTTCTCCTTAGTTCTGCATTCATGATTTTTTTTTTTAAAGTAAAATAAAATTATGGATAAAACTAATCAGATGATATATTTCCCCCTTTCTCCTGTTGGGATGAAATTCAATGTACTCAGAATTCACATTTTTGTTCCTTTTGAATGGAAACCATCTGAGGCTCTTTGCTTAAAATACTTGAGTGAAATATTGTGTTAAAATTTGAGATACTAGTGAACATCTGTTGCTCGGGTGCAGGTGCTGATCCATTACAAGACCCTCACCTGATGTGACCTCCCCATCACAAGACCTACTGACCACTAATACAATTCATACCAATACTGACATCTCTTAAATTCAGGGGTGGGCTCCTGGGGGTTCGGCAGGGTTTGGGTGATCCTCTAGCCAAGGATCACCGGGGTTCAGCAAACCCCCAAACGGCCAGCTGGTGGGCGTGGCCAGCCAGCCACCTCTGGCTGGCCATCCCCACCCCCCACCCCTCCCACCCCATCCCACCTCTTCCAGGAGTCTCCATGCAGCCTGTTCATCATTCCAGGTACTTGCAGGGGCTGTGCGGACGGTCTGGGAGGGCAAAAAATGGTCCTACCAGAGGTTCCGGAAGTCTGGAAATGGGCTTGTTTCTGGCCTCCGGAGGGCCTCTGGAGCCCAGGGGAAGCAGTTTTCACTCTCTCGGAGGCTTGAGGAAAGCCTCTGGAGCCTGGGGAGGGTGAAATCCCACCCACCCCTGCTGTGGTGCAGGTGGCCGACTAGGCCACACCCACCATATCCATGCCCACCCAGCAAGGGGGCAGCAAACCCGTTGCTAAAGGATCTGAAGCCCACCCCTGCCTAAATTCCACTGAAGATATTACCTAACCTGGTAATGAAACATTTGGAAACCAACTCACAAGCTTGGAGAATGAACTTCTACCCTCACATTGTCTTAAAATATTTCTGCTTATTGATAATTACAATGTGAGTATACAGATACGGCAAAACTAAAAGATGTCAATAGAGAATCATGTCCCCAACTCTCATTTTCAAACTGTGCAAAAACAGCCAGCTTCTAAGATGTTTTCAGAACCCAAGACCCAGATATTTGTGATAGTGCTAAATCAGATTTAAGGAAGCTTTCTGAATAAACCACAATAGCTGGCTTTACATAGCAATCGCACTTAGACTTATATACCACTTCAAAGTGCTTTAAAGCCCACTCTAAGCGGTTTTCAGAGTCAGCCTATTCATCATCTTCTTCATTTAATGACCCCGTAATCCCTTCCGGGGTGGAGTCTGAGCAACTGAATGCAGTGTTTTAATGGCCGGATGCCTTTCCTGTCACCAACGCGGAGTTTTGTTCAGCAGTTATATTCTCATTGTGCCCAGAGAGAGAAATAGCTGCCTTTACCTAGGATTGAACTCATAGACTCCTGATTGTGAGGCGAGAGCTCCACCTCTAGGTCACCGTTTTACTCCTACAGAATTAGCATATTTGCCCCCAACAATCTGGGTCCTCATTTTACAGACCTCGGAAGGATGGAAGGCTACGTCATCCTTGAGCCTTGTGAGATTCGAACTGCCAAATTGCAGTCAGCTGGCAGTCAGCAGAAGTAGCCTGCAGTACTGCATTCTAACCACTGTGCCACCGCAGCTCGTACCTTGTTGAGCCCCTGTCCATGGTTTCAAAGCATAATAACAGGGCGTAGGTATCTTGCTCAGCCACATGTATATTACATGCATACATCAGGCTAACCCTTAAACCATGGTTCGTCAACCATAATAGTTGTGTTAGTCAAGGCCGATCCAAGCAAATTGTATTAGCATGCTCTATACACCAAGCCTGTATCATTTATTTCTCAGAATGCAGACTGTTGTCATTTTCACACCGAGAAAGTATGTTCATATGCTACAGAGAACTGCTTTCCAAGTATCGAGGATGAAACACATACTGTGACCTGGAAGATCCTCCTAATTCACAATATAGATCTCTAAAACTCAGCTGCAGCTCAGCACGGCATTAAATGGCAAGAGAATTCCACAAAAAAAAAAGCCCTAACTAACCACAATAAATTCAGCTATTCATTAGGCGGAATGAAAAGCTGCCCCTTGGTTTTGCATCTGACAAAGAGTCATGCAACAGACTGAGGTGGATTTTCAATGCAAACTCAGTAGAGGAACATGCACTGACACTACAGTGAAAATCTACTGTACCTCTCCCAGAGATCAAAACGTGTAACTTGAGTGGCTGAAGTTGCATGAGATCTAAAAAGACTGTGAGGTTCAGAACTGCCAAGGAAGCCTTCGGTCTACGTTGAGCAAACATTTGCTCAAACCTATCATCTTGCCTTGCTTTAGAGGATGGTGTAAATAGCTCCAGAGACGACAACAATTGTACAAATTAGATTTCAATTCGGCCTCCTTTTTCCTGTTGATTGAGTACTAAAGACAGTCCTTACCTGGCAAATCTCAAACAGTAAGTATTTAGCCTGGCCCTAAAATGCTTTTTGACCTGGATTACTAAGAATCCCCATAGACATTGGTAGCTTGCTTGGTTTTTCAACCAACATGCAGGTACCCTGTTTTCCCAAAAATAAGACATCCCCTGATAATAAGCCCAATCAAGCTTTTGAGCGCATGCGCTAAAATAAGCCTCCCCCCCAAAATAAGCCTTCCCCAAAAATATTTAAACGCAGAGCTGGAAATCAGGTAAGACAGCAAGAGGAGCCCCATCTTGCTCCATGCGCCTCAAAATAATAAGACCTCCCCAAAAATAAGACCAAGCGCTTATTTCAGGGTTCAAAACAATATAAGATAGGGTCTTATTTTCAGGGGAACATTGTAGCATTTGTAAGATGGCCTCATCCCTTCCATAGATATCATCTGTGAGATCTAAGGATTTCTCAAATTACACTTACTTCTATAGAAAGTCAGCACCTATCCCCCGTCCTAGAAGAATGAAATATTTTGAGGAATATTAAAAAAAAAAAAGGCAGAATATTATATTTCCCCAAACAAAGGGAGAAATGGAGAAACACAATTTTTTTTAGAGGCAGGAAGCAGCCCCAGTCTCCCCGCCCCCAAGCAGAAACTGAGGAGGCCAGCTTTTAGAAATGCAGATTTGGTAATCCATTCAAGACAAGGATATTTTGAAACTCCCTGCAGCAAAGTCTGAACAAAGGCAGAATGGTAGGATTAGCCCCTCACCCAAGATTCAATATAGGACAAAGCCACAATAGGAATTGCTCAACACCCTTTCAGAACACAAGTCCCTTCATTGCACTGTCCCAGAGCAGTCCAAACTTCACCTGGGAGCTCAGATAAACAATAAACTAGAGGCTGGTCAAATTAGCTCAGAGAAGCATCTAGGATTTGCATTTCTTCTTTTGCCTATAGAGCCAGCCATGACCCCTACATGACCCCATAGGAATCTGACAACAGCCAATAGAATATTAAAGGACATGTTCTTGCACAGGAACAGGAAGCTCAAATACAAAATCCAGAGAAGGTATAAAAAGAAACCCCACTCTCAACTCCAGTTTGCAGCAGGAGGACTTAGAAGACCTCCAAGGTCCCTTCAGGAGGTCTTAAAAGACCTCCAAGGTCCCTTCGAACCAGGGGTGAAATGCTCCCAGTTCGGACTGGATTGCCCGATCCGGTAGCGATGGCAGTGGGTGGTTCGGAGAACCGGTAGCAGAAATCCCTGCCCCCCCCTCGCCCAGTTGAGCCGTGCGATCATTATCATCAAACATTTTTTCTTGCTTTTAAAAGTAAAAAAAAAAAAAAAAACTTTGATGATCGCACGGCTCAGCTGGGATCGTCAGAGCCTTTGAAAAGCATTTTTTCTACAACCTCTTCGGCTGAAGAGGTTGTAGAAAAAATGCTTTTAAAAGAAAAAAAAAAGCCTCTGACGATCAGGCAACTCAGCTCTGATCGTCAGAGCCTTTTAAAAGCATTTTTTTTTACAATCTCTTCACCCGAAGAGGTTGTAAAAAAAAATGCTTTCAAAAGTAAAAAAAAAAAAAAAGGCCACGCCCACCCAGTTACATTACCACGCCCACAGAACCAGTAGTAACAAATTTTACATTTCACCACTGCTTCGAACTCTTGTTATTCTGTTAGACCCACTTTTCTCTTTCCATTCACAAGTTTCTTCTGCGTTCCCCTCTGCTGAGTTCTAGAGCATCTTACTTTCTACCCATCTTCATCTCGACTTGTGACGTAGCTGCCTAAAGTTCAGAGGCAGGTTGCCCCCGGTTCGGACCAGTTCTATGGAACCGGTAGTAAAACCGGCGGGAGGCTCCGCCCACTGACCCTGACATCATCAGAAGCGATCTGCGCATGCGATCCTGTTGCAAACCAGTAGTAAAGGTAAGTAGAACCCACTCCTGCTAAAGTTCTAATATCAGAACCTTCTCTTTATTCAAATTAACTCCCGGAGAGCTAAGTACATCTCTAGTTAAGTTGAGCCCTGAGGGAATTGCAGTCGGTTGGACTATTACTCCGTCTCTCAGTTCATTATAATGAATAATAAAGAGATACTTACATGAGTTTTTTGTTAAATTATTCATTGTATGGACTGGTAAAATCAGGAGAGTAATCTGTAAAACAGACAACGTCCATGCCTGTAATCATCTAAATATCCAGGCGAAGGATTTTCAAGACAACTCAACGCACCTCTCATTAAAGATAAAGTGTGTGTTTTTACTGTTTGATGAGACAGTGTTATAGTGATTCTTTCTTTTTGCTTTTTGCTTTGTGCAGGGAAAAAAAAGGGGTGGGTGGGTGGAGAGGACTAATTGTCTGATGTCTAAATTTTGATTTTGTAATAAGCCAAAATACCGTCTCGCCCTCTTCCGAGACTGCTTGTTTGATATTAGATTGAGATTCACAAAGCGTACTGTTAATGCGGTAAGAAGTAAAATAAATTAAGAGTTTCCATTAACCCAATCCCAAATGTACCCCCTACCAAAGACAAAGAAAAGCAAATCACGATCCACAGATTATTTATATATATATATAAATTTCTTTTCTTTATTTGGAAATTTTGGTTAACCGTTTTCAATTAGAAACTCACAGTCAGATACTCTTCTCCAGTGGGAATCTCTTTGGGATTTTGAGACTTGAATATATCTGTGAGATATCTTCAAGAATGCATCCTTCTAAAAACTAAAGGTAGGGTCCAGGAATCTGAATCATCCGAACCTATATGACCTATTAATCATTTCATGATTAATGTACGTCTCCTGATGAATGGCCCCAAGTCACCCAGTCAGCTTTCGAGGCTAAGGTGGAACTAGAATTCACTGCCTCCTAGTGACTGGCCCAAAGTTACCCAGCCAGCTTTCATACCTAAAACAGGACTAGAACTCACAATCTCCTAGTGTTTGGCTCAAAGACACCCAGCCAGCTTTCATACATAAGACAGGACTAGAACTCACAATCTCCTAGTGACTGGCCCAAGTCACCCAGCCAGCTTTCGAGGCTAAGGTGGGACTAGAATTCACTGCCTCCTAATGAGTGGCCTGAAGTCACCCAGCCAGCTTTCATGCCTAAGACAGGACTAGAACTCACAATCTCCTAGTGACTGGCCCAAAGTCACCCAGCCAGCTTTCGAGGCTAAGGTGGGACTAGAATTCACTGCCTCCTAGTGACTGGCCCAAAGTTACCCAGCCAGCTTTCATACCTAAGACAGGACTAGAACTCACAATCTCCTAGTGATTGGCTCAAAGTCACCCAGCCAGCTTTCGAGGCTAAGGTGGGACTAGAATTCACTGCCTCCTAGTGAGTGGCCTAAAGTCACCCAGCCAGCTTTCATACCTAAGACAGGACTAGAACTCACAATCTCCTAGTGACTGGCCCAAAGTCACCCAGCCAGCTTTCAGGGCTAAGGTGGGACTAGAATTCACTGCCTCCTAGTGATTGGCCCAAAGTCACCCAGTTGGCTTTTGTGCCTAAGGTGTGGATATATTTTCAGTGTTCTAGTCCAGTACCTTAACCACTAGACCAAATTTTAGAGCAAATGCTGTAAACATCACCTAGACCAGTGCCATCACATGCCAAAAGTGGGTGGAGCATGGGGGGGGTCACACACGTGCGTGCCCACACCCATAATTCTATGCACCCCGCCTCCCGCGCATGCGCGCGTGACCCCCCCATGCTCCCCCCGCTTTTGGCACATAATGATACAGTGGGCCTGGTAGACCCGTTTTTCACTCTTCCCCAGGCTCCAGAGCCTTTCTAGGAGCCTGGGGAGGGCGAAAACAGCCTTCCCCACTCCCCCGGAGGCACTCTAGTGGCTGGAAATGGCCCGTTTGCTGACTGGTGGGCCCAGAAGGCCTGAAAATCAGCGCACTGGAGCTGAGCTCACGTGCCCACTGATATGGCTCCACGTGCCACCTGTGGCACGCGTGCCATAGGTTCGCCATCACAGACTTAGACCTTTGGTGGAAATACTACTCATCTACTTTATTGATGTAATCTATAGTAACAGAATCTTGAAAACCTCTCCGTCTTCTACCAAAGAGAATGAAGACAGGGCAATCTTGAGTTTCTTTCTCGCGCCTTTCTCTTTTCCCAGGCTAAGTTCATCTTCCTCACCTTGACCGTAAATTTCCTTTAAGACCATCTCTGTCCTCGACATTCCATTTATCCCCATGCATGGTTACAATTCCATTGTTAGCAGTTGAATATCTCACTTGACTTTTTATTAGGAACACAGAATTACATCCAATATGTTAACTTCTAGGAAACTGGTTTTGTACTTTTCTAACACAACTGTTATTGTTTTTTTGCTGCTAGGAGCAGCAAGAAGGATGATGATGAAGAAGATGATGATGCAACATCACCAGAAAAATTAAGTGCCAGAAAATGTGACCCTTTGTTTCAGAACATTTGTTGATCTTTGTGTCTGTGCTTTAATATAAATATAGGTTTGTATTTGGAAGCATAACAAGCAGGAGTGGGATTCAAAAATTTTAGCAACTGGTCAGACATATTTTTATTAGGGATTTTACCAGAAATATACAATAGAGAAATGAGATACTTAATTGTGAATGTTTTAACGGCACCTAGAGTTGTATTTGCTAAAAAAATGGAAAGGAGAGAAGATACCCACGGATGACGACCTTATCAAGAAAATTTTGGAGTGTGCTGAAATGAGTAAATTGACATTTGAAATTAGGGAACAAGAAGATAAACAATATTATTTGATATGGGATTTATTTTATCAATGGTTAGACAAGAAAGAATGGAAATGAAATATGAAACATGAAATGAATAAGATAATAAAACATATAAAGGGGTTTTTCTTCCCCTTATAGAGAATAACTTACTGTTAAATAATTGGTAAATCAGAATAATAATGTAATAAACTGTTAAATAAGAAAATGTTGGATAGAGGATTAAGCACAAAAGATTTGTAACTGATCAATACACTTTCTGTAATTGTAATGGATGATAATTGTTTTATGTTTTAAGTTTTGTTTAAAAATAAAAAAAATTCAAAAATAAATTAGCAACCGGTTCTCTGCCCAGTTCCTGGGTGGGTATGGCCATGGTGGGTGTGGCTTATTCGGCCTCCTACACCACGGCAGGGGGGATGCTTTTGCCCTCCCCTAGCTCCGGAGGCATTCCTTGAGCCTCTGGGAGGGCAAAAACGGCCTTCCCCGGGCTCCGGGCTTCCAGACTTCTGTTTTTCGCCTTCCCAGAGCCTCCAGGTGGGCACTGCACTTACCTGGCACCCAAAACGGGCCACGTGGAGACTCCTGGGAGGGGCGGGGCAGAGTGGGTGGGACCAGCCAGTCCTTGCAACTACCGGTTCGGCAAATGAGATGTAAAATTAGCATCCGGTTTTCCCGAACCGGTCTGAACCGGCTGAATCCCAACCCTGATAACAAGCCTATGTTTCTTGACGTCCACAAAGTGCTATGCAAACCACGACAAATCATGCAAAATTTGCTTCCAAATTTTGACGAATGTATTTGTGGGGCTCTGAAATGGAATTTCAAAAAAAAAAAAAAAAAAAAATCCAAGCTGCAAAGCGGAGTGTAATTTTCAAGCTGTTGGTTCCTTAGTGTAACTGAATGTTTTGTGCCGTTGTGTTCTGACATTGATTCCTTCTCTGAATGGAGATCTGACCAATTCAAGCCCATGCCTTTTGTACATCTATTGCAGATTTCACCTGATGGTGCAGTTGAATAAACCCATTCTGTTTTCCATCAAAACTACTCCGAGCGGAACCAAATGGAAGAATCAGCCTTGATGATATATAGAGTGTCCCAACAATAACTGCTCGTCTCCCTGAAGCGCAGGTGGCCAATGGAAGAACTTGGTGTATTGATGCCATTTGCATTTAAGTTTATCCCTTTCTCTAAAGGATATGCTTCTCCAAAATGGGGCTTTGCAAATACAAGCCAGGTGCCATGATGCTAAATAATTCTATTGAGTCCTCTGGTTAATTCTTGCTCAGAAACTCAGAAATCACGATTGAAGTCTGTCTCGTTTTATGAAATGCAATGCTTACACTTTCTGCCTTTTTTTTTAATGGCCATTTTATGACAATGTCTCCAATAGGCAACAGGGGAAGATGTTGGAGAAGAGCAAGAATCAAGAGAGAAATCAGCCAAGAATCCTTACTGTGTTTCCCCAAAAATAAGACCCTGTCTTATATTTTTTTGAACTCTGAAATAAGCCCTTGGCCTTATTGCCATGCGCTCAAAAGCCTGATTGGGCTTATTATCAGGGGATGTCTTATTTTGGGGAAAACAGGGTCCATTCCCACAAATGATCTAAATCCAACTGCTCTTGAATTTTGTTGATCCTAATTTAGGATATTGAACTTTTCTCATGCCCCACCATATAATTTATATACTGTTGTTGCTCTCTAGCCCCATCTAGTGGCTGGAAGGACAGATATCCCCCAACATACTATCTTTATATACTGTTGTTGCTCTCTAGCCCCATCTAGTGGCTGGAGAGACAAATATGCCCAACATACAATCTTTATATACTGTTGTTGCACTCTACCGCCATCTAGTGGCCGGAGCGACAAATACCAATTATATTGTTTGAAGCTGACCTAACCCATTGCCCTCTCAAAACAAGTGCATGCTGGGAAGCCAGGCTCCATTTCCTTTAGCATTTGGAGGAGGCAGTAAACACAAAGAAGAATCCATCTTAATCCGTGGCACAGGGTCATCCAAGGACAAACCCATATCACACACACACAGAGCATCGCTGGTGAGATTTACATTGCTTGTATTTATTAATTGTTATGTTCAGCAGTAACACAATAGTCTATCTTGTTAGACAATACATATATATATATATATGCGGGTGTTTGTATGTTTGTATGTAGGTCTTTGGTTATTCGGGTTTTCTCCCGCGTAAAATTGGAGGTGTCTTGGCAACGTTTCGACGAAGTCTCATTCGTCATCTTCAGGCTGATGTCTCGGCTTCGTGCTCCTAGAAGCACGAAGCCGAGAACACCAGCCTGAAGATGACGAATGAGACTTCGTCGAAATGTTGTCAAGACACCTCCAAGTTTATGCGGGAGAAAACCCAAATAACCAAAGACCTACATATGTATATGTATATGTATATGTATATGTATATGTATATGTATATGTGTATATGTGTATATATATATATATATATATATATATAGTAATGTTATAATGAAATGAGTGAAGAAGAAAGAAGAGAAAGAAGATAGATAAATAAATGTATTAATAGAAAAGCAAGAAATGTGGTAGAAATGTTATAATGAATGAAATGATAATATTAAGATATGATAAATAGTGGAGGAGTAGGAAGACGACACAAAAGATGTACTCAGATGATACACTGATTAATTGATTATGTATTGTATGTTTGTCTATAAAATAAAAAAATATATAAAAAATGTCTATCTCATTGTATGTATCCCTATTTTCCCCAGTTTCACCATATCCTGTTCTTTCAATAAAGCATCCAGATCTACGCACACCGTCTGTTTTATTGGAGGACAGGTGCGTTCAGCTGCATGTTGAGCTGCACACAGACTGACGTGTAGTGAGGACAGAAAAACCTTCGTTGGCTAGATTCTTATGTATAGGCTTGAACAATAAATATTCTCAATAGCAAGTTAGCAGATTCTTTGTGCCTAACGGAAGAGAATTATTTAATGAATTTACACACAGGGAACAAGTGTTGACATAGTGGGATCATAACCTGAGGGTTTTCCCTAGAAAAGATCAAATTAAGAGTAAAAAAAAACCCCAAACATTTTCCTGGCATTCACTATTCATCTTCAGAATAATCAGGCTATTACAAAATTATTGCGGAGAAGAAAAAATAAACTTGTACAATTCCAGGAAGAACAGAAATAGCCGCAAAGCCTAGTTTGATTTTTGGCTTTAGCTCTGACGAAGATAATTAAAACTACTTTCTTAACAGAATCTGTAAGAATTTGAGTTAGAGGCGGTCCTCATTTAATGTCCACAGCTGAGCCCAGAATTTTGGACGTAAGTCATTGTGGTTGTTAAGTGGGTCACCATATGACCAGAGTTGATTTTTGGACTGCTTTTATGCTGGTCATAATGCAAGTCGCTATGGTTGTTAAGCAAATCATGTTGTTAAGGAAACCATGTGGTCTTTAAGTAAATTCATACAAATGGGTAAATCTTTTTTTTTTTTTGCAGGAAATTGTCCAAAGAGTTGCAAATCGTGGTCACATGACCACAGGACACTGCAAATGATCATAAATGCTAGCCGGTTGTCGAGCACCGGAAATGCGATCACGGGGACCGTGTGTGTATGTGTGTATGTAACTTCAAGTTCATAAGTAACTTTTTTTAGGATCCATCATAACTTCGACTACTTTTTAAATGACCAGTCATTAAGCGAGGACTTCCTAAATTGATGGAGTTAGCAGAGATGGCTAAATTGACTGCTTTGATATGAAAGGAAAAAAACAACAACAACAACAAATATTTTTGTTTCTACTTGGAAACCACTTCTGGACTTTGTGCTTGAGGTGGAAAAAATATGAAACTTCGGGTTTTACCGATTAGATAGGTTCGTTGATATAGATATGGGCGACCAAACCGGTCAGTCCCAGAGGAGATCAACCTTGACTGCTCTTTAGAAGGCCAGATCCTGAAGATGAAACTCAAATATTTTGGCCACCTAATGAGAAGGAAGGACTCCCTGGAGAAGAGCCTAATGTTGGGAACGATTGAGGGCAAAAGAAGAAGGGGACGGCAGAGAACGAGGTGGCTGGATGGAGTCACTGAAGCAGTTGGCGTAAGCTTAAATGGACTCCAGAGGATGGTAGAGGACAGGAAGGCCTGGAGAAATGTTGTCCATGGGGTTGCGATGGGTCGGACATGACTTCGCAACTAACAACAAAAGTTTACACTGCCATGTAAAAATAGAAAATGGAAGTTTGGTGTTACTATCTTATTTTACTGCACCAAAGAGAGTCCAAAGTCAACACTATCTCTTTTTTTTCTCTTCTTTTCCACACTCTTTCCTTCCCTTTTCCCTCTGTCTTTCCTATGTACCAAGAGCCTTGGTGGCGCAGCAGACTAAAGCACTGTTAAGTAACACAAGCTGCCTGCAATTACTGCAAGTTCAAATCTCACCAGGCTCAAGGTTGACTCAGCCTCCCATCCTTCCGAGGTAGGTAAAATGAGGACCCGGATTGTGGGGGCAATAAGCTGACTTCGTATAAAAAAGAACACCGCTTAGGGGCCCCCCGAAAGCCCTACTAAGCAGGTATATACAAAAGTATGAAGGCTATTGCTTAACGCATTGTAAGCCGCCCTGAGTCTCTGGAAAAGGGCGGCATATAAATCGAACTAATTAATAAATAAATAAATAAATTTGTTTTTCTATTTTTTTTGTGTGTTTTATATTATAAACAAATACAAAAAAAAAAAAGAGTCTGATTAAGTAAGGACTCCCTATACCTCCCTAAAATTACATTCTCCCCTTTTTCTTTCTTTTAAAATGATACTGAAATTTCTATTTTAAAAAAATGATCAAACCCCAAAATATCTTTTAAGTTTCCACCTTCCTAACACGGATGGAGCCATTGCTTGGAGAGCAGATTGTCTGGAAAATCAGTGTAATTTGCCTTGAATAACTTTGTGGAAGAAATATGAGCTGGAGCCATAGATAGGAAAGCTATAAGGAGAATTATTCAATGGGACTCAATTGGCCATTTAATGCCAGTTTCCCACTCAGAGAGCTGGCCTGCAGAAATGAACTTCAGATCACATGACAAATCTAGGAACAGGAATGTAGAAATCTAGGAATGTAATTTTTATGTACACTGAGAGCTTATGCACCGAAGACAAATTCCTTGTGTGTCCAATCACACTTAGCCAATAAATTATTCTATTCTATTCTATTCTATTCTATTCTATTCTATTCTATTCTATTCTATTCTATTCCATTCCATTCCATTCCATTCCATTCCACTCCACTCCACTCCACTCCACTCCACTCCACTCCACTCCACTCCACTCCATTCTATTTTATTCTGGAACAGCTTTATGGCAAGGACAAACATTATTGAGGGTACACAAGAGGAAAAACAGAATTAAAAGATGGAGGAAGGAGACCATCAACCAAGGAATAACATTAAAGGAGGATATGGCTGAAGGACCCAACCTCCCTTAGACTACTTGAAGGACCCTGAATAGGTTGAGAGTTGGAGTGCCAAAGTGTAAGACCAATATGCTCAAGTGGGAGGCTGTTAACATACAACAACACATTGTGTGAATACGGAGAGATGCAAAGCCCGGTCCATCTGCTGGCATATCAGCTATTACCAGAAAAGTGTACCAACAATGACTCATTCTTGGCCAAGGATAAAGCCAAGAAGGTGGCTTCCTTTTGGCAGTCTAAAGTTTGATCTGGACGTGGAAGAAGGAGAAGGAAACATGACAAATCCATGCTTCTGGACCGCATGTGTTTGTGTGTACCCACAGATGCAAACCTTTGTGCGTGGAACTGCATCAACTCTCACTGGAAAACAGCAACTCTTAAAAAGCCTGTGAATCATTACACTGAATTGTAATTCATGAAAGGTGTGAAACTATAATGTAATATCTTTCCAACATTTTTTGCATGCTTGACCCTTCCATAGAAATATGAACCCCTCAAGAACCAAGATGGGTATGGGAGAAACCAGGCTGAGCCTGAGGGAGGGGTCAAGCACATCATCAGTCTCGAGTCTCTTCATGCCTACAAGAAATCTAAGTCCAGCCAACCTTGAATTCCATTGACTCTTATCTACTGCCAATTTGCTTTGACTGTTAGTAGCTCAGATTCTTGTAGAGTGTTAGCATGTAATAAATTTGTAGTCATTTGAACTGCCTTGACCCCTGATTTCTTGCACCAGACAATGGGGTTTTATAGGACTCAAACTATTTCTGGATCTGGTTTTCTGGAGTTTAATTTCTGTCTGTTTGGTCCTAACAACCTCCAGATGCCTGTCAGAACATCTAGCAATAGCATTTAGATGTATATACCACTTCACAGTGCTTTACAGCCTTCTCTAAGTCCTTTACAGAGTCAGCATATTTTCCCCAACAATCTGGGTCCTCATTTTACTGACCTCGGAAGGATGGAAGGCTGAATCAACCTTGAGCCGGTGAGAATCGAACTGCCGAACTGCTTGCAGCCAGTGATCAGCAGAAGCAGCCTGCAGTACTGCGTCCTAACCACTGTGCCACCATGGCATCTACAACATCTTCTGCTTGGTCCAGTTGGAGATAGACAACCTGCCTCTCATCCACACATTGGTGATACCTCACCCAAACAGTTGAGTGTCCTCTCCTGGTTGTTGCTTCTAGTTTCAGAGTTAAGAAACTCCAACCAAATCTTGTTGCAGGATGATTGGAAGGATGGACAGGAGGAAGAGAAGGTTTATTTATAATCATGAGAAATAAACAGGGCTGTTCAAAAGTGTCAGTATATAAATAATTATGAGCTGGAATAGACATGGCAACAGGTCAGCCAATGGGGACTGTTTGG
Organism: Pituophis catenifer annectens; assembly: GCF_029215685.1. Lineage (NCBI taxonomy): Eukaryota > Metazoa > Chordata > Lepidosauria > Squamata > Colubridae > Pituophis > Pituophis catenifer. The sequence goes on from NW_027256892.1 coordinate 19,677,823, forward strand.
ATAGACATGGCAACAGGTCAGCCAATGGGGACTGTTTGGATAGACATGGCAACAGGTCAGCCAATGGAGACTGTTTGGATAGACATGGCAATAGGTCAGCCAATGGAGACTGTTTGGATAGACTTGGCAACAGATCAGCCAATGGGGACTGTTTGGAAACTGAAACTTAGTATTTGTTTGTATGGGGCCATAAGAGTCAGTTTGGAGTCTGGGCGTGGCTTAGACTTACTGAACTGTATATAAGAGTTGGTTTGGCCTCTGTAACTTTGCAGCCTCTGTACAATATATTAGCCTTTGTATCTCTCTACTGGGGACGCAGTGGCTCAGTGGCTAAGACGCTGAACTTGTTGATCAAAAGGTCGGCAGTTCAGCGGTTCGAATCCCTACTGCCATGTAATGGGGTGAGCTCCCATTATTTGTCCCAGCTTCTGCCAACTTAGCAGTTCGAAAGCACGTAAAAAATGCAAGTAGAAAAATAGGGACCACCTTTGGTGGGAAGGTAACAGCGTTCCGTGTGCCTTTGGCATTGAGTCATGCCCGCCACATGACCACGGAGACATCTTCAGACAGCGCTGGCTCATTGGCTTTGAAATGGAGATGAGCACCGCCCCCTAGAGTCGGGAACGACTAGCACATATGTGCGAGGGGAACCTTTACCTTTATCTCTCTACTCTGTAATGACTTACTTCTATGAATATTGCTTCTGTGTTCCTGATATTGTATCCTGACTTCCGCTGTATGGTATTATATATAAAGAAGTTTCTTATGTAGATGAATCCTGCAGAATTATTTAATTGTGTGCTGGTCAGATGTGCCGCAAACTCTGACAAAAAAAAGTAAACACAAAAGAGCAGAACTTGGCTGAAATCCCGACTCTTAAAGATGCAAATTAGAAGCCGGCTATCAAAACACGAGGTTTCACTAATCCTCTCTCAACAACATAAATCGTCAAATTAGCTTGCCGAACAATGACATCTGTGGCGTGTAATATCGAGTTTAATACAATAGGTCCTAAAGGAAGGATCAGGTATCATCTGCTGGGCTTTTGTCACGGATGATATTTATTCATGGTGATGAGGACAGAAGGGTTTTAGCTGTAACACCCAGGCCCTTCATTGCTGCTAAGGAAACTAATATTTTTTTGGCATTCTTCCACTCAAGTTTTCTTTCTTCTACCTCCTGTTGGTCCTTTTTCTATCCGCCACATAAAAAAAACCCTGGCATTTTGACAATGGAGGAAGGACATAATTCATTCAGACCATGTAATATATTTTGGTGGGTAAAATAATTACAGGTTGCTAGTTATTCCTGCAAAACTCTGGAAACCCCGCTGTCACAGGATAGAGGGAATAAATTTTTTAAAAGGCAGGGATAAATGTGGTGCTTGAATTTTTTAAGAGTCTGGGGCATGATGAGACAGGCTGATGGAGAAGTAATTTCATGGAGACGTTGGAGTGGGCTTTAAAACGGAAATCTTGGATCTATTAAATCTAGGCGTTTGTTTTGTTATTTGGTAAAGTGAACTCGGTGTAAGTGGTTGAATAATTTTTCCATCTTTGGTTCTTTAATTTAAAAAAAAAAGTTGTGATTACAAGAAGTCCTTGACTTACAACTGTAATGAAGGTTGCCTATTAAGGTTGTAAGTCATGATGGCTGTAAAGTCACATGACCAATCTGATCCTATGACCAACCTGATTTTATGACCTTTTTTTCTGTGGTGGTCATTAAGCAAAAGCAAATCACTATGGTTGTTCCATGGATGCTAAGCGAATGCCACACTTGTCACGTGAAACCACTGTTCCCTCTGCAGCAGTTTTTGCGAAAAACGGAAATAGATGCCAGTTTATGGCAAAAAATGTTTTTTAACATTTTTACGTCACAGTCGGTAGCTGAGGGTCTGAAGTACAGTCCTGTGACCATGGTGTTAACGTGTGTCTGGTTGTTGGAAATTCTGAATTGGGTCATCCCAAGTATGTTGTTTTTAAGAAGGGGAGGGTCTGTCATAATTTTGAATGATTGCTAAGCAACCAGTTGTAAATCAAGGACTCCCTGAACTCATAACACATCCCTTTTCCATTTCTCCCTATACATGCGATCTGGACATTTCAGGGAGAAGTGTAATTTTGGACTCGAAAGCATCAACTCACTTGGGAAGGAAGGTAAGAATCTTTGGTACTATATTTCCGTTCGGAAGCACCAAAGTGCTTCCATGGTGAAAGGATTTGCCAGTAGCACCATCGTTGCCTGGGAGATGCCTAGTTGGGGATTCCTTTCACATCCCCATGAAGTTGTCCACTGAAGTGATACCCATTTATCTACTTGCGCTCACCCGCTTTTAAATCATTGGGTGGAAAGGAGCTGGAGCGAGTGATGGGAGCTCATCCCATCCCAATGCGCTAACCGGATCTCAAACCCAAGGTTGCCAATCATCAGCCCAGCATTCTAACCTCATCAGCCACCTCCTCCTAGTAACTGGTATTTTGCTGAAGTCAAAGAAGCTATGCAGGTCCAATTATTCTTCTTTTCATTTTACATACTGTAAATTACCAGAGTTGGGAGTTTCAAGTAAAATCATAACCCCAAGACAGTTTGTTAAAATTAGATTTCACTATGTTAAGCCTCATTATATCTGATTAAGAAGGGAAAGGAAAGTGCAATAAATTGAAGACTTAGTTGTCGTTGGCCATACGACAAGATTTAGGAGGGCACCATCACACAAATGATGAAACTGCATTATTTATCTGTTGTCCTTCTGCAAACAACACAACTGGTTCCCCTTGTGTAATCACTTCATCAAACAACACATAATTCTCCGGCTCTAGGACAGAATTTGGACATTTCTAAAATATTGACAAACAAGAACCGATGGACATTTCTAAGGAGTCAAATAAGCAATTAGCACTGAACCCAACACTCTGTTAGAAAGGTAATCAGAGATAACAGGAAGGTTTTAATTTGAAACATATTTGCTGATAAATTATAGCCAATTGTCCTCTTTTTTCTTGCTAAAATTCCCTATTCCTACTCTGAGAATCTGGCTGTCATGGCTGTGGGCTTTGACAAATGACGTCATTACATCCATGACACCAAGTGCAACTGAAGTTTGATTCATTGCATATGAAGTCCAATGCACTTAGATCTGGTAAATCAAGATTTAAGCCTAATATGAAAAAATGATTTATTGTAGGAGGAGAGCAGGCAGAGCTGGGGGTGGTGGGAGAATTAAATGAGTCATCAGCCTAGCATCGTTATGTTCTCATAAACATTCTAAGTCAAATCCCTCTTGAATTCCATTGACCCATATCAATTTAGTATTGAACTTCGATTGAATAGTTTCTCATGTATAAGCTTGAGCAATAAATATATTTTTTGAATTGCAACTTGGCATATGGTCCTGATCCTTTGCACCTAGACCAGTGATGGTGAACCTTTTCGGTGCATGGAAACATTGTGCGCGGACGCTCGTTGGGGCCATGCTCCAGAAAAACCGAACTTCCAGGTTCTAGTGAGCATGTGCATCCAACGATCAGCTGGCTGGCATGCATGCGCAGGCCAATTTTTGGCACTGCTGCATGCGCAAAGGGATCATGCTCCAGAAAAGCTGATTTTCTGGGTTCTGGTGCGCATGTATGCCCAACGAACAGATGGCCAGCATACATGTGCAGGCTGATTTTTGGCACTGCCACGCACACAATGGGATCGTGCTCCGGAAAAACAGATCTTCTGGGTTCTGAAGTATATGCGCACCTGACAATCAGCTGGCTGGCATGCATGTGTAAACTGGTTTTCAGCACTGCCGCACATGCGAAGGACAGCTGATCATTACATGCGCATACCTAGACACTTATAAGTATCAACAGTTACAAGTTCATCTCATGATACCTGCTTTCAAGATCTTTTAAAAGTCAGCCAAAAAGGGTAACCCACTCAAACCAGGAGGGAAAGTGTTCAAAAGAACTAGGAGTATTATCCCTACACATGATCATCTTTGCTGCATTTTTGTTTCAGTCCTGCCAAAAATTAATATCAAAACCCACAAGGGATGGTTTTTGGCTCATCGTTAATGTTAAGGATATTGTTGTTGTGTTACCAACCAGCAGAGTGTAGAGCACAGAGAAACGTTGCGGAGAGCAATGAATAAGAGATGTGCAACCTGGTTTATCAAAAGTTTACTTTATAGTGAAAAAACAATCTCATAGTCTTTAAACCAATCCAAGTCTTTGCCAGTTAAATCAGTCCAGTGATACAAAAATCTTCTTACCACACAAACAGTAGTTGGTTAGAATAACAAACTCATTCTGGTTCACAAACCACGATGGTAGCAGATCCATCCAACCGATGATAGCACAATGGTTGCAACTCCACAGACTATGGTAGCTTATCATCAACTGAATGCTTTACAGTACCTTCCTTAAATACGTTCACAACTAATTACAGCATGATTCACCATTATAATGAATCAGCAGGAAAACCTTAAAGTCACACAATATATATTCACATTAAAGTTACAGTACACATATATTGCCTGCACAACTTGTTAGGCTCAAACCATATCCTAACAGTTAGTGTAGAACAGGTGTCAAACTCAATTTCAATGAGGGCCGCATCAAGGTTGTGTTTGACCTTGGAGGGCCATGGTGGGTGCGACTGTGGTGGGTGTGGCCGTGGTGGGCATGGCCAGCTCGACATCACTCATGTCAGGGGTGTCTGTGGCAGTCTGAGCACTCTGCCAGTAAAAATGGGCTCCCGAGCTCCGTTTTCAGCTGCCACTGCCTCCTGCAACCCTCTGACAGAAGAAATGGAGCTCAGGGCGATCCTTCACTGTTTCCAAAGTGGCCCCACGGACCAGATCTAAGTACCTCGCAGGCTGGATCCCGTTCCTGGGCCTTGTTTATGTTTTACGTTTATGTTTTATTAAATTTATATACCGCCCTACTCCCGAAGGACTCAGGGCGGTGAACAGGCACAGAATAAAATACATAAATACAAAAGTTAGAAACATAATTAAAACCAAATTAAATAATTTAGCCCAAGACAATTAAAAATCCCAATAATTTAAAACAAACTAAAATTTCAATTGTAAAAATTTAAAAGAAAGGGGAGAAAATTAGGCCAGGCCGGCTTGCTGGAATAGGAGGGTCTTAAGAGCATGGTGGAAAGTGTGCAGATCTGGGATCCTCCATATCTCCGGGGGGAGCTCATTCCAGATAGTCCTTGACTTTGAGATCCCTAGCATCAGGCCTAGAAGCCATCTTTTGCCTTGGGCCTTCATGCCTGCCACAATTAGTACTGTGGGAAACTGGGAGGGGGGATTGTATGGAGCAAGGGTGATATGTAGTCATAATAACATTCCTTTCTCAGAGAGTCAAGGACATCTTGCTTTGCCCCGGGAGGGGTGTGACTGGGAGGTATCTCCAGAATGGACAGTGCTTTGATTGGACCACGTGATGGACATGTGGGTGCTGGGCAGGGACTTGGACTTTCCTTTGGGTGGGGAAAACATGGAAGCTCTCAGATTTGGGTTTTCCCACATGTGCCAATATGACATCTCTAATAACATGGAGCTTTGAGGAACTTCAAGCCTTGGAGTCTTTTTTCGTTGAGGGTGTTAATTGGAATCCTGACACCTGGTATAGAACATGGGCTTAGTTTATTGGTAGCAAGTTATTAGCAATAACTTATTGTCATTAAGGTTTCACTCCATTTGTTCAAAAATATTGGAACGTCGATATAGGAGGGGGGGGAGTAGATAACATGAAAATTGTTTGGTAAACTGAAGAGAAACATCACAGTACTTACTCTCCGTAATGGGATTTGAGGGGAAATAGAAAGAAAGGTGCTTTTCGAGAATTATTTGTTAGCAGGCTTAGAATAATGTTGCAATTCTTTCTCAGAGAAAAGAGTAAAATATTACTAATAGTACATCCAATTTTGCTGATGTATCTACAAATGTGAAGTCCTCACATAAATTACACTTTAGAATGCAGCCTTTATATTGTTGCAATTCAGATAAACGGAATGGGCAATTTATGTCCATATAAAGGCTCTTGATTATTTGCCACAGTTGTTGTCTTGTGCATCAATACCTCATTTTTTAATATATTTCCTTCTTGGAATTAAAACAAGGAGAGAATTGTATTAAAGCAGCCGCCAATGTGCTTTTTTATTATTATTATATTTATTTATTTATTTATTTATTTATTTTATTTGATTTCTATACCGCCCTACTCCAAACAATAAAACACATACATACAAAATTTAAAAGTAGAATAAAATCAAATTAAATAATTTTGGCTTCCATCTATACAGTACTACCTTTACTTAGTGCTACTGTATCTGGATTGCCAAAAATTCAGAGAACCACTAGATGGCAGCATTAGACTTTTACATCTCCTTGTTGCCCTCTAGTGATAATACAGATTTTTGCTATCCAACAATTGTAATTCTAGTAGGACACCTGCCTTTCTACTTTCCAAAATGAATTTACAATCTTCCTTCCTTTCTTCATGATTAAAACAAAAATAAAAATGTGTACACCCCACCTGCTATCCTAGTCACAGAGTCCATACTTTTAATTTGCATAGGATAGGATAGGATAGGATAGGATAGGATAGGATAGGATGGGATGGGATGGGATGGGATGGGATGGAATGGAATGGAATGGAATGGAATGGAATGGAATGGAATGGAATAGAATAGAATAGAATAGAATAGAATAGAATAGAATAGAATAGAATATAGAATTGTAGGATAGAGTAGAGTAGAGTAGAGTAGAGTAGAGTAGAGTAGAGTAGAGTAGAATAGAATAGAATAGAATAGAATAGAATAGAATAGAATAGAATAGAGAGTTGTAGGGTAGGGTAGAGTAGAGTAGAGTAGAATAGAGTAGAGTAGCATAGCATAACATAGCATAGAATAGCATAGAATAGAATAGAATATAGAATTGTAGGGTAGAGTAGAGTAGAGTAGAGTAGAGTGGAGTGGAATGGAATGGAATGGAATGGAATAGAATAGAATAGAATAGAATAGAATAGAATAGAATAGAATAGAATAGAATAGAATATAGAATTGTAGGGTAGGGTAGGGTAGGGTAGGGTAGGGTAGAGTAGAGTAGAGTAGAGTAGAGTAGAGTAGAGTAGAGTAGAATAGAATAGAATAGAATAGAATAGAATAGAATAGAATAGAATAGAATAGAATAGAATAGAATAGAATATAGAATTGTAGGATAGAGTAGAGTAGAGTAGAGTAGAGTAGAGTAGAGTAGAGTAGAGTAGAGTAGAATAGAATAGAATAGAATAGAATAGAATAGAATAGAATAGAATAGAATAGAATAGAGAGTTGTAGGGTAGGGTAGAGTAGAGTAGAGTAGAATAGAGTAGAGTAGCATAGCATAACATAGCATAGAATAGCATAGAATAGAATAGAATATAGAATTGTAGGGTAGAGTAGAGTAGAGTGGAGTGGAGTGGAGTGGAATGGAATGGAATGGAATGGAATGGAATGGAATAGAATAGAATAGAATAGAATAGAATAGAATAGAATAGAATAGAATAGAATAGAATAGAATAGAATAGAATATAGAATTGTAGGGTAGGGTAGGGTAGGGTAGAGTAGAGTAGAGTAGAGTAGAGTAGAGTAGAGTAGAGTAGAGTAGAGTAGAGTAGAGTAGAATAGAATAGAATAGAATAGAATAGAATAGAATAGAATAGAATAGAATAGAATAGAATAACAGAGTTGGAAGGGACCTTGGAGGTCTTCTAGTCCAGCCCCCTGCTCAAGCAGGAGAACCTATAATATTTCAGATAAGTGACTGTCTAGACTCTTCTTAAAAAACATCCAGTGATGGAGCATCCATGATTTCTGGAGGCAGGCTGTTCCACTGGTTAATTGACTTCACTGTTAGGAAGTTTCTACATAATTTAATTTATGTAGGCATCCCATCTGGCTTTTTGCAGTCCAGATACTGAAACTCTACAATTTTGTACTCGTCTCTAGTTGTTTGCAAAACATTTCTCAAGAACTCGTTGTATACTAGGAAAACCTAAATTGTAGGATTCTTCCCTAAGCTGAAGTGACCCGAAGAAGAGTTGGATGGTGGAGATGAGGTAGTTGTCAATCTCTTTGATAGGAATCCAAACACAGAGAAATTTATGGGGTTCTTGGGGGTCTCTGAGCTTGGTGGTTTCCAGGCAGACGTTTCATTGCCAAACTAGAAAATATCAGCAGTGCTAGCACCAAGCTCAGAGAGCATCGAGGACTCTACAGTTCAACTCTGAGCTGCAAATATTCTCTTCTGAAATCTACAGAAATGTAGCTTCTGTTCGCTGGAACACAAGTTTCAGTATCACAAAAAAGTTAGTCCTGGTTAATACAGGCTGTTTTCTAAGGACTCCTAGGCAGTGGTGAAATCCAAATTTTTTTAGTACCAGTTCTGTGGCATGGCTTGGTGGGCGTGGTGTGGCTTGGTGGGCGCGGCAGGGGAAGGATACTGCAAAATCCACATTCCCACCCCACTCTGGGACCAGCCAGAGGTGGTATTTGCCGGTTCTCCGAACTACTCAAAATTTCTGCTATCGGTTCTCCGAACTGCTCAAAATTTCCACTACCGGTTCTCCAGAACCTGTCAGAACCCTGCTGGATTTCACCCCTGCTCCTAGGAAATTGGGATTTTAGGAATTTGCACGCAACATTATGCAACTAGCCATTGATTGACACAATCATGGTCAGTCAATTACGAAAGGCAGCTTTGCTTTGGATGGCTTACATCCTACAACGGTACCCTCCAACAACCACAGCTGCCTATCCCAGGTTCTTGAGAAGGACTCAATAGATGGATAAAAAAAAAAAAAGCCAAATCCAGTCTCCACGTCCGGCTGGCTGTGTAACCAACCATAATAATAGCGATAACAATGCCTCTGTACAGAGAGGCTGGGAGAAATCGCCTCACCAAAAATCATTTGGCTCAGAATTGTTCCATTCGATGAATTTTCCTCCGCGGGCCCAAGAAAGGAGCAAGCGGCGTGGCAGACGAAAGAGACTCAGCAGCAATATCAATAGAATGGGGGAGACTGATTAAGGGACACGATCCAGCAAAATGGCCTCTTCATTGCAGCCTACTGTTTGCAGAATTGTGCACTTGCCGAACACCAGCCTCAATCAACTGGCTGTGTAAGAATTCAATCAGTGCTAATCTAACACAATACACCACCTGCTCCCTGGCTGATTTCTAGTGTTCTTCAATCAAAAAAAAAAAAAAAGTGTGTGTCGGGGGGAGGAAAGCAAAGGATTATCTTGCCAGCAGTGTAAGCAGGCCTGAAAAATTCAAGAACCCAGAGCCTCTAGTTTTTGTGCGAGTGCACACTTTACAAATAAATCCGCTCCGGTCTGCGATGGAAAAGAGGGGTGTAGGAAAGAAATGCAAGAAGACAGGAGGAGATGCAGTGTTTCTCATTTTCACCGAAGATTAATTAAAATGTGTTAACTACAGGTGTCTGCTGGGAAATGGGAAGGCAAGTGATGCCATGTGAATCACAGGGACTCCCAGCAGACAGCTACGGAGTTCACATCAGGATGCAGGACACATACATCAAGTATTTCACAATAAAAGGTGCCTTCCTTTTTCCAAATGTTGTACGTTGAATTCTACATGGGGCTACCCTTGAAGAGTATCTGAAGCTACAGCCGGAGCAGAACGTAATCATGTGGACAGTTCTTGGGGCCCCTACGCTGACCCATGTTATGCCACTGTTTTGCAAGCTGTACTGGTTGCCAGTTTGCTTCTGGGTCCAATTCAAAAGTATTCGTTCTTATCTTTAAAGCCCTCCATGCTTTGGATCCAGGGTATCTGAGGAGCTGGCTCATCCCTTTGGGATTGGTCCATTCCACCTGCACTGGGAGAAGGGGTATGCTGTGGACTCCATCAGCCAAGTGTTGTGGTCTGCCAGCAGCTTGCAGAGCTGGCAGCGGAGTCGGACAGTGGGGAGGCTGGGGAGGAACATGGGCTAGTCCTGGAGTCTGGGGAAGGCCCAGACAAGGGCTCTGTGTTGGAGACAGAGATGGGGCCAGGACCATCTGGGAGTGATGTGCGGACTCCGGAGCCTCCAGAGTTGGACAGCAGAGAGGCAGAGGAACAGGAGGAGCCTGTTCCTAGTGCATGCATGAACAGAGTTACCAGAAGGCAAGAGCAGCTAAAGCAAAAGGGACAATTCGGGAGTAAGGCCAGGAGATGATTGGCCCCTCCCATAAGGCTTAAAAGAGAATCAATAGCACTTGGGCCCTTTTGCAGGAAAGCAATGTTGCTAACTCTGTTTCCGGTCGGCATCTCTTGTTTGTTTCTGAACTTCGTGGGGCTTTGCCAAGTAAGGCCTTTGGCAGGGTGTCAAAGAAGATAAAGGTTGGTGATTATCCTGAAAGACTTCTTCTGAAGGACTTGTTTTGCAACTAATTGGGACTCAGCTGGGAATGAACCTAATTCTCAGCTGTTACAATAAAATAGGTTTGTTTGGGACTAATTGTGTATTGCAATTACTCAGTAAGCCTAGGTCACAACACCAAGGAATTATGGCTGATAGGGTCTTTTCTGCCGTGGCTCCTCTGGAACATCATGGTCCCTGAGATGAGATCTACCCCAACCCTCCTGGCCTTCTGAAATAGCAATAGCAACAGCACTTAGACTTATATACCGATCCTGACTAGTTCAAGGTTGACTCAGCCTTCCCTCCTTCCGAGGACAGTAAAATAAGAACCCAGAATGTTGGGGGACAATATGCTGACTCTGTAAACCGCTTAGAGAGGGCTATAAAGTACTGTGAAGCGGTATATAAGTCTAAGTGCTATTGCTCTCATGTTCAAGGATTTTCACTTGGCTATCTTAGTAAAATGGGCCAATCAACCATTGAAGTTCAGAAGGCTGGTAAGCTTGGCTGCAGCCTTAAGGTGAACATAAGGAACTCAGAAATATGCATGAACTACCTATGCTGTCCCTGATACCTCTTGGGCCACATCCAAAGGATGTGCTGGGAACCGAGAGATGGGCAGGAAATAAATGTGAGAAGCAAAATTGAATAGACCAAAAAAAAAAAAAAAAGCACGCAGGGAGGGTTATACAATCTGGCCTCATTTACCTTGCCAAACTCCAATGCTTGCTTCAGGCTGAAACACAGGGGATCTTCTAGTTGAGGATAGATAGGTTGACAAATTGTGCCCAGCCATATTGTGCTTTGTTTGATTTTGGCTTAGTGAAACTACAGACCACTGTTTTCAATTAGGGAACTTAGCATGTGATGCAATCCCTCATTGAAATCAATAGGACTTGGGTCGGAAGGTGCATAATTGCTGCCAAGGCATAATTTTCTCATTTGCTGTATTATCCGCTCATACAGGCCAGGGGTGAAATCCAGCAGGTTCTGACAGGTTCTGGCGAACTGGTAGCGGAAATTTTGAGTAGTTCGGAGAACCGGCAAATACCACCTCTGGCTGGCCCCCGAGTGGGGTGGGAATGGAGATTTTGCAATATCCTTCCCCTGGAGTGGGAAGGGAATGGGGATTTTGCAGTAGCCTTCCCCCGGAGTGGGGTGGGAATGGGGATTTTGCAATATCCTTCCCCTGCCACGCTGTGTTACTATTATCCTTGTCATCTTTCCTATTACCTTCTCCTATTGATACCTTTATCACTTTATTGTTTGTATGTAAATTGAGAGCTTCTGCATCGGAGACAAATTCCTTGTGTGTCCAATCACAATTGGCCAAATAAAGTATTCTATTCTATTCTATTCTATTCTATTCTATTCTATTCTATTCTACTCTACTCTACTCTACTCTACTCTACTCTACTCTACTCTACTCTACTCTACTCTACTCTACTCCACTCCACTCCACTCCACTCCACTCCACTCCACTCCACTCCACTCCACTCCCTTGTCTTATTCCATTCCATTCCATTCCATTCCATTCCATTCCATTCCTTGTCTTATTCTATTCTATTCTATTCTATTCTATTCTATTCTATTCTATTCTATTCTATTCTATTCTATTCTATTCCATTCCATTCCATTCCATTCCATTCCACTCCACTCCACTCCCTTGTCTTATTCCATTCCATTCCATTCCTTGTCATATTCTATTCTATTCTATTCTATTCTATTCTATTCTATTCTATTCTATTCTATTCTATTCTATTCTATTCCATTCCATTCCATTCCATTCCATTCCACTCCTTGTCCTGTCCTGTTCTGTTCTGTTCTGTTCTGTTCTGTTCTGTTCTATTCTATTCTATTCTATTCTATTCTATTCTATTCCATTCCATTCCATTCCATTCCACTCCTTGTCCTATTCTGTTCTGTTCTGTTCTGTTCTGTTCTGTTCTGTTCTGTTCTATTCTATTCTATTCTATTCTATTCTATTCTATTCTATTCTATTCTATTCTATTCTATTCCATTCCATTCCATTCCATTCCATTCCATTCCATTCCATTCCATTCTCCACTCCATCTTTTCTAAATATTTGCCTCCTTGTCCATTTCCTTCCACAACCCCCAAGAATTATAATTCAAAAGGAGGGATTGTTGTAGTTGTGATTTGTGAAGGCCATTGCGTGACACTCATTTTAAATGACGTATTTGTAGGCATCATATTAAGTTGGCCCTAAATAAGATTTAACTGAAGCATCCAATTCCGACCCATATCCAATTATTGCCAAAAACGTTGTTTGTGCTAGGATCCCAAGTTCCAATCTCTGTAACTCCTAAATGAGCTGGAGAAATTATCATGGGAATAAGCCTCAGGCTCTTGGCAGCTTGCCCAGGAGGATTATTATACAACAGGTTGGATTCTGTTGTAATTATCTCCTAAACAGCTGGGTTAGCTGGATAAACTCTCTGTATCTTAATACACAGTGCAAGGACAGCCATGGAGAATTGAGCTGCAACTATAGATTTTTTGAGCAGATAGACAAAAGTGGACAGCTAAGGTAGAAGTTTTCTCAAGCTTTAAAAGTTGGGAGCAATGTCCAGGCTCTACTCTAGGCCTTTAAAAAAGAAAAAAAAGAGCCTTGGTAGTACAGTGGTCTAAAACACCCTGTTATTAAGCTGGTTATTAACACCAGCTGTCTGCAATTACTGTAAATTTGAATCTCACCAGGCTCAAGGTTGACTCAGCCTTCCATCCTTTCTAAGGTAGGTAAATTGAGGACCCAGATTGTGGGGGCAATAAGCTGACTTTGTATAAATATACAAAAGGATGAAGGCTATTGCTGAGCACATTGTAAGCCGCCCTGAGTCTCTGGAGAAGGGCGGCATATAAATCATTTTTTTAAAAAAAAATGATCTATAACAGCAAAATACATACTTCTCTATAGTACAACACCCAGATGAGCATAGATTAGCATCATCAGACCAACAATCAATAAATAAACAATACCCCAATCAAGGAACTTCCAAACAAGTTAATGGTAAACAACCCAACCGAAGAACTTCTAAGGCCACTCTCACCAACATGGACAGAACAAGCCACTAGAATATAAATTGAGAGCAAACCCTACTCCTTACTAGCACTGATGATTTACCTAGTTAGGATAACGAAATGTCTGCAAGAAAACAACCAAGCTCAAAGAGCATTAAGAATCTTCCATCATATATTTTTTTTTTATCAGAATCCATGCCAAGCGTTCTTTTTGGGCCCAATAAAGGAGACTATTTGTAGCTCAAAGTTGAAATGAAGGGTCCTTGGTGCTCTCTCTGAGTTTGGTTGTTTTCTTGAAGCTGTTTCATGACGCAAGTATTAGTGCGAGAAAGGATTGGGGTTGGAGGAGGAGGAAGAGGGGGAGGGGGAGGAGGAGGAGGAGGAGGAGGAGGAGAAGAAGAAGAAGAAGAAGAAGAAGAAGAAGAAGAAGAAGAAGAAGAAGAAGAAGAAGAAGAAGAAGAAGAAGAAGAAGGGGGGAGGAGGAGGAGGAGGAGGAGGAGGAGGAGGAGGAGGAGGAGGAGGAGGAGGAGGAGGAGGAGGAGAAGAAGAAGAAGAAGAAGAAGAAGAAGAAGAAGAAGAAGAAGAAGAAGAAGAAGAAGAAGAAGAAGAAGAAGAAGAAGAAGAAGAGAGGAGGAGGAAAGGAGGAGGAGGAGGAGGAGGAGAAGGAGAAGGAGAAGGAGAAGGACTACTACTACTCTCTGAGCTTGCAGACATTCCATTACCCATCTAGGGAACATCTTCAGCGCTAATGAAACATCTACAAGAAAACAACAAAGTTCAGAAAGCACCAAGGAGTCAGTGCCTGACTCAATAATTACCACCACAACAAACAAAACATCACAGGTCACACTTGCCATTTGGACCATCTTCTCAATAAAAAAAAAAAAAAGCTAAAAAGAATGGGGTTGAATCTAATGAAAGGTCCATCAGCAGTGGCTCACCAGATGCGACGGAATTAACGCTAGCAAGATATAAGCACAACAGGATATTCCCAGTGGGTTGAACCTGAAAACTTTTCTGGGCGTAAACAATATCTTTAGTCAGGTGTTAATGAAATACAGTTTATAAATATATTCATATTTGTCTTCAAATGTGTTAAACCAGGAGGAGATAAGAAGCTAGCAGATTTGTTTATATAAAATCAGTTAGCCTTAGTGTTAAGTTTTGGGAGGCTTAGCAGGAGATGCAAACCCATCCTGTCCTTTAATAAACACGTTACCTGGGTAGTACGGATTAAACCACAGTGAAAAAGAAGAAGTCCATATGATAAAATGGGCACAAAATATTGGAGAACCAATAATGATGGAAACATGGGAAAAGATATGGGTTAGAAATGTAAGATTTACACAAGCCCAAAACTTAAGAGAGAACTTTTATAAAATGTTTTATAGATGGCATTTAGATCCAAAAAAACTAGCCTATATGTATCCAAACTTACAACCCAAGTGTTGGCGATGCGAGTGTGAAGATGCTATGGATTTTCACATATGGTGGACATGTAAAAAAAAATTAAGGCTTTTTGGATAAAAATATGGTGGATTATCCAAAATATTTTAAAGAAAAAGATTAAATTTACACCACAGTTTTTGACTAAGACTAAGAGACTAAGTTGGTTTTGAATTTAATAACAGCTGCCAGGTTACTGGTGGCACAGTATTGGAAGAAGGAAGATCCACCTACTATTGAGGAATGGACACTAAAAGTTGTGCATTTGGCAGAGATGGCAAACATTTCATCATATCTTAAAGACCATTCAAACAAAAGATACATATCGGAATGGAGAAGATGGATCGACTATATTCAAAACAAGTATCAGACTAAGAAGATTCATATAGCTTATGAATGAAACATTTTCAATCTTTAGTTTATGTTTATAGGGTTTTGAGCTATAAGGAGTTAAAGACCTGGAGAATATGAATGCAATAATTTGTTAGCATATTTTAGTTTTATGTTTGTGAATGTTATACCCTGTGCTTGTTCTGGGAAGTCTAGGGAGGGGGTGGGGGGAAGGGGGAGGGGGAAAGGATGGGTGGGAGGGCAAGGGGGGAGGGATGGGATGAAGGGGGAAGGTGGGGAGAAAATGTTTGTATTTCCTATAAAACTTTTCAAAAGAAGAAGAAGAAGAAGAAGAAGAAGAAGAAGAAGAAGAAGAAGAAGAAGAAGAAGAAGAAGAAGAAGAAGAAGAAGAAGAAGAAGAAGAAGAAGAAGAAGAAGAAGAAGAAGAAGAAGAAGAAGTAGTAGTAGTCATTCCACTTCTGGTTTTCTTCTGCCAGCTAACAAACTTATTCCTTGGACAAACAGCTCCAAAATACCAGCGTTCCAATATTTGAGGGCTGCCCTGAAGAAGACGGGGTCAACCTATTTTCCAAAGCACCAGAAGGCAGAACAAGAAGCAATGCATGAAAACTAACCAAGGAGAGAAAAAACCTGGAATTAAGAAGAAACTTCCTAATGGTGAGAACAATTGACCAGTGCCTTCAGAAGTTGTGGGTGGCTCCATCACTGGAGGCTTTTAAAAAGAGACTGAGCAGCCACTGAGCAGTCCGGAATGCTATAGGGCAGTGATGGCTAACTTTTTGCCGTGGCGTGCCAAAAGTGGGGGGAACATGGGGAGGGGGTTGCCCGTGCTGTGCCCACACCCATAATTCAATGCCCCCCCATGCCCCGCACGTGCAACCCCTCCGCACTCCCCCCGCTTTTGGCATATGACGGCAATAAAGTTACCGTTGCACCCTTTAGGCCCGTTTTTTCGCCCTCCCCAGGCTCCAGAGCCTTTCTAGGAGCTTGGGGGAGGACAAAAACAAGAGTCCTGGTGGCTCAGCAGACTAAAAGCATTGTGATTAACACTAGCTGTCTGCAATTACTGTAAGTTCGAATCTCATCAGGCTCAAGGTTGACTCAGCCTTCCATCCTTTCTAAGATAAGTAAAATGAGGACCCAGTTTGTGGGGGCAATAAGCTGACTTTGTATAAATATACAAAAGGATGAAGGCTATTGCTTAACGCATTGTAAGCCGCCCTGAGTCTTCGGAGAAGGGTGGCATATAAATCAAATTTTTTTTTTAAAAAAAACTGGCTTTCCCTACCCCACCCCCCGGAAGCCAGAAAAACCCCATTTCTCGACTTCCGGTGGGCCCACAAGGCCCGAAAATCAGCTGGCCGGTGCATGCGTGCACGCTGGAGCTGAGCTATGGCAATGCTCGTGTGCTCACAGATATGGCTCCGCGTGCCATCTGTGGCATGCGTGCCATAGGTTTGCCATCACAGGTATAGGGCTATGATGGTGAACTTGTGCCACAGGTGGCACAAGGAGCCATCTCTGCGGACACGCAAGCCATTGCCCTAGGTCACCTCCACCGTGCATGTGCGCATGTGCCAGCCAGCTGATTTTCAGCTGGTCCTGCCCACGCTGCCCCTTCCCTTCCAGGAGCCTCCACGCAGCCCATTTTGGATGCCAGGTAAGTACAGGGCTCATGCGGAGGCTCTGGGAGGGTGAAAAACGGGCCTCCCAGAAGTCCAAAAATGGACCATTTCCGGCCTCCGGAGTGCTGAGGGAGGCTGTTTTCGCCCTCCCCAGGCTCCAGGAAAGCCTCCGGAACCTGGGGAGGGTGAAAAACAGGCCTAATACATCTACCTGAAGTCTGAAAATGGGCCGCTTTCGGCCTCCGGTGGCTTCAGGGAGGCCAGCTAGGCCCAAAACGGGGGTTGGGGTGTCATGCACGCATGCATAGGGGGTTGTGCACACATGCGCAGGGGGCAGTGCAGTGCAGGGGGATTGCATTATGGGTGTGGGCATGCACCCACGCAACCACCCCGTACTCCCCTTGCTTTTAGCACATGATGGCAAAAAGGTTTGCCATCACTGGTATAGGGTCTCCTGCTTGAGCAGGAGGTTGGACTAGAAGACCTCCAAGGTCCCTTCCAACTCTATTATTCTGTTAAAATAGATAGAGCCCAGGTGGCGCAGTGGTTAGGGTGCAGTACTGCAGCTACTTCAGCTGACTGCTAGTTCAGCAGGTCAGCAGATCAAATCTCACCGGCTCAAGGTTGACTCAGCCTTCCATCCTTCCGAGGTAGGTAAAATGAGGACCCAGATTGTTAGGGGACAATATGATATTTAGTATACTGTCTTTGGTGTAAGCCGCCCAGAGTCCTCGGAGAGTGGGCGGAATAGAAATATGAATAATAATTAAAAAAAAAATGATTAAAAAAATGCTTCTGCTATTTAGCTGGGTTTAATTAAAAGCATAAACTCTGCACTATGCAAACCTGAAAATCTTCTAGATGAGCCAGGAAAAAAAAAAAAAGTGTGAGAACAAAGTAAACATTTACCTTCTGTTATTTTGTCAAAATGTGGGCGCAAACTGTCAGCTATTCTCAGAAGTAGCAATGGAATAGGATAGGGAGAAATGGCATAACGGCTCTTGAAAAGTCAGTCTTAGTCAAACTCAAGAGTTCCATTTTTTTTCTTTCGATTATCTACCAGCATAAAAAATCACATTAGGATGGTAAAAATTTACAACGGCTCCAATCTCAACAATCTAGCTTGTAAACTGCGGGAAAATAGCTATAAATTAGAATTACTCACTCAAAGCTGTAAAATCCGTATGTATGTAAACATTATAATTAAGTTGACAATTATGGAAACTCCAGTATAATATAGGGCAGTATAAAATAGTGTGATATAAATGTTAACATAGAAAAAGCTATGGAAAAAAAATAATTTAGGATTATTATCCTAAATCTGTTTGCTGATGCAGAAATAGCAAGTACATATTAGTATGTAAAAGTAAAAAGTTGAGGCTGTAATGTCACTATCTTATTCCACTGTGCTAAAAAGATAAAAGCTAAAAATGTTTTTTCTTTTCTTTTTTCTCCTTTACCCCATCCTTCTTTCTCTTCCCTCTTTCCTCTTCCATTTTCCGCTATTTTCCCTTCCTTTTATACTTTGATAAACTAAATAAAATTATTATTAAAAAAATTACTAGCTCAAACCTATAAAAAAAACAAATCTACATTACAGCTACATGTAAAGTATAATATTGATATCAAAGTTATGTAAACATTGCTTTTAATATGTTTGCACATGAACAGAATATAGTTCAGTGTAAAAGGTTTCCCCTATCCAGTTGTGTCCAACTCTAGGGGGCGCTGTTCATCTCCATTTCTTAGCCATGGGAGCCAATCTTGTCCAAAGATATTTTCCACGGTCATGTGGCCAATATGACTGTAAGCCAAGGCGCATCGAATGCTGTTACCTTCCCATCAAAGTGGTACTTATTTATCTACTTGCATTTGCATGCTTTCAAACTGTTAGGTGGGCAGGAGCTCGGAGAAGGAATTGGGAGTGCATCCCATCATGTGGCGCTTGCAGAGGTGGGATTCACTTACCTTCCCTACCAGTTCATAAATGTGAGTGCACTTACACAGTGCTTGCACGTTACGTCTGGGCGGGTGGGCAGAGCCTCCCATAGTCGCTACTACCGGTTCGCCCCAAACCGGACAGAACCAAACCGTCTGAATTCCACCTCTGGGTGTTTGGGTCTCGAACCCAAGCTATCAGTCCAACTGACAAACTCAGTATGCTTAACCACTAAACCAAAACACACTTCCCCAATTTAAAGTACCATATTTTTCGGAGTATAAGATGCACCAGAGTATAAGATGCACTTTAGTTTTTGGAGAGGAAAATAAGAAAAAAGCTGATTGGCAGGTGGATTGGCCTCCTGGAATACCCCCAATCAGCTGTTCCCAGAGATGAATTTTAGCAACAGGTTCCTTGGTTGTGAGCTCTGTGCCTTGCTTTTTTTTTTTTTTTTTTTTTTTGCTTTTTTTTCTGCCTCTGAAACTTCTGAAACTTTGTTTCAGAAAAAAACTTTTTTTCCTGCCTCTGAAAGCCTCCGAAACAGAGCTTCAGGAAAAAAAGCCTCTGAAGCTCTGTATGGGGGGGCTTCTTTTCTGATGCTTTTTTCAGCCTCTGAAACCTCCATTTGAGAAGCTGGGGGGGGGGCTACATTCGGAGTATAAGACGCACCCAGATTTTCACCCTCTTTTAGGGGGGGGAAAGGTACATCTTATAGTCCGAAAAATACGGTAGTGTGATATAAAGGTTAACTATACAGAAAATGATTTCAGTTCCTGACTAAACAACGTGAGAAAAGTCTTATTAATATATGAACAAGGTCTTCTTCTGATTGAATAGCCTTAGTGAGTAGACAAAAATCCAAAGCCAGGGCTTTGGGCAAGAAAGTTTATTTCAACCAACGTTTCTTAACTTTGGCTACTTTAAGATGTATTGTCAGGGTAATGAAGATTTAAAGCTGACCAGCCCCTTTAAGACTGAGGATGAGTTAGCAGGGTTATTGCCCTTTAAGAAGCTGTCTATATAAGGGAGGCCATTAGAGGGCGTCTCTCTCTCTCTCTCCTCATGTATCTGCATTGTAGTTCTCCATGTAGAGTTGAAGAAGACTGATTGCTTGTCTGGTATGTGCCTACCACGTGTATGTTTGTATATATAAGTCTTGTATATAAACCACTGTTTGTAATGACAAAACCTCTGTGTGCTGTATTTTGTTCCTGGGTTGTCTCAAAATAGTAGTTACGCTGTAAACACTCTGATGTGTATGGACTTCAACTCCTGATCGGAAAACCAGGAATGCTGATGGGCCACAGGAAGATCCACTGAGAAATCAGTGACCTGGTGACTATCTGCTGCTGTTATTTTTCCTCATCCTTTGCTACTCATTTGAGAAGGAGACTCTATTTACTACCTCTTTCCTGAACTGAGCAGTTATCTTTCCAAGACTTTTACTGGAAGAACTGTTCATTTAACTTGCAAATCGAGACAATATGAATTTCCTGGGTAATCTCACCATAGATGAACTAGATGTAAGTCCACGCAAATGAGCAAGTTCATCTAATTAGGGTATTTATTTGTTTGAGTTGTACATGAATATACCAAATTGCATTATCAGATCATAGTTGCTTTTCTGATTTATTCTCCCTTTGTTCGTCAGAACTTCCTACATCCAAGCAATTAACCTCTCAGAGAGCCAAGTGAAGGCATAATTATCTTCATTTGTCTAAACGTCACTAAAATGGCCAGCTTTCAATTAACCTTCTGGGAATGGAATAGAGTTGGAGTGTTATAGTGACCCGTTTTGAACCTTACTGTATGCTTTATATATCTATATCTATATATTTATATTAAAACATCAAAGGAAATTGAAATATTTATATGAAGATAGAAGATGGCTGAATAGCTTTTTATATAGGTAACAAGGTTTGAAGGAAAGAAATCAACCAGCTGTGGGAATATTTTAATATTACTTGGCACTTCTGCCAGGGATATAAACATAATTTTATTTTTTATGAATTAATATCTTTAAGTATTGCCTTTTCGTCTTCTCCACCCACACCTGTGTTTACAATCTCGAAAAAAAAGCACAGTTGGCAATTGCCTTTCCTTCTTAAGAAAAGAAGAGGAAAAAAAACCCTTTTTGTTTTGACAATTGGCACAAGGAATCCGTGAAAGAAATGTATTGAAATCATGATATTAAAACCGACGTGACGATGAAGTAATGTTATAGGGGAGCCAATCTCCAGAGGTGGTAACCTAAACTTAGACTCCGAATATCTTCCGCTGTAAAATTACAGTTCCAATGTCTGTCTTTATTAAAGGTTTGCAATAAAGTTTTATCAAAAGCAGCAGAATCTGCAGAAGGGGTCAAAAACGTGAAGAACGTAGCTGCAATCAGGCAGTTCAAATCCCCACGTCTTTTATCCATGCGGTAGGTTTCCAATCATATGTCCCAAAGGTGCTTTTTCAAGAGACAATTGGACTTACTGGTTTTTCTTTCTGGAAAAAGCAGGAAGTCCAGTTGCCTCTTGAAAAAGTACCTTTGGGATAACCACAACCTGGATGACTGAGAATCTCCAAAGACATTTTCAATCACATCTTTATGGAAGCCATCTGACTATGTTAAACCCCATATATACGCCTCTGATTGTAAGCACATACAATGTGTGTGTCAAGGTTCTGACTAATGAACCCAAGGAAATCAGAACTCCGAGACTAGAATCCTCCTCAAAGAACTTCTTTATTGA
Source organism: Pituophis catenifer annectens (assembly GCF_029215685.1). NCBI lineage: Eukaryota > Metazoa > Chordata > Lepidosauria > Squamata > Colubridae > Pituophis > Pituophis catenifer. Next base: position 19,699,385 of record NW_027256892.1, read on the forward strand.
GTACATCATATCGGCACTGCTTTAAAGGAAAACCAACTCTAAATTTCTCCCGCGGTCATGTTGGCTAATTGGGTCAATTAGCAGGCTCTCCAGGCAATCCTTCCCTGACCTTATCCATTAGAGATAACCTTGGTTCCCAAGAGAAAGCTCTCTGTTTTGTCTAGTAAGGCATTCCAACCTCCTTCCCCCCCACTTCCCCATCTATGTGGCAACTGAGGAAGAGGAAAATGGCTACTGCCAGGTTTGGTTCGAAGTTGACAGTGTGAATGTAGCAAACATGTTAGGAAATGAGTATTACCTACCTTGTTGGGTTGGCAATATATAAACCATCAATATAGCTTTAAGACTGCTGTATTGCATCATACTGAGTCCTGATTGGTTAGCTCTGTAGCCAATCTCCTTAAGAGGGAGCTAGAAACATGGTTTGTTTCTCTGTTGTTCTTGCTCTCTGATATCTCTGTATGCTACTGTTTGCAAATCCAGAAGAACTTTTTATTGTGAATGACTATGATGACTGGTAAGAAGACTTTGTTATTGGATTATCCCTGTTGTTTTGCTATCTCCTGCTTTATGTGTATGACCTGGACTGTTTATTGGACTGTGCCTTACTATTTTCTGTAAGTAAACACAACTCAGTGCATCTCTGTGTTGACTGTGTTTAATCATACCTACTCTCAATCGCTTTCATGCACACACCCTTGCTATTCAAGGGTTACTCTGCGAATTCCTTAACAAAACACATGTCATGAATACAGATATACATATGTAGCATTAGTGGTTGGACTTATATACCACTACACAGTACTTTAAAGCAGGGTCCCGCAACCCGAGCTGTAGACTGTTTGGAACTGGGCTATCAAAGTGGCAGGTAAGTGTGCAAAGCTTCATTTCCACATGTGGGGGATTTAGGATGTGCAAAACTATTTTCCCCCACCGCTGAAATTGCCGAATCTGCCACCGATCTGTAGAACCAAAAAAAGTTGGGGACCCTGCTTTGCATCGCTCTCTGAGCGGTTGACGCACATACATAAACATACAAGCAGTCCTCAACGCATAACCACAACTGAGCCCCAAATTTAGGTGGCTGAGTGAGAAATTTGTTAAGTGAGTTTTGCTCCATTTTACGACTTTCGTGTTCAGTGAACCACTGCAGATGTTAAATTAGAAACACGGTTGTTCAGGGAATCTGGTTTCCCCACGGACTTTCCTTGTCAGAAGGTCGCAGAAACGGATCATGTGACTGTCAGAAATGTGAGTCAGTTGTCAAGCATCCAAATGTGAATCACGTGACCTGCTGTCTCCATGGTCTCAGTGCCGCTGCACCACTCGAGCCTCGGTGGTGCAGCAGATTAAAGTGCTGTTAAGTGCTAGCACTTAGCTGCCAGCTGCCTGCAATTAGTGCAAGTTCGAATCTCACCAGGCTCAAGGTTGCCTTAGCCTTCCATCCTTTCGAGGCAGGTAAATTGAGGACCTGGATTGTGGTGGCAATAAGCCAACTTTGTATAGAACAACACTGCTTAGGGGGGCCCGAAAACCCTACTAATCAGGTACATACAAAAAAGTATGCAGGCTATTGCTATAATGCATTGTAAGCCGCCCTGAGCCTACGGAGAAGGGCGGCATATAAATTGGACTAATAAATAAATAAATAAATGCAATGGTCATAAGTGTGAAAAATGGTCGTAAGTTACTTTTTTCAGCACCGTTGTAACTTTGAATGTTCACTAAGTGAACTGTCGAGGACTACCTGTACATAAATACTACACACACATAAGTACACACACAAATAGTCTCCAACTTACAGTCATTTTTTTTAGTGACTGTTTGAAGTTACAACAGCACTGAAAAAAAGTGACTTGTGATCGGTCTTCACACTTATGACCATCGCAGCATCTCCACTGTGTCACGTGATCAAAAACTGGGCACTTGGCAACCGGCTTGTATTTATGACAGGTTGCGGCATCCCAAGGTCACATGATTACCATTTGTAATCTTTCCCAGCTGGCTTCCGACAAGCAAACTCAACGGGGGAAGACAGATTCGCTTAACGGCCACATGATTCACTTAACAACCATGGCAAAAAAAAAAAAGGTCATGAAATCAGGTGTGACCACAGGTGGGTTTTCCATAATTTTACCACCGGTTCACCGTGCACCGAAAATGTGAGCATGTGCAGCTTACACGCATACTTTGCACACATGTTTTGCTTACGCTCATGTTCTGCCCCAGCTATAGATCCCAAAGAACGCAGCACACACAAAGTCTGTATAAACCTTAGTTTACTAAATTAAATCAGTCTTTTTCAAACAAAGGCTGTTAATTAACTTTCTCAACAGCCTACAAGAATCCAAAGAATAAATAATCGTAATCTTACCAGGATTGGCAGAAAGCCCAGAAGCAATTTGCAGGAAACTGATAAAAGAACTAAGATCCAGACGCGAAGGAGAGTGAACTAAGTTGTTTCCTGCAAATTGCCTCAGTTGTTGTCCTTCCTTAAATAGGCTAAGGGAGTGGCCAATTAGCCCCAAGCCTTACTCTCGAGGAGACCTCCTCCTGAGGAGCCACTCCTGCCTTTTGGCAGCTTTGTGTGCCCGTGCATTGAGAAGAGGCTCCTCCTCTTCGTCCTCTTCACTTAAAGGAGCTTCTGGAGGTTCTGAAGGCCCTGGCTGAATCCCCGCCTCTGGCACCACATCTTCTCCAGCCTCCTCATTGTTTGACTCGCGTGCCAGTTGCACAGGCTGCTGGCACAGAACCACACCAGCCTCCTCGCTGTCGGAATCAGCTACTAGCTGCACAGGCCGCTGACGGGCCAAAACGGCGCATGGCTTGCATGCATTCACGTGGCTTAGAAAACGTGGCTAAATAGGACGGCATAGCGCTGGAGCAGGGAGGCGGGGCAGGCCCACCTGCAGGTCACCACTACCAGTTCCCCAACTTGACTGAACCGGTTGAATACCACCACTGGGTGCGACTCACTTAACAACTGCTTTGCTTAACAATGGAAATACTGGTCCCGACTGTGGTTCTAAATCGAGGACAATCTGTAACTCTGAAAAGACCTACCGGGAAATGCATGTATATAAGTTGCCAGCACTTTCTATTGCAATTAATCTTTCTCCGAAAACCACCAAAATCAGATTTCTTTCTTAGTAAACTACTGTATGTGCTTTTATTCCGCTGAACAATAAGAAGTGAAAAACAGGTTTAAGATCGTGTGACACCCAGAGCGAACGACGAGATGCATATCGGAATAAGTAATCAGACAACACTTTTCATTTTATCCCAAGTCAGCTCAGGATATAAGACTTTCCAAGGAGTCAGTTCTCATATTCAGCTGCCATTTATCAAGAAAGAAAGCAATGAAGCACAGAGAAATCCAGCCATGGCTGCTCAGGAAGTGAATCAACTTTTCATCGCTAATATATTTCCCCACCCTTCACCCTAGGAATGAGTAAACGGCAAACGTGAGTGGGTCTCTCAAATTATTAGTTTTATCAGTCTGGAAACTGAAAAACAATCTCATATCTTGCATATCTTGGCGTTACAGCGCCAAGGTGGCGCAGTGGTTAGAGTGCAGTACTGCAGGCTACTTCAGCTGACTGCTAGCTGCAGTTCGGCAGTTCGAATCTCACCAGGCTCAAGGTTGACTCAGCCTTCCATCCTTCCGAGGTGGGTAAAATGAGGACCCAGATTGTTGGGGGCAAGAGGCTGACTCTGTAAACTGCTTAGAGAGGGCTGTAAAGCACTGTAAAGCAGTATATAAGTGCTATTGCTATTGTGGGCAAACTCTACCCACAGCCACAGTTTGATTCTGACCAGTTCAAGGTTGACTCAGCCTTCCATTCTTCCAAGGTCAGTAAAATGAGGACCCAGATTGTTGGGGGCAATAGGTTGACTGTAAACCACTTAGAGAGGGCTGTAAAGCACTATGAAGCGGTATATAAGTCTAAATGCTACTGCTATTGCTATCTAAAGGTCTTCTACGTAAGACATTTTTGGCTCACTTGCTCTACACGAATAGTAGGAACAACAATGACATACATTTCCACAGCAATTTCCCTAATATAACACATTTTTGTGCGCTCCTCCCAAATAAATACATTTTTGTACATATTTTTATCACAACAATTTCATATAATTGTGGCTGCTGGGGAATTACATTGCAAAATACTGAAAAGAATGCGGATACATTCCTCTTCATTTACAAGCCAAAAAGTCAAAAAAAAAATCAGATATAAAATTGGGAATTGAGCATTTAACTTATTTTGTAGCAGCCTTACACACAGAGATACATTGTTGTGGTCCGCCAGCAGCCTGCTGAGTTAGCAGCGGAGTCGGACAGTGAGGAGGCTGGGAAGGACAATGGGCCAGTCCTGGAGTCAGGGAAGCCCCGGATGAGAGCTCTGCGTCGGAGGCAGAGATGGGGCCAGGGCCATCTGGGAGCGATGCGTGGACTCCAGAACCTCCAGAGGTGGATAGCAGAGAGGCAGGGGAACAGGAAGGGCCTGTTCCTAGTGCACGCATGTGAAGAGCTGCCAGAAGGCAAGAGCAGTTAAAGCAAAAAGGACGACTCTGGAGTAAAGCCAGGAGATGATTGGCCCAGAAGGCTTAAAAGAGCAGCAATGGCTCTTGGGATCTTTGTAGAAAAGCAACATTGCTAAAATTGTTTCTTGTCTTGCTACATTTGTTTCTTGTCGGCGTCTCTTGCTTCCGAACTTTTGCCAAGAAAAGCCTTTGGCAGGGTGCCAAAGTAGACAAAGGTTGGTGATAAGGCTGAAGGACTGTTTACGAATAATTTGTTTCGGACTTAATTTGGACTAAGCTGAGAATGAAATAATTCTCAGCTGTTCTAATAAAATATGTTTGTTTAGGACTGATTGTGTCTGGTAATAACTACTTGGGCCGAGGTTACAACACACATCTGACACAAACCTATATAAGCTATACATATCTGCACCTGATGTCCACATTATCTCAACTATTAGGAAGTTACATTTTTAAAACTAAGTGCATCCGGATATCTGTACAATGTCTCCAGATTCGCAATGGAAGAAAGCTAGAACATTGTGAGAGGGATCTAGGTGTGTGAGAGGGATTTGGCAGAGGTGAGCTTCACATAGTAACAACCGGTTCACCCAGAATTGAAAATGTGCGCGCACATACCTTGCACACATATGTGCTGCATCAAAAACACAGTGATTGTATAGGATGGGATAGCTTCGCTCGCGCGCACGCCTTCCACATATACGCGCTGCGTCAAAAACACGGCGATTGTATGAGACAGGATAGCGCCACTCGCTGTAACTACCGGTTTGCCCAAATCGGTACAAACCGGCTGAATCCCAACCTTGGGATTTGGGTATTCTGGTGAATCACTGCTGAAGTATAAACCAGCAGTGTGCTGCAGCTGCCAAAAACGCCAATGTAATTCTGGGTTGCATCAACAGAAGGAGAGCATCAAGATGACAAGAAATGATGGTACCACTTTATACTGCACCGGTGAGACCACACTTGTAATACTGGATCCAGTTCTGGTCACCACAGTAGAATGAAAGATCCCGAGGCACTAGAACGAATCCAGAGAAGAGCAACAAAGATGAAAAGATGTCTGGAGGCTAAATTATACGATGAACACTTAAGGGAACTAGCATGTTTAGCAGGGTGGATAAAAATCAATGATTTTTTTTTAAAAAAATCAAAAAAATCAGATTTTTTTGATTTAAATTGGATTTTTTTTGATTTTTATCGAATTTATTTTAATAAAAAAACTTTTGGGGTAAAAATCTATCGTAAGATAGTTTTCTATTTAAGATACATAAATAATTTAGCTTATTCAGCATGAAATGGAGCTTAGTTATGTAGCATGAGGCTGTATATTCTGCAACACTGGGACTACCGGTGAGTCAACAGTGGGTCAAAGGAGTAGCAGAGATGACAGTTGCTCTTTAAAAATTATGATTTAAATCGAGTTGATTTAAATCAAGCCTTTTTACTAGTGATTTAAATCATGATTTAAATTGTGATTTAAATCAACTCGATTTAAATCAAATCCACCCTGATGTTTAGCCTAACAAAGAGAAGGTTTAGGAAAGACATGGTAGCATCTTCCAATCCCTGAAGGGCTGTCACAGGGAAGAGGGTGTCGATTTACACTCCAAAGCACCTGAAGGCAGAATAAGAAGCAATGGGTGGAAGCTTATCAGCAGGAGATCCAACTTGGAAATAAGGAGGAATTTCTTGATAGTGAGAACAATTAATCAATGGAACAGTTTGCTTGCTGGAGTTGTGCGTTCTCCATCACTGGAGGTTTTGAAGAGACTGGACAAGCATTTGTTCAGGATGGTATAGAGCAGGGGTATCAAACTCAGGGCCCGTGGACCAGATCTGGCCTGTGGGGTGCTTAGATCTGGCCCATGGGGCTGCCCTGGAAACAGCAAAGGACTGGCCTGCAGTGCCTCTGCTGGGGAAAACAGAGGTCGGGAGGGCCGCACACAGCCCTCCCTGGTTCTGTTTTCAGCCATGACGGCCTCCTGCAGCTTTCTGCCAGTGAAAAAGGAGCCTCCTTAGGCTCCATTTTTGCTGGCAGAGGGCTGTAGGAGGCCATCATGGCCGAAAACGGAGCCTTGACGAGTGACATTGAGCTAGCCATGCCCATCCTGGCCATGCCACCACCACCACCACCCCCGGTCCCCCAAGGTTAAACCTTGATGTGGTCCTCAATGAAATCGAGTTTGACACTCCTGGTCTAGAGACTCCTGCCATGGCCAAGGGACTGGACTAGAAGATCTCCAAGCTCCCATCTAGCCCTATGATTCTATGATTCGAATGTGGTCTGATGTCTTCCAAATGGAATTGTCTATATTGTTTAAAAGTCTGTAAGCAAGGATTACTATTTTAAAAAAGAGTAGAGTTCCATGTTGACAATATTTAGCATTGGTAAAGTCACACCTTAATAAAATTAACTGTAAAGAAAACAGTCAAAGAAACAATTTTTGCCTTCACGGATGGTCACTTCTGGATTTTTTGCTGAGACAGTATCTCACACTCCAGGTCAATTATTATCCCATTTCCTCACTCCAGCGATATAAATATGAATAATTTTCTCCATGTAGAATGCCTCAGGTGTAATCTTCTCTCTCTCATAGAAGTATGGCATTTAAGGGATAGTGGGCAGCGGTAGCCAAGATTGGCTGTTGTGTGTCAATTAAGAACAAAAATCCCTACACACAATGGCCCATTTCTGAAGCCCGTTGCATTTCATCTGTGACCAGCTTGGTTTTTCAAATCATCTCCAAGGTGCTGCTGCCATCAGAGCATAAAATTTAGACCATTGAAAAGCAATTTCAACTTGGACAATTTGTTGGCCTTCCCCGTGTTGACGTGAAGTACAAATAGAGAGGTTGGTTGGCCAAGTGATGCTGCCTTGGCCCCATCCGAACCTAGTTCAGAGGAGGAGGAGGAGGAGTTGGAACTGGGACTGTCTGACATGGAAGGCTGGGGCTCAGGACATTGCTGACCTGGGCCCCTTAGGCATTTGGGGAGGTAGTCAACCAGATGGAGAACTGCCTGTCTGCAAAGACACAGGGGAGGATTGGCTGCTGAACGGCAATGGTGCTGATAGGCAGCCAATCTCCTTTGATGAGGAACAGTTGCCTACTCCACTCTGTCCAAGGGAAAGGAGCGTAGAGCGTAGGCAAGCCCAGAGAAGATCTGCAAGGCTACTTGGGACGAGGTCGCCCCACCCTTCCTTACAAGGAATACCTGGAAGGGAGAATCCGTGAGGAGTTACTCTTTGCCAGGAAGAGTTGTTTGCTTTGGCTTACACTCCCCCAACTTCGACTTCGTGCCTGTTGCTGTTTGCCTTGCCTCGCTTGGAAGATTGCTCTTCGCCTTTTGTTTTGGACCTCGCTCTTCTCTGGTGGACTGTGTTTAGCCTTTGCTTCACTGTGTCTTGGGAATGAACTACTTCTTATCTGGGACTAGTTCCTTGTCCTGAGGACTGTCCTTGTCTTGTGCCTGGACTCTGCCTTGTGGATTGGACTTGGGACCAGAGATGGTATTCAGCCGGTTCGGACTAATTCGGGCGAACTGGTAACAGAAATAGCGGGTGGACCCAGGCTCTATGCTGTCCTATTTAGGCATGTTTTTGAGGCCAAGAGCATGCATGGAAGGTGCAAGCGTGAGCAAAGTGTATGCACAGAAGGCCAGGCACATGCGTGGAGGTGGTGCGTGCAAGCGAAGCCAGCTCACATTTTCGGTGCTGGGCGAACAGGTAGGTAAATTATGTGAATCCCATCTTTGCTTGCCTTTTAAGGCGTTTCTACTCTATGGGCTTTCTTTGTAGTAACGGGACTCTGTTAGTACAACGGGGCTTGGAATACTCATTTCTAAAGATCTAAGTGCCCGAGCCCACTGTAACAACATTGCCAAAAAGGCATTAAGAGTTGTCAACCTAATCTTGCGTAGCTTCTTCTCTGGTAATGTTGTATTACTAACTAGAGCATACAAAACATTTACTAGACCAATTCTTGAATACAGCTCATCTGTCTGGAACCCACACTGCATATCAGACATAAATACAATTGAGAGAGTCCAGAGATATTTTACAAGAAGAGTCCTCCATTCCTCTAACCGCAATAAAATATCTTATGCCACCAGACTCCAAATTTTGGGCTTAGACAACTTAGAACTACGCCGACTTCAGTCTGACCTAAGCATAGTACATAAAATTATCTGCCACAATGTCCTTCCTGTCAATGACTACTTCAGCTTCAACCACAACAATACAAGAGCAAATAATAGATACAAACTCAAGGTAAACTGCTCCAAACTTGATTGCAGAAAATACGACTTCAGTAACAGAGTGGTCAATGCCTGGAATGCCCTACCTGACTGTGGTTTCTTCCCCAAACCCCCAAACTCTTAACCTTAAACTGTCTACTGTTGACCTCGCCCCATTCCTAAGAGGTCTGTAAGGGGCGTGCATAAGTGCACCAACGTGCCTACCGTCCCTGTCCTAATATTCCTTTTTACTTACTCTTTTCATGTATTCAAATTATGTTTATACTTTTACCTGTTATCTTATATATGCTTGATAAATAAACTTATGATTATGATTATATGATTGTGACTGAGGGTTGATACCTTCAGGGTAGCATGGTGATGGAGCCTTACCAGTCATTGGAGGGCCGTTGGCAGGAATATTTGTTGAGAGAAATAAAGAACTGTCTCACGAGGCCTGCCCTGCCTCGACCACCTGGGTCGTAAGAGAGACAGTGGGGAAACCTGGTACCGCTTCTAAGTCCTTCTTCAATTAAACCATCTCCTACCACATCTGCTATGAATTATCTCCAAATGAGACACTCATCTGCCCCTAACAGTGCATAACATTTCATCAGAAGTTCATCAGAAGTTCATATCAAGTTAATATCAAGAGCCTTGATAGTACAGTGGTTTAGTGCACCCTGTTATTAACACAGCTGCCTGCAATTTCTGCTGGTTCGAATCTCTCCAAGGCTCAAGGTTGACTCAGCCTTCCATCCTTTCTAAGGTAGGTGAAATGAGGACCCAGTTTGTGGGGGCAATAAGCTGACTTTGTATAAAAATATACAAAAGAATGAAGGCTATTGCTTAACGCATTGTAAGCCGCCCTGAGTCTCCGGAGAAGGGCGGCATATAAATCAAATTAAAAAAAAAAAAATCGATTGTATATTATTGCTTTCTTTCTGCGCCGTGGTTCATGAAAAAAACAAGAACAACTCTGTATTTTTATTCCTGATATATATATATATATTTTCCCCACTACCAGCCTTGTCTTCGTCTGTGTATTTGGTCCTAGCAGGACCAAGGAAAAGACACGTCATCCAGAAGGCGCATGGACCACGCAGGCATTCGCATAACACTCTTCCCAAATCTGGATCGAATCGTGACCAACTCGACTCAAATGTCTGGGTTCTCGTGAATTAAGGAGCAATTAACAACCTACAGCGGCAAGGCCTGCACAATGCAGCTCTCAAGTTGGATGGAGCTAGGATAATGAATTAGTAGACCCCCATCTGCATTGGAGAAGGCCACATACAGGAGGAGAAAGCAAAGGCTGTTTCCCGAGCAACTGAGGTCTCTATTGAAAGGTTTGCACTCCTGAACAGGGAGGCTCTATTCATCTCCATAAATGGGCCTAGTGTTTCTGCTATTCTCTGTTTAAAACACAATGGGTGTATTAAACAGCCATTTCAGAAGTGGGTTCGTTTCTGGAATACCCACCATCGCTTCCTAGAAACAGCCTCAAAATAATAATAAGAAAGAACATTCGGCTCCTTCCTTCCTTCCTTCCTTTCTTCTTTTTCTCTTCCTTCCTTCCTTCCTTCCTTCCTTCCTTCCTTCCTTCTTTTTCTTTCTTTTCTTTTTCTTTCTTTCTTGCTTCCTTCCTTCTTCCTTCCTTCCTTCCTTTTAATTGTTAATTTTAATTGTATTTATTATTGTTGTTTTTATTGTGATTTTATTGCTGTGAGCTGCCCCGAGTCCTTCGGGAGAAGGCGGCATATAAATTTTAATAAACTTAAACTTAAACTTCCTTCCTTCTTTTTCTTTCTTTCTTTCTTTCTTTCTTTCTTTCTTTCTTTCTTTCTTTCTTTCTTTCTTTCTTTCTTTCTTTCTTTCTTTCTTTCTTCCTTCCTTCCTTCCTTCCTTCCTTCCTTCCTTCCTTCCTTCTTTTTCTTTCTTTCTTTTTCTTTTTCTCTTCCTTCCTTTTTTCTTTCTCTTGCTTTCTTTCCCTTCCTTCCTTCCTTCTTCCTTCTTCCTTCTTTTTCTTTCTTTCTTTTTCTTTTTCTCTTCCTTCCTTTTTTCTTTCTCTTTCTTTCTTTTTCTTCCTTCCTTCCTTCCTTCCCATCTCTCAATCCTTCCTTCCTCCCTCCCTCCCTTTTTTTCCTTTTAAAAATGCCATTTGGTATTAAAAAAAATATCACTTCTTTTGCTCAAAAGGAACAATATAGTGCCATGAGAGATAGAGCTGTTGCATCTTCAGATTTTATGAGATGGCCAAGGGGGTTGTTTGTGCATGTGTATGACACTTAGAATAATAACTTATAATAACTGTATTGTCGCTTTAAACGTACGCTAACTGGCATACCTTAAAAGGACATTTCATTGAATACAGCTCTCAGAGTGTCATCACCTCCAACATACAGTACGTAAACATGACTAAATAAATAAATAAATATATTCATATACCCATGTACCCACACATATGACACAGAAAAACAACACAGTCTAATTCGGAGAGAGGGAGAGAGGGAGGGAGGGAGGGAGGGAGGGAGGAAGGAAGGAAGGAAGGAAGGAAGGAAGGAAGGAAGGAAGGAAGGAAGGAAGGAAGGAAGGAAGGAAGAGAATCATCTCTTCTTTGTATTATCCAATTAGTGGTGAAATCCAATTTTTTTTTTTACTACCGGTTCTGTGGGTGTGGCTTGGTGGGCATGGTGTGGCTTGGTAGGTGTGGCTTGGTGGGTGTGGCAGGGGAAGGATACTGCAAAATCCCATTCCCACCCTACTCTTGGGGGAAGGATACTGCAAACTCCCCATTCCCACACCACTCTAGGGCCAGCCAGGAGTGATATTTCCCGGTTCTCTGAACTGCTCAAAATTTCTGCTACCGGTCCTCCAGAACCTGTCAGAACCTGCTGGATTTCACCCCTGAATCCAATGTTCCCAAGATACTTTGAAACCCCAAGCCATCAAGGCTGGACTCATGCAATGGGCATTTTTCAAACAGAATAAGGGAAAATTGCATTAGTGAAGGCAAGGATATCAGCGTCATTATCCATCTCTTCTAAACGATAAACTCCAATAAGCCGAAAATAATGAAGTACATTTTGGGGTTTTACGTAAGCTCAAACCCAGGATAAATTTGAAATGAATTCTCAAGTGCTCTGATCAAGTAGTAGAAAAATAGAAAAAGAGAGATTTTTTTATAGGGAGATGTAAACTTCGGATGACCAGTTTGGGACACACTCAATTGTACCAATTGTTTAGGCAAGGGTTTGTCAATCTTGGCTACTTTTAAGACCTGTGGGCAACAACTGCTAGCTGGGGAATTCTTGGAGTTGCAACCCACATGTCTTAAATTGCTAAGATTGGCGAATCCTGTTTCTCTGAGTTAAAAACAAAAAACAAAAAAACAAAACTTATACTCTGAGTGACACCCCTGAATTCATGCAACCAAAATCCTTGTGTAGCCCTGCCATCTGACAATCTTTAACCCTTGACAATGAAAAATGGAGATCTGTTGTCATCCAAGTTGCCATTTCTGCAGAACTGCAGAAAAAAACAATTGCTATCAACCTGCCTCCCATTGAGGACCTGTATACTGCAGGAGTCAAAAAGAGGGCTGTGAAAATATCTACAGACCCCCTCGCATCCTGGACAGAAATTGTTTCAACTCCTACCCTCAAAATGACGCTATAGAGCACTGCACATCAAGACAACTAGACACAAGGACAGTTTTTTCTTGAACGCCATCACTCTGCTAAACAAAAAATTCCCTCAACACTGTCAAACTATTCACTAAGTCTGCATTAGTATTACTATTAATCTTCTCATCGTTCCTATCACCCATCTCCTCCCACTTATGGCTGTATGACTGTAACTTTGTTGCTTGGATCCTTACAATTTATATTGATATGATTGTTTCCTAGTATGATTTGATTGCTTATTTGTACCCTATGACTATCATTAAGTGTTGTACCTTATGATTCTTGGCGAATGTATCTTTTCTTTTATGTACACTGAGAGCATATGCACCAAAGACAAAATCCTTGTCTTGGCCAATAAAGAATTCTATTCTATTCTATTCTATTCTATTCTATTCTATTCTATTCTATTCTATTCTATTCTATTCTATTCTACCCTACAATTCTATATTCTACTCTACTCTACTCTACTCTACTCTACTCTACTCTACTCTACTCTACTCTACTCTGCCCTACCCTACCCTACCCTACCCTACCTTACTCTATTTCCTTAAGAGATCTCACACAATCTTTAGCAGGCATCTCCTGGGTGAACCTTCAGCCCAAAGCTTAAAGCTAAAGGGAAGCCAATCACCTTCTCTCTTATCCTGGCAAACCTGACTTCCAGTTCAGAAAGCAGGCACATCTAAACGTGAAAACCTCACACCATTCTGTGGTAAAGAAATGGTGCTTTCCATATGATATTACCCTGTGCATCTCCCAGGGCCTTTATGTGCAGAGGCAGACTAAAGTATAATAAACAGGCACCGCATTTACTCCCAAGCAACATTTGGATGGCCACGTAATTAAAATGCAAGTTGGAGGCAAGGCCCCTATCGATAAATCTTCGCCTGTGGTTCCTCGCCTTGACAGGAAACCTATACTTGGAAAGAAGAATTCAGTCACGGAGAGAGAAGGAAAGGATAAAAAATTTAGCTCATGGGCAGCCATTTTAATGTTTCATTTGAGTAATGGTCCTTGCAAATTAGCACCCTGGCGGCCCGAAATACATATTTTTTTCCCAAGGACATGTAGATTCTCTATCCGACAGGTGAGGTGGGGAACCGGTCCCTGTGGGTTGATTTAGATTTCTGTGCCTTTCCACACTGCGGTCATATTTTATTATATCTGGGATGACAGCAAAGATACCAGAGAGCTTCTGGGCGTTCTGAGAGTTTGAGGGCGAGAAATAGCGCAGAAAATAATATGATGAGTGAGTGGGAGGAAAGAAGGAAAGTAGTCATGAGTTGCAAAAGTGAGAGGGGAAAAATTAGAATTAGAATAGAGCTGGAAGGGATCTTGGGGCCTTCTAATCCAATCCCCTGCTCAAGCAGGAGAACCTATATGATTTCAGATAAGTGACTGTCCAATCTCTTCTTAAAAACATCCAGGGATGGAGCGCCCACGATTTCTGGTGGCAAGCTGTTCCACTGGTTAATTGTCCTCACTGTGAGGAAGTTTCTCCTTCATTCCAGATTGCTTCTTTCGTTGATTAGTTTCCAATCATTGTACCAATCACCTTACCTCACCTCACCTCACCTTACCTTACTTTGATGAATGAATGAATGAATAAATGAGCGAGCTGGAAGGGACCTTGGAGGTCTTCTAGTCCAGCCCCCTACTCAACCAGGAGAATCTATACCAGTGATGGCTAACCTTTTTGCCATCACGTGCCAAAAGCAGGGGGAGTGAGGGGTAGTCGTGCGCGTGCATGCCCACACCCATAATTCTATGCGCCCTGCCCCCCCGCGTATATGCGCGCGACCCCCCATGCTCCCACCGCTTTTGGCTTGGTGGACCCGGTAAATCCATTTTTCACCCTCCCCAGACTCCAGAGACTTTCTAGGAGCCTGGGGAGGGTGAAAACAGCCTTGCCCCCCCCCGGAGGCCGGAAACAGCCCATTTGCCGACTTCCAGTGGGCCCAGAAGGCCCAAAAATCAGCTGGCCAGCATGCATATGCGTGCTGGAGCGGAGTAGGGCAACGCTCGTGTGCCCACCAATATGGCTCTCTGTGCCACCTGTGGCACGCGTACCATAGGTTCGCCATCACAGACCATTTCAGATAAGTGACTGTCCAGTCTCTTCTTAAAAACTTCCAAGGATGGAGCACCCACAATTTCTGGTGGCAAGTTGTTCCACTGGATAATTGTCCTCACTGTTAGGAAGTTTCTCCTTAATTCCAGGTTGCTTCTCTCTTTGATTAGTTTCCAACCATTGTTTCTTGTCTTGCCCTCTGGTGCTTTGTAGAATAATTTGACCCCCTCTTCTTCGTGGCAGCCCCTCAAATACTGGAATTTATTTTTTATTTTTTATTTTATTATTGAATTTGTATACTGCCCTACTCCCGAAGGACTCAGGGCGGTGAACAGCCATAGAATAAAACATATAAATACAAAACTTAAAATAGAATAAAACGAATTAAATAATTTGGCTGAACAAATTTAAAACCCCAATAATTTAAAACCAAATTTAAAATTTCCATTTAAAAAGGGGAAAAACTTAGGTCAGGCCAGCTTGATGAAATAAAAAAGTCTTGAGTGCGCGACGGAAGGTACGCAGATCCGGGATCCTCCGTATCTCCGGGGGGAGCTCGTTCCAGATAGTAGGTGCCCCCACAGAGAAGGCTCTCCCCCTGGGGGCCGCCAGTCGACATTGCTATCATGTTACCCCTATAAAAACCACTCATTGCAAAGGAAATAGCAATAGCACTTAGACTTATATATCACTTTACAGTGCTTTACAGCCCTCTCTAAGCAGTTTACAGAGTCAGAATTTTGCCCCCAACAATCTGGGTCCTCATTTTACCAACCTCGGAAGGATGGAAGGCTGAGTCAACCTTGAACCAGTCAGGATCAAACTGCTGGCAATGGACAGAATTAGCAACCTGCAATACTGCATTCTAACAACTGTGCCATCAGCACATTAAAAAAAAAAAAATTCAACTGTCCTCCATTTTCTAAACAAACAGAACTCACCTTTTGGAAACCCACAGCCAAGGCAGAGAGAGAAACTGAAATTACCAGACTCCTAATCATTATTTTTTTTCCTTTTCACCATAATTTTTTTTTTTTTAACTCATTATTCAGCCTTACGGTGCAAGCAAAATGTGGAAAATTGGAAACAATTTGTTCATGATAGCAAAGCAAAACACATCCTAGGTGCATTAGCCCATGAGCCATGACATTAAGGCATTATAACCCTCAGTCTGTCTCTAGGCAATTGTGAACAAGAGCAATCCTCTCCACTTCACCACAATGGAAGCAAACAACCCGATCGCCTGTCCTTGGTAGTTAAAAGTGGGACAAAAAAAGATGCTTCTTTTTACGCCAAAGTGGGCTTTTATAAAATGAAGGAAATAAATTGAAACAGATGGGAATCCCTAGGATGCAATAGCAGTGGTAAGATAGTTTCCCCTCAAAGAGTAAGTCATACATAGATGAGTCAGAAAAATTAAAAAAAATAATAAATTACTCCAGGATGTACCTTGGATAGGTTGAGGTCATTCTCGTAATCCAGTAACCTCACTGACCATGGATATTCTCAGTCATCCACGTCATGATTCAGAGGTGGGTTTCAGCAGGTTCTGACCAGTTCTGGAGAACCGGTAGCGGAAATTTTGAGTAGTTTGGAGAACCGGTAAATACCACCTCTGACTGGCCCCGCCCCCATCTATTCTCTGCCTCCCGAGTCCCAGCTGATTGAGAGTGTTAAGGAAACGTGCTGGGCCCATAACCAATGTTAAGGATATTGTTGTTGTGTTACCAACCAGCAGAGTGTAGAGCACAGAGAAACGTTGCTGAGAGCAATGAATAAGAGATGTGCAAACTGGTTTATCAAAAGCTTACTTTATAGTGGAAAAACAATCTCATAGTCTTTAAATCAATCCAAGTCTTTGCCAGTTAAATCAGTCCAGTAGTTACAGATAACTTCTTACCACACAAACAGTAGTTGGTTAGAATAACAAACTCACTCTGGTTCACAAACTACGATGATAACAGATCCATCCAACGATGATAGCAGATAGCAACTCCTCACTCTGGTAGCATATCACATCAGCTTCATACACAATGGCAGCATATCATAGCAGCAACTGAACACGTTACAATACCTTGCTTAAATACTCTCACAACCAGTGATTACCTAATTACAGCATGACTCAGCATTAAAGCCTTAAAGTTACACAAGAGATATTCATATTAAAGTCACAGAACACATATATTGCCTGGACAACTTGTTAGGCTCAAACCTAACAGAGAGGAAACGGGGATTTTGCAGTAACCTTCCCCTGGAGTGGGGAGGGAATGGAGATTTTACAGTATTCTTCCCCTGCCACGCCCACCAAGCCATGCCACGCCCACCAAGCCACACCCACAGAACCGGTAGTAAAAACTTTTGAAATCCACCACTGCCAAAAGGTACCTTTTCAAAAGGTAACTAGACTTTCTTTCTTTTTTTTTCCCTTGAAAAGGGATTTCAAGGAAAAACAAAGTAAATCCAGTTTTAAGTTTTGGGAAAGGACCTTTGGGGCATCCAATAAGCTCTCCCAACAAAACTTCCAGTTTTGGTCACCACAATATATATATATATATATATATAAAAGACGTTCAGATTCTAGAAAGAGTGAAGAGAAGAGTAACAAAGATAATGAGGGGACGAGAGGCTAAACGTACAAAGAATGTTTGCAGGAATTGCGTTTGTCTAATTTAATGAAAAGAAGGACTAGGGGTGACATGATAGCGGTGTTCCAATATGCAAAGGGTTGTTACAAAGAAGAGGAGGTCAACTTATTCTCCGAAACACCTGACAAGAAGGACAAGAAGCAATGGATGGAAACTAATCAAGGGGAGACCATCCTAAAACTAAGGAGGAAATTCCCGACAGGACAATTAATCAGTGGAATGACTTGCCTCCAGAGGTTTCGATGCTCTGGAGTTTAAACCGGAGTTTGTAAGAAGAGATTGGCTGGCCCTTTGTCTTAAATGGTACAGGGTTTCCTGCACCATTGGAGCAGGGGGTTGGACTAGATGACCTCTGAGGTTCCTTTCAGCCCTGGATGGCTGTGCTGCTTCAAAGCATCCTCTGATGCTGTGTCTAGTGCCAGGGTTTGTGGTCCTTCCTTTGTCTCCTTTTTCTCTCCCTCTCTCCCTCTCTCCCTCCATCCCTCCATATCTCATTCACTTTCCCCCTTTTTTTTTTAAAAAAAAAATGATTTATATGCCACCCTTCTCCGGAGACTCAGGGTGGCTTACAATGTGTTGAGCAATAGCCTTCATCCTTTTGTATATTTATACAAAGTCAGTTTATTGCCCCCATAATCTGGGTCCTCATTTTACCTACCTTAGAAAGGATGGAAGGCTGAGTCAACCTTGAGCCTGGTGAGATTTGAACTTGCAGTAATTGCAGGCAGCAGATGTAAGTGGATGTTAATTAGTCTGCTGAGCCACCAGAGCTCCTTTCTTTTCCTCTTTCTCCCTTCCCTTCCCTTCCCTCTTCCTTCCTTCCTTCCTTCCTTCCTTCCTTCCTTCCTTCCTTCCTTCCTTCCTTCCCTTCTTTCTTTCTTTTTCCTTTCCCTCCCTTTCTTTCTTTCTCTCTTCCCTTCCTCTTTCTTTCTTTCTTTCTTTCTTTCTTTCTTTCTTTCTTTCTTTCTTTCTTTCTTTCTCTCTCTCTCTCTCTCTCTCTCTATCCCTCCCTCCCCCTTTCCTTTCCTTTCCTTTCCTTTCCTTTCCTTTCCTTTCTTCTCTCTCTCTGTCTCTCTCTCTCCCTTCCCTTTGGATGAAGCTGGCTTACTTAGCACCCACCCACTCTTCCCTTCCTGTTTGTTATCAGGGAGGCATGACCAGGTACAGGTAGCTTCCACCCCCTCCCCTTCCTTCTCCTAACAAGCACCTGAGACCATCTGGCTGCAGTACCTCCCCCATCCCCCACCCCTGCGATCGATCGCACCGTGGCTTCCAGTTGCCAGCATTGGCAGCTAGCCGATTGGTTGACAGCTAACTGTCTTGGGTGGCTAAAAGCCCAGAAGGAACAGTGTGTCGTCGAATGGGCCTCACCGAAGTGTGCGGGACGGAGGGACCGTGGCCCATTGGCCAGGGCGAACAGCTAGCGGTGTGTCAGCCGAGGAGAAAAGCTAGAGATGAATGCCTGGAGGTGGAACTCTGGCGGAGAAGCTGGCGCAGCCAAGGGTAGGAGCTGAAAAGTCCCATTCTAACCACTGAGCCAAGGTGGCGCAGTGGTTAGAGTGCAGTACTGCAGCTACTTCAGCTGACTGCTAGTTCAGCAGATCAGCGGATCAAATCTCACCGGCTCAAGGTTGACTCAGCCTTCCATCCTTCCGAGGTGGGTAAAATGAGGACCCAGATTGTTGGGGGCAATATGCTATTTAGTATACTGTCTTTGGTGTAAGCCGCCCAGAGTCCTCGGAGAGTGGGCGGCATAGAAATATGACTAATAAAATAAATAAATTCCAGAACTGGAAGACCTCCAAGGTCCCTTCCAAATCCGTTATTCCTTACACCAGGGTTTTCCATAAAGATATACAACTTTCTACGCAAATCAAAACGATACAGGATAAGAATAACTTTGGTTCTCCAAAGCCTAGAGCAGTCCAAGGCCTACCATATACCATCGTTTCGAAACGCTTTTCGATTACAATTAAATTCAGGACATTTGCTGCCCTCCACACGTAGGCCAGTTAATCTGTAACCTCATCTTTTTTTTTTTTTTTTTTTTTAAATGATTTATATGCCGCCCTTCTCCGGAGACTCAGGGTGGCTTACAATGCGTTAAGCAATAGCCTTCATACTTTTGTATATTTATACAAAGTCAGCTTATAGCCCCCACAAACTGGGTCCTCATTTCACCTACCTTAGAAAGGATGGAAGGCTGAGTCAACCTTGAGCCTTGGAGAGATTCGAACCAGCAGTAAATTGCAGGCAGCTGTGTTAATAACAGGGTGCATAGACCACTGTATTATCAAGGCTCTCGGAGTAAGTATCTTAAATACTTTGTTAAGAAAGTGGAGGAGAAGGCAGGAATTGCTGCCTTGCCTGATTTTTGCTGGCTGGTAAACATAGCTGTAAAGCTGAAGATGGGAGGTGGCGAGGGAATATTTTAATTAAAGCCTCCAAAATAGTCTTTTTGAAAAGAAGAGAGGAGGGGGGAAAAAAAGCAATAGGAAGAAATCATTTTCTCTTCCTCCGCTACCAACCCAAGGTGCGAAGGAGAACTCTCTTGACTAAGGGCTCGTCTGGTTTACGATCCCATCAACTTTTATTGATTTATTTTTACTTTTTGCTTTCTGTCCCAGTTTTTGCAGTTTGTTTATAGAGGGGCTATTAATCAGGAGAGCTACTTGCGACGAGCCAAGACTTTGACTAAAAGAAACAAGAGATGCTGCGAATAAAGAACATAAGCTTTCTTTTTAATTTTTTTTTTATTTTTTTAATATATATTTTTTTGGTTACAGGAACCGGTCCAGATTATAGAATGGCGCCGCAACTTTCAGGAAATGGCTTTGAATAATGCTTTATTGGACATTTTTAGCAAAGTAAGAGAGGAAATGAATCACTGGCTGTAACTGTAAGAATAATAATGGGAAGGAGAAGCAAAAGATTGCTTTATGGCTGACCACTGAAACGAGGATGGAGGAAAAGGGTCTTTGGTTGAGAGCAGGAGGAAGCAAAAACACTATTCCCAAGAAGGAATAATAGATTTCTGAAGAGGAAAAATTAAAGCAGTAACAAAATGTTCCAGGAAAAAAGAATCCACAGTTCTATTTATACAATTGGATCTTCCTACGATCAATTGTGATTAAAAAAAGGGGGTTTCAGAATACAGAATAACAGCATTGGAGGGAACCTTGAAGGTCTTCTAGTCCAACCCCATGCTGGAGCAGGAGACTTTACCCCTGTGAAGGCGAACCTATGGCACGCATGCCCAAGGTGGCACACAAAGCCATCCTTCCGGACAAGCAAGCTGTTGCCCAACTCACCTGCAGCTGTGCATGCGCGCATGCCTCCCAGCTGGTGTTCAGGCCTCTGGTGCACATGTGCGCAATTCAGGAGACCCAGCTGGTCTTCGGAGCTCTCCTGCACATGCTCGCACATTTGCTCATGCATGCGAGAGTATTGCACGCAGTTCGCACACATGCATTGTGCGTGTGAAAATAGCATGTATGTGCAGATGGTGCAATTGCACATGCAGCGCAACGGGGGAGCCACGCGAAAGCCACACGCATGCACAGATGGTGTGGTTGCACATGCAGACAATGGGGGCAGTGGTGGGTTCTAACCGGCTTTACTACCGGTTCTCTTTATGCACGCACTTTGCGCGTGATCACCTCTTCGGTCACGCGCTTTGCGCAAGTGTGTTACAAATCTGCCCAGCTGAGGTGTGGCTATCCACTGTTCCGCACCTCTCAGCTCTGGCTACAAACGAAGAAATAAAAGGTAGGAATACCGCGGGGGCGGGCGGGAGGGCCCAGCTCCCGAAAACAGAGAACCGGTCCGGTGACGTAATATTGTCACCGCTACCGGTTCAGCCGAACCGGGCTGAACTGGGAGGAATCCACCATTGAACGGGGGGCTTGTGCGAAAGCAGTGCACATGTGCAGATCAGTGGTGGGTTGCTATTGGTTCACCCCGGTTCGGGCGAACTGGTAGCGGCAGTGTAGCGGCAGTGGCAGGAGGTTCCGCCCACCCACCCACTGCTCATGCATAGAAGCTTCTGCGCATGCACAGAAGCGTCATGGACACGCGAGTGGGTGCGTGTAAGCGAGTGGGCGCATGTCCATGAGCAAACTGGTAGTGATGGGTTTTGAAACCCACCCCTGGCGCAGATGGTACGGTTGTGCATGAAGTGCACGGGGGAGGAGCTGCGTCTTAGCGTGGATAGCACGCACAAGTGAAGCGTGCAAAGCGCATACCTGTTCGGCACTCGGTGAGTAAAAGGTTCACAACCACTGCTCTACACTATTTCAGACAAATGGTTGTCCAATCTCTTCTTACAAACATCCAGTGATGGAGCACCATGAGACAAGCAGTTTCACTGATTAAATATTCTTACTGGCAAGATTTTTTTTCCTTATTCTAGATTGGTTCTCTCTTTGATAATCTCCCATCTATTCCGCATACCGAGCCTTAGTTTAGAACAGGAATGACTTTCAGACAGTAGATAGACTTACATTAAATAACATTCAGGAAACTCAAATATATAAGAGCCTTGGGGGCGCAGCAGACTAAAGTGCTGTTAAATAGCACCAGCTGCCTGCAATTACTGCAAGTTCAAATCTCACCAGGCTCAAGGGTGACTCAGCCTTCCATCCTTCCGAGGTAGGTAAAATGAGGACCCGGTTTGTGGGGGCAATAAGCTGACTTTGTATAAAAAAGAACACCGCTTTGGGGGGGGCGAAAGCCCTACTAAGCTGGTATATACAAAAGTATGAAGGCTATTGCTTAACGCATTGTAAGCCGCCCTGAGTCTCCGGAGAAGGGCGGCATATAAATCGAACCAATAAATAAATAAATAAGTAAATAAATAAATAAATGAGATGAAGAGGAAAACGGAAAGGAAAGAAAGGGTTAGGAGAGAATGGGAGGATATGGAAGAAACAAAAGAGTTACTCCTTGACGGAGCAAGTAGAAAGGCTGAAGCGATCAGAATGTTCAGATGAGGTGATTTAAAAATAGCTTCACTGTTAATTCATGTGGTGAATTTTGATTGATTAATCAATGAGTTCAATTTCAGTCAGTTTGCACACACATATAATTAATAGCCCTGAAGGAAAAAGGGTTTTTCTTTTTTTTTAGATCAAAATACCCAGAATAATATTTTAAATTGGGTTGAGTCCCAAGGAAATCAAAAGAACCATAGATTGGTTTGATACTTTGCCTTGGTGTTGTAGGGCCGTCTAATTCGCTCCCTTGCTTGACAAAGGGATTATTTAAAAGAGCAAGGAAGGAGTGGATCATTGGTGGCCTTATTAGGTGAGATTTCTCAACTTCTCGTGATCTTCATGCAAATTATTTTTCCAGTTATGTGAAGAGTAGACTGGAAGAAGGACTAGGACCGTGATGGCGAAACGATGGCACATGTGCCAGAAGTGGCATGCAGAGTCCTCTCTGTGGGCATGTGCCTGTTGCCAGCTGCTCTTCTGGTTTCTGGTGCGGACATGTGTGCCAGCCAGCTGATCTTCGTGGGTTCTGGAGCACTGGAAAATGGCCAAAAAACAGGCCATTTTTCGGGCTGTTTTCTGGGCCTCTTCTGGGCCTTTTTTGGGCCATTTTCCAGGCTGTTTTCAGGCTGTTTTTTGGGCCAGTTTTCAGCTGTTTTCAGGTCGTTTTCGGCCCAGAAAATGACCCAGAAATCAGCCCGAAAATCTAGGCACCCTCCTGATGTCTGGACTTTCACTCCCAAATGTTCCCATCCACCAGAGCCACAGCTGTGAATTCTGAGATTTTGATCTGCACATTTAGAAGCTGCCAAGATTGTGAAACACCTCCTATAAAATATTGCAATATTGAGTGGAATAGAGAAGGACCTCTGGAAAAGGTATTCTCAGTTTTCAAGTAATAATAATAATAGCACTTAGCATTTAGACTTATATACCACTTTACAGTGTTTTACAGCCCTCTCTAAGCGGTTTGCAGAATCAGTATATTGCCCACAACAATCTGGGTCCCCATGGAAGGGGACCCACCTCGGAAGGATGGAAGGCTGAGTCAACCTTAAACTGGTCAGGATTGAACTCCTGGCTGTGGGCAGAGTTAGCCTTCAATACTGCCTTCTAACCAGAGGGAGGGAGGGAGAGAGGAAGGAAAGGAAGGAAGGAAGGAAGGAAGGAAGGAAGGAAGGAAGGAAGGAAGGAAAATAGCAATATCACCTAGACTTATATACTGCTTTACAGTGTTTTACAGCCCTCTCTAAGCGGTTTACAGAGTCAGCATATTGCCCCCTGACAAGTCTCATTTTACCGACCTCGGAAGGACGGACGGCTGAGTCAACCTTGAGCCTGGTGAGATTTGAACTGCCAAATTGCAGGCAGCCGGCAGTCAGCAGAAGTAGCCTGCAGTACTGCACTTTAACCACTGCGTCACCGTGGCTCATATAATGGTGGACATGGTCCTGGTATTCCTTGAATTATGACCATAATAGAGCCTGCCCCTCCCAGTGGTAGCTTGTGACAGCTGTCACAGACTTAGAATAACTTTATTGTCATTTAAATGTACACTAATCGGCATACATTAAAATGAAATTTCATTGCTTACATTGTAAAACACATTCATGAGATTGTCAGCTTCTGCAAACGGTTGTTAAGTGTGGACTGATTGTCGGCATGACGACCGTTGGAGCTCCAAAACTGAGCTGTAAGTATCCCACAGGTAGGTCTGTCGGTGTTGTGGCCCTGCCCTCTGAGCCTATCTCATCGGAGGAAGAAAGCTCCGAACATGAGGAAGAGGAGTCAGCCAGGCCTCCCTCTCCAGGCCCCTCCCCTCTGGCATTGTCTCAGGTGCCGGCCGAGGGAGAGGAGATTAGCCAGGAGCCAGGTGTCTCGGATGAGAGCGAAGGAGAGCCTCATTCCTGGATACACGCCAATGAAGGCGTGATAAACGGTTGCAGCAGTTAAGAAGGTGTGCTAGGGATTAGAACTGAGTCACTTGACCACACCCCAGAGACTATATAAGAGAGGGTGGTGGCTGGTAAAACTCCGTGACGAACAAAAACGAACTTTGGCCAGTCAATTGAACAACGTCTGAAGCTGCCGAAAGGGATTTTGTTTTGCTGGACTATTTGCAATGCATATGTAATTTTATGTTATCTGTTGCAGTAAAAGCTCTTGGCAGACGGTGATTATATTGCTGCCAAGTTTGAGATAACGACCTGTGTGCGTGCCAAGTACTTTCTTAAACCCTCGGCTGGCTGTGTTTGTGTGTGTGTGTGGACGGGGACAGATCAGTCGGGAATTAAAACAGTCACTAAGTGACTCATCATAAATCAAGGATTACCTCTATTTCTGCACCACCATAGGAAACCCTGAGAGGAAGGCATGGCAGTTCCCAAATTATTAAAAGCAAATGATATCACAGATTCTCAATTCAGGCCGTGTTTGAATGTTACTTCATGGGGTTTGGGGCCATCACATAGGGATGTTTTGTGCCCCAATAGCTCATCTGTATTTTTACATTAGTGGCTAATTACAATGAAATTCACCTCTGGGCAATTGTAACCCTGATGGAATTAAGCCTTCTGCTTTGACACAGATTATCAACGCTCCAAATGTGTACAAAAGAAAAAAGAACCATTTAAAAGACAAAACAAAAACGGTGGACTTTCGAAGCATTTGAAGTCGAAGCTTCAATCCATTCAATAACCCTAAGACCGTGATGGCGAACCTAAGGCACGGGTGCCACAGGTGGCACGCGGAGCCATATTGGTGGGCACGCAAGTGTTGCCCTAGTTCAGCTCCAGCGTGCATGTGCGCACCGGCCAACTGACTTTCAGGCCTTCTGGTCCCACCGGAAGTCAGGAAACTGGCTGTTTCCGGCCTCTGGAAGGCCTCCAGGGGGATGGGGAAGGCTGTTTTTGCCCTCCCCAGGCTCCTAGAAAGCCTCTGGAGCCTGGGGAGGTGGAAAAACAGGCCTACCGGGCCCACCGTGCCATCACGTGCCAAAAGCAGGGGGAAGTGTGGGGGGGTCAGTGTGCATGTGCGGGAGGGCGGGGCGCATTGAATTATGGATGTGGGCACCCGCACCCGCAACCCCCCACGCTCCCCCCGCTTTTGGCAAAAATGGTTAGCCATCACTGCCCTAAGATGTTTTTTTTTAAAAAAAACAACCTTCAAAGTTTCTTTTTAAACTCGGTTTCTTCCTTCCTCCCCCTCAAAAAAAAAAAAAAAATCCTTTAACAAATGCTCACTGCAGGAGAAATAGATGATGTGAAATTATTTTGGGATGTGGCTGAGAATGTCCTGGCTGAGCAAGTGATGCCTCATAAATCATTCTTTTTTTTTTCCTACGCTTGATTTTGCTTTCAGGCGAGATAATGTCAGCTCACAGGGGAGGTTAGTGCCTTGCGCTTAAAGACGAACCAACCTGAGGATGTGCAGAATGGAAAATGAGGAAGGAAGTGAGGGAGGTGGAGGATGAGAAGAGGATGGCTCAAGAACCGCCGGGAGGCAGGTACACGGCAAGGTGAAGCAGGGGTGAAATGTAAAATTTGTTACTACCGGTTCTGTGGGCGTGGCTTGGTGGGGGGGGGGATAATGTGACTGGGTGGGCGTGGCCAATTTTTTTTTTTAAACTTTTAAAAGCATTTTTTTCTAATGCTTTGAAAAGCCTCTGCCGATCAGGCAACTCAGCTGGGATCGTCAGAGAGGCTTTTAAAAAAATGCCTCTCTGACAATCAGGCAACTCAGCTGGGATCGTCAGAGACTTTTCAAAGCATTTTTTTTAACCACCTCTTCGGCCAAGAGGTTGCAGAGAAAAATGCTTTGAAAAGCCTCTGACGATCCCAGCTGAGCCGCGGGATCATCAGAAGCTTTTTTTTTTAACTTTTAAAAGCACTTTTTCATCGGAAGAGGTTGTAGAAAAAATGCTTTTAAAAGTTAAAAAAAAAAGCCTCTGATGATCGTGTGGCTCAGCTGGGCATGGAGGGGGGGTAGGGTTTTTTGCTACCGGTTCTCCGAACCACCCGCCGCCATCGCTACCGGATCGGGTGATCTGGTCCGAACCGGGAGCATTTCACCCCTGAGCTGAAGTCTTGAGGGAAACAAGAATTGCAAAAGAAACTTGCGTGTAAAAGAACAGCTCTTGTGAGAGGGGGGAAACTTTTAATCAGCTTCCTCTAATACTGACGTTTTGATATGCAGATTATAATCTGCATATTGAGTGGTGTGGTGGCCTAGAGATGGAGCTTTCACCTCACAGTCAGGAGGCTGTGAGTTCAATCCTAGGTAGAGGCAGATATTTCTCTCTCTGGGCACAATGAGAATATATCTGCTGAACTGTTGTGGCCCATCAGCGGCCTGTGCAGATTGTAGCTGATTCCGACAGCGAGGAGGCTGGTGTGGTGCTGCGCCAGCAGCCTTGCAGCTGGCGCTCGAGTCGGACAATGAGGAGGCTGGAGAAGATGTGGTGCCAGAGGCGGGGATTCAGCCAGGGTCTTCAGAACCTCCAGAAGCTCCTTTAAGTGAAGAGGACGAAGAGGAGGAGCCTCTTCTCAATGCATGGGCGCGCAGAGCTGCCAAAAGGCAGGAGTGGCTCCTCAGGAGGAGGTCTCCTCGAGAGTAAGGTGTGGGGCAAATTGGCCACTCCCTTAGCCTATTTAAGGAGGAATGCTGCTTGCAGCAAGCTGTAGGGAACAACTTTAGTTCACTCTCCTTCGCGTCTGGATTCTCTGCAAAATTGCTTCTGGGCTTTCTGCCAACTCTAGTAAGTGTGATTACCTTATCTCAGAATTCTGATAGGCTGTTAAAACAGTTTATTAACAGCCTTTGGTTGATAAAGACTGAGTTATTTGAGTAAAATAAGCTTCGTATAGAGTTTGTGTGTGCTGCGTTCTTTGGGGTCCGTAGCTGGGGCAGAACATGAACAAAACTCCACATTGTCAACAGGAAGGGCATCCAGCCATTAAAACACTCAGCTCCATTCAGTTGCCCAAACTCCACCCCGCAAGTGATTACAGGGTCATTAAAAGAAGATGATTATAATCTGCCTATCCATACCCTGCACATTTCTTTAGGTGAAGGTGAGTAATGTGCAACACCCACTTCTCAAAATATTTGCTGTTCTTGTAGATAATCTTACGGGGTGACACTTCACAACGGAACAATAAAATGCAGCTGACAAAAAAAAAAAAAGAACAAATGTGACCAATTTAAGGTTTCTAAATCCACATTTCAATTCTAAGCAAAACAACTGGGTAAAAAGGGGAAGAGACGAGAGAGGGATGAAATGGTTCTGCTTTGATGCTCTGTGAAATCAGCTTTGGAACTCTGTAGTCTTTCTTTTTCCCTCCACCAAAAGGATTCTGAGTTTTGTTTGTTTTTGTTCTGTCCCCATCCCACACGCACACACACCAACAGACGTTCAAGAGTTAAAGACCAAACCAGCCGGCAAAATCCTTTTCCTTATGATAACGGAACTTGGCAACAACCTAGTGGCTGCCTGCCAAGAGTTTATTACTTACAAAGAGGAGAGATAACTTCTCCCCGCTTCTGGTACATCAAAGTAAAATGTTCAATAATTACAGAGTAACTTAAATCCAAATATAATCCAGCAAAGTCTATAGCAAAAGTCGGGCAATGCAGAATGGCGTGGAAGCTTTCAGCTTTGTTCGTCACAAGGTTTGACTGGCCACCACGCTCCCTTTTATACCCTGTGGGGTGTGGTCCAGTGACTCAGCCCAATCTCGGGCACGCCTTTTCTTCTGTTGCGCACACTTATCTCTGCGATGCTGGCGTGGATCCAGCCAAGACTCATCTCCCTCATCACTGTCCACCTGTGGCTGCGTGGACGTGCTTGGCCCCGGCCCTATCTCTTGCCCTTCGGCGGACACCGAAGGCATTGCCAAAGAGGAGGGTCCTGGAGAGGGAGGCCTTGCCAACTCCTCTCCTTCACTCCCGGAATCCTCTCCTGCCAATGACACAGGCTCAGGTAACAGAGCCACAACAGTTTTTTTGTTTGTTACCTGACTTTCAAAGATGATTTCTGCTGGGTGATTTCCCTGAAATTTACTTGCTCTTGGGAATGTAGCTGCTACTTTTGTTCCTTTCTGTGATATGGCTTGCCACTCTTCTGAAGACTCCTTGGTCCTTCAGTTTTGATTTTTTTTTCCTCCCAGTTCGCACGAGGCCCTTGGGAAGATTGCTCTTGGAATCCCACTCCCCTTTTTCTTTTCTTTTCGTTCAAATTCAAGTCCAGTTTTGCAAGAGCCAAAGCTTTGCAGTGATTTATGGATGTCATTGCAACCTTTATTGAGAAACTTCCGCTGACTTGATCAGAATTGCTTTAATTTCTCAAAAGGCTTTTGTATCCCCCCGCCCCCCCAAAAAAATACTGAACAAAAATTCCCCTGACTTTAACTTCAGAGGAAACTTATGAACAATGTAAAATCAAAGCTTGATTTTAGCTTAGTCAGGACTTGGGTTTTCAGCCTAATGAGTCCTCCTTCCTCCTCCTCCTCTTCCTCTTCTTCTTCCTCTTCCTCCTCCTCTTTCTTCTCCTCCTTCCTCCTCCTCTTTCCTCCTCCTCTTCTTCTTCCTCCTCCTCCTCCTTCCTCCCCCTTCTCCTCCTCTTTCCTCCTCTCTTCCTCTTCTTCTTCCTCCTTTCTCCACCTCCTTCCTCTTCTTCCTCTTCTTTCTCCTCCTCCCTCCTTCTCCTCGTTCCTCCTTCTCCTTCTCCTTCCTTCTCCTTCCTTCCTCCCCCTCCCTCCTCTTTGTCTTCGTCTTCCTCCTCCTCCTTTCTTCTACTCCTTCCTCCTCCTTCTCCTCCTCCTTCCTTCTCCTTCCTTTTCCCCCTCCCTCCTCTTCCTCTTCTTCCTCTTCCTCCTCCTCCTTTCTTCTACTCCTTCCTCCTCCTCTTCCTCCTTTCTTCTCCTCCTTCCTCCTCCCCCTCCTCCTCCTCCTCTTTCCTCCTCTCTTCCTCTTCTTCTTCCTCCTTTCTCCACCTCCTTCCTCCTCTTCCTCTTCTTTCTCCTCCTCCCTCCTTCTCCTCGTTCCTCCTTCTCCTTCTCCTTCCTTCTCCCCCTCCCTCCTCTTCCTCTTTTTCATCTTCCTCCTCCTCCTTTCTTCTACTCCTTCCTCCTCATCTTCTTCCTCCTTCTCCTCCTCCTTCCTTCTCCTTCCTTCTCCCCCTCCCTCCTCTTCCTCTTCTTCCTCTTTCTCCTCGTCCTTTCTTCTACTCCTTTCTCCTCCTCTTCCTCCTTTCTTCTCCTCCTTCCTCTTCCTCTTCTCTTCCTCCTCCATCCTCCTCCCCCTCCTTCTCCTCCCCCTCCTGCCTCCTCCTCCTCCTCTTCCTTTTCTTCCCACCAATAACTTTGTGTTCAATCACTGTTTCTCAACCCTAGCAATTTGAAAATGTGTGGGTTTCAACTCCCAGAATCCCCCAGCCCCTTCTCTTGGCCACATAACCCAAGCAGAACAAATGCAGCCTGCCCTTCCCGGTCTTCCCAGGGCAAGAGTACACACTAGCACACGCAGATGCAATTTAAGGGGGGAAACAGAAACACCCCAAAAATCTTATTTTACTACATAGAAGCATGTCCTGCTAAACCTTGCAATTGTGCATGTTGCAATACTTAAATTAAGACAGAAGCGGAGCTACAATGGTACCTACAACCATTTTAAGATTTGTTCATCTATAAAGCACGGATTAATCTCTAATGCTCATGATTTGTCCCTTTATCAACACCAAGCACATTCGGACAGAAAACGATTTATAGAGAAAGGTTTGAAACACACAGCGAGAAACACACACCAAAAGCCCATATTTGTCTAGGGGATAAAAGCAATTCAGATTTGTTGCCAAGAAGTCACCTTTTAATATTTCCTCATGCTGTTCTCTTCTTCCCATGAGCCTGTCAGATCATCAGCCTTGATATCTGAGGTGTCATAACGGGGAAGGGGGGATGACAAAAGGAGTGTACATCTCAATGCCATCTTGACACTCCAGCTGAAAAGCACTCAGGGCTCAAAAAAGGAATTTCAGAAAGGAAAGGAGATTTTTTTTTTTTTCATCAGCAGTCCTTGTCGCGCTGCTGCCGGTGGTGGGTTGCTCCTGATCACCCCAGTTCAGGCGAACCAGCAGCGGCAGGAGTAGGAGGCTCCGCCCACCGGCCCAGACGTCATCAAAAACGCTCTGCGCATGCCGCAGATAGCGAACCGGTAGTGCCGTAATTTGAAACCCATTACTGGCTGCTGCAATTGGAAACCAAAATCTGCATAGTTAAAACCTGGAAATTTAATTGGGTTTTCTTGCTTAGTCCCTCTTTTACCAGAAATGAGTAAATCTTGAAAGAAAACTTTGTGGGGTAGGTTTCCAAAGAGCTTTGTCCCCTGTCTCTACACACCTTGAAAAGAAAACAACAACAACAAAGGAGCTGGTTATTCTCTCCAGTCCGTTTCTAAACTTTATTGACCTTTATCATGTCCTTATCTTTAGTTCTATCGGGTCCCCCAAGAACTGGAAGTGGTGTATTGCTTGGTTCCATTTTTGTGACATGAATGATGGAGCCATCTTCCTTAGGCAGAAGTAAGGAAGATGACCTTGATGCAAGGACTACCATCCATAGGTATCCAATTTAATGGATTAGCGGGGGGGGGGAGGTTGGAGACTAAAACATACAAAGAACGGTTGCAGAAATTGGGTATGTCTAGTCTTGGACTGCAAGGCGATCCAACCGGTCAGTCCTAGAGGAGATCAACCCTGACTGCTCTTTAGAAGGCCAGATCCTGAAGATGAAACTCAAATACTTTGGTCACCTAATGAGAAGGAAGGACTCATTGGAGAAGAGCCTCATGCTGGGAAAGACTGAGGGCAAAAGAAGAAGGGGACGGCAGAGAACGAGGTGGCTGGATGGAGTCACTGAAGCAGTCGGCGTGAGCTTCAATGGACTCCAGAGGATGGTAGAGGATAGGAAGGCCTGGAGGAACGTTGTCCATGGGGTCATGATGGGTCGGACACGACTTTGCGACTAACAACAACAACAAGTCTAGTAAAAAGAAGGACTACGGGTAACATGATAGCAGTGTTCCAATATCTCAGGGGCTGCCACAAAGAGACAGTCAAGCTATTCTCCAAAGCACCTGAAGGCAGGACAAGAAGCAATGGATGGAAACTCATCAAGGAGAGAAGCAACCTGGAATTAAGGAGATGATGATGGTGATGACAATTAATGGTGGAACAGAAGTTGCCTTCAGAAGTTTTAGGTGTTTCATCCCTGGAGGATTTTAAGAAGAGATTGGACAACCATTTGTCTGAAGTGGTATAGACTCTCTTGCTTGAGCAGGGGGTTGGATTAGAAGACCTCCAAGGTCCCTGCCAGCTCTGTTATTCCTGGCAACTTTAAAACCGGGGACCATGACCATAGTAGCAGTGCTGGCAGTGGTTGAAAATGACCTCCGGGATTCCCAGAAGGCCTGATTTATTATTAGTTCGGAATCCCTTAACAACTGGGCCAAGAAAGGTCATAGAATGGGGCCAAATTCACTTAACAACTGTCTCGCTCAGCAACAGAAACGTTGGGCTCAATGGTGGTCATAAATCGAGGACGATCTCCACTTAAAAATAGCTTGTTCCGGAGTGAACCGGATCAGTAGTGGTTTTCATTTAGCTTCGCTACCGGTTCAGAACTGTGAGCGTGCGTGAACTTGCTTTACTCGCGCGCAGCACTTCTGTGCATGCGCAGAGTGTCCATGATGACATCCGGGCATGTGGGCGGAGCCTCCCGTCACTGCTGCTACCGGTTTTCCCGAACTGGGACGAACCTGTAGAAACCCACCACTGAACCGGATCCAATTTCATGCAGAAAAGCTGCCAGATGAGGCTGGGATGGGCATGTTGCTACCCTGCCAATTGACGAAGCTCGCTTCTCGAGCGGTGTCTGACCGCTCCTTTTCAAGTCAGCCTTTCGCCCTTCGAACATGGCAAGGAATTGACTTTCTTTCTTAAAAGATTGGAGAGGAGGAAGGAAGAAAAGGCATCGTACCAATTCATGCCATTTTTAAAAGGGAGAGGGGAAAAAAAAAAAACCCTAATTAGGATGAATTATAATTGATCCATGATTAAAAGACAATTACCTGCGTTAGGTAAATACGGGGGGAGGGAGGGAGGGGAGGAGGGAGAAGCTGGAAAGACGGTACGTGATTTACAGCTTGCTTGGCCTTCCGCTCCTCAAATGCCCCTGTCAATTGTGGTTTGAAACAAGTACTACAGTCTCATCCAATATCCATCTAACCTTTCCATTCTCCATTGCTCGGTTTCCTTGGCAACCATTTAAAAAGTCCTGGAGGAAAAGAAGAAGGAAAAAAAAGAAAGAAAAAAAAAGAAAAGGCACAGCTGTTTCTTAAAATAAATAAATAAATAAGAGGCGAGACCGGCAACTACACTGTTCTCTTAAGAAGGATGTCCTTCTTTCTTTCCTTCCTTCCTTCCTTTTCCTTCCTTCCTTCCTTCCTCCCTCCCTCCCCTTCCCTCCCTTCTTGCCTTCCCTTTCCCTCCCCTCCCTCCCTCCCTCCTCCCCTCCCTTCCTCCCACCTTCCCTTATTTCCCTTCCCCTTCCTTCCTTTTCCTCCCTCCCTCCCACCTTCCCTTATTTTCCTTCCCCTCCCTCCCTTCCTCTTTGCCTTCCCTTCCCTTTCCCTCCCTCCCCCTTCCCTTCCTCTTCCTCCCTCCCTCCCACCTCCCATCCCTCCCACCTTCCCTTATTTCTCTTCCCCTTCCTTCCTTCTTTCCTTTTCCTCCCTCCCTCCCACCTTCCCTTATTTTCCTTCCCCTCCCTCCCTTTCCCCTTGTCTTCCCTTCCACTCCCTCCCCTTTCCCTTCCTCTTCCTTCCTCCCTCCCTCCTTTCCTCCCACCTCCCCTCCCTCCCACCTTTACTTATTTCCCTTCCCCTTCCTTCCTTCCTCCCTCCCTCCCTTCCTTCCTTCCTCCCCCCTCCTTCCTTCCTCCCTCCCTCCCTCCCTCCCTTCCTTCCTTCCTTCCTTCCTTCCTTCCTTCCTTCCTTCCTTCCTTCCTTCTTACAGGTGCTGCATCCTTTGGGGAAGATCTGGGTCCCTTCCAAGTGCTTTCAAAGCCTATAAAATCTCAACTTTAGTGCCCTGTGATTTTTTTTTTTTTTAAAAAAAGGAGGGAAAGGTAATTAGGAGGGCGTTACTGAGGCGTAAGTGGAGTTTTATTGGGGCTGGAAGTCAGTTCTATTTAGAGCAGCGTATCTAGTGGAGCTTCAAAGAGGGATGTGAGGAGGAGGAGGAGGAATCGTAAATCAATCGTGGTTGGGCTGTTAAAAAAATATCAATCAAAGAATCATTCTTCAAGAGGTTGGCATAGATTCCATTTTTCTCTTTCTATTCGTTTACAAGCTTTTGACCTGCCTGAAACTCTAACAAAAACAGGATTGGGAAGCTAGCGTGGAGTATAGGTATTCCTCGATTTACGACCACAGTTGAGTCCAAAACGGATGTTGCAAAGTGAGGTTCTTTTGTTAAGGGAAGTTTTTCCCCGTTTTACGGCCTTTATGAGCCGCGGTGGCACAGTGGTTAGAGTGCAGTACTGCAGGTTACTTCTGCTGCCTGCCGGCTGCCTGCAATTTTGAGGTTCGAATCCCACCAGGCTCAAGGCTGAATCAGCCTTCCATCCTTCCGAGGTGGGTAAAATGAGGACCCAAATTGTTGGGGGCAATAGCTCACTCTGTAAACTGCTTAGAGAGGGCTGTAAAAGCACTGTGAAGCGGTATATAAGTGCTATTGCTATTGCTATTATTCTGTATTATGTTGTATTAAAATGCTTTAGAAAAACTGAAAAAGGGGATAATTCTAACAGGAAAACTGAGAATGTTCAGAAGGGGAGTTTCACCTCACAATGTTTAAGGAAGACTGAAAACAATCCTGGCTGAAACTGCTGGATGGACCAATAATTTGGCTAAGGGATGATCTTCACTCATTGTGACTTTCCTTGAGTGATGCTCTTAATCCAGGGGTGAAATCTAACAGGTTCTGACAGGTTCTGGAGAACCATTAGCGGAAATTTTGAGTAGTTCGGAGAACAGGCAAATATCACCTCTGGCTGGCCCCGGAGTGGGATGGGAATGGAGATTTTGGAATACCCTTCCCCTGGATTGGGGAGGGAATGAGGATTTTGCAGTATCCTTCCCCTGAAGTGGGAAGGGAATGGGGATTTTGCAGTACCCTTCCCCTGGATTGGGGAGGGAATGAGGATTTTGCAGTATCCTTCCCCTGAAGTGGGGAGGGAATGGGGATTTTGCAGTACCCTTCCCCTGGATTGGGGAGGGAATGAAGATTTTGCAGTATCCTTCCCTTGAAGTGGGGAGGGAATGGGGATTTTGCATTATCCTTCCCCTGGATTGGGGAGGGAATGGAGATTTTGCAGTATCCTTCCCCTGAAGTGGGGAGGGAATGGGGATTTTGCAGTATCCTTCCCCTGGATTGGGGCGGGAATGAAGGTTTTGCAGTATCCTTCCCCTGGATTGGGAAGGGAATGGGGATTTTTCAATATCCTTCCCCTGGATTGGGAAGGGAATGGGGGTTTTGCAATATCCTTCCCCTGGATTGGGAAGGGAATGGGGATTTTTCAATATCCTTCCCCTGGAGTGGGGTGGTAATGGAGATTTTGTAGTATCCTTCCCCTGCCATGCCCATCAAGCCACGCCCACCAAGCCATACCACGCCCATCAAGCCACGCCCACAGAACCGGTAGCAAATCAACTGAAGCCTACAAGGCAGGATTCAACACGTGATGAGCATTTACTTGTTCCTCTTTTCTTTCTTTCTTTTTTTTTTCCGTTTCAGAGTGCTTTTGAAAAGATGCGCTTAAGCCCATTCCCATGGTAATCAGCGCGAGTTAACAGAGGTTGATTTGGTCACGATGTGCCTGCTTCCAACTGATTAGTCAGCAAGTTCAAGTGGTAAGCCTTGCAACTCAAACATCTGTTGATGGCTTTGCAAAGGCAATTAAAAAAAAAAAGAACCACCACACAATTCTGGGTCATTACTCTTGTAAAAGAAAAGGTCACCAAATCAGAAAAGATAGGGTTGGGTTTTTGTTTTTTTTTCTTTTTCCCCGGCTAACAACCAGGGATGGCACTTACATACTAAATTGCAAATGTTCTTGCGTTTCCTCAATAAAATGAGATCTTTCTTGACAGTCGAGGAACAGAAACAGAATAACAGAGTTGGAAGGGACCTTGGAGGTCTTCTAGTCCAACCCCCTGCTTAGCCAGGAAACCCTACACCACTTCAGACAAATGGTTATCCAACATCTCCTTAAAAACTTCCAGTGTTGGAGCATTCACAACCTCTGGAGGCAAGTTCTTCCACTGATTAATTGTTCTAACTGTCAGGAAATTCCTCCTTAGTTCTAAGTTGCTTCTCTCCTTGATGAGTTTCCACCCATTGCTTCTTGTCCTGCCCTCAGGTGCTTTGGAGAATAGCTTGACTCCCTCTTCTTTGTGGCAGCCCCTGAGATATCGGAACCCTGCTATCATGTCACCCCTAGTCCTTCTTTTCATTAAACTAGACATACCCAGTTCCTGCAAAAAAAAACCCTTTTCTTTACTTTCCATCAGATCAGCTAACTTGTTGCCAGCCTGATTTTTGTGGATGCCACCCTTCTCTTGCCAGATTGTTGGCAAAAGGACGCACTTCTCCTTCTTCATCGCCTCTTAGCTATTAGGTATTCATTTCTCCACGAGAGGAATGTTTGCAAGATCAGTAATCAGGAAAATCCATTGTCGGTGCAACTTAAGGAATGACGAGTCCTCTAACAATTTATTTATTATTTATTTGATTTTTATACCGCCCTTCTCCAGCAGGACTCAGGGCGGCGGACAGCCAAAGTAAAAACACAACATACAAAAATTAAAACAGTTTAAAAGATATTAAATAACGTCGGCCACAATTTAAAATAACTCAGTTAAAATTAATTTCAAATTAAAACCGAAGGATGGGGTCAAGCCAGCCCGGCTAGATGAAATAGGTGTGTTTTCAGGGCCTGATGAAAAGTCCGGAGGCCTGGTATCGTGCGTATCTCTGGGGTTAAGTCGTTCCAGAGGGCGGGCGCCACCACAGAGAAGGCTCTACCCCTGGGGGTCGCCAGCCGACATTGTCTGGCCGACGGCACCCTGAGGAGGCCTTCTCTGTGCGAGCGTACTGGCCGGTGGGAGGCTATTGGCGGCAGAAGGTGGTCTCGTAGATATCCTGTCCCTAAGCCATGGAGCGCTTTAAAGGTGGTCACCAACACCTTGAGGTGCACCTGGAAGACCACCAGAAGCCAGTGCAGCTCGCGCAGGAGAGGTGTCACATGGGAGCGCCCCGTTGCTCCCATAATCCCCCGCGCGGCTGCATTCTGGACCAGTTGGAGCCTCCGGGTGCACCCCAAGGGGAGCCCCATGTAGAGAGCATTGCAATAGTCCAAGCGGGAAGTGACAAGTGCTTGAGTGACCATGCGTAGGGAGTCCCGATCCAGAAAGGGACGCAACTGGCGTATCAGGCGAACCTGATAAAAAGCCCCCCTGACCACGGCCGTCATATGCTCTTCTAAAGACAGCCTTGATGTCCCCTTACAATGGCCCCTTACTAGAATCATGCCTTCTTGGTTAAGAGACAGATGTTTAGTCTTTTTTTAAAAACGAACATCAGTGAAAGCCTTTTTCATGCTGAAACTGAACAACCCAACACTGCCAGTTGTAGTCCCAGCACATCTGGAAGATACCAGATTGGCGAAGACTGATATATTGTGTAACAATCGCTGCACATTCAGCGCAGCAATAAAATAGGACTATGCTCGCCTGTCAAGGTTTTTGTTCGTTCATTGCCTTTTCTGACTTGCTGGTGTTTCCAGTTTTAGTACAAAAAATAGACCGATCACATGTACACATCCTATTCAGAGAATTGGGCCACTGTGGAATAGTAGATGGAGGAAAAAAAACTCGGTATTTACAAGCATTCTCTTATCATCCTTCAGCAAAAGTAGCCAACAAAGATCAAAGCTTGAAATGACTATTATATAGTATGTTCTTCAGTGGCTGGTTAATCTATATCTATATCTATATCTATATCTATATCTATATCTATATCTATATCTATATCTATATCTATATCTATCTATCTATCTATCTATCTATCTATCTATCTAATATCTATCTAATCATATCTATCTAATTGTATCTATCGATATCATCCATCTATCTATCTATCTATCTATCTATCTATCTATCTATCTATCTATCTAATATCTATCTAATCCTATCTATCTAATTGTATATATCTAATTGTATCTATCAATATCATCTATCTATCTATATCTATCTATCTATCTATCTATCTATCTATCTATCTATCTATCTATCTAATATCTATCTAATCATATCTATCTAATCATATCTATCTAATCGTATCTATCAATATCATCTATCTATCTATCTATCTATCTATCTATCTATCTATCTATCTAATATCTATCTAATCATATCTATCTAATCGTATATATCTAATCGTATCTATCAATATCTATCTATCTATCTATCTATCTATCTATCTATCTATCTATCTAATATCTATCTAATCGTATATATCTAATCGTATCTATCGATATATCTATCTATCTATCTATCTATCTATCTATCTATCTCTATCTATCTATCTATCTATCTATCTATCTATCTATCTATCTAATATCTATCTAATCATATCTATATAATCGTATATATCTAATCGTATCTATCTATGTATCTATCTATGTATCTATCTATGTATCTATCTATGTATCTATCTATCTATCTATCTATCTATCTATCTATCTATCTATCTATCTATCTATCTTTTAACCAGCCACTGAAGAACATAGTGTATAATGGTCATTTCAAGCTTTGATCTCTGTTGACTACTTTTGCTGAAGAATAAATATAAATATATATATATATCAATTTACTCTCCTTCTGCCTGGTCTCTACCCATATTCTGTTTTTTTTTTTTTTCAACCTGTGAAAATTTGGGGAATCTGAAAATCAAAATAAGTTTGGGTTGCCAATTGAGGGGGTCATATTTCAATACTAAGCACTAGAGCAGTGCTGGCTAACCTTTTTGCCGTCGTGTGCCAAAAGTGGGGGTCGCATGGGGGGGGTCGTGTGCATGCCCACACCCATAATTCAATGCCCCCCACACCCTGCCCCCCCCGTGCTCCCCCTGCTTTTGGCACACGACGGCAAAAAGGTTACTGGTGGGCCCAGTAGGCCTGTTTTGCACCCTCCCCAGGTTCCAGAGGCTTTTCTTTTCCTCCCCCTGGAGGCCGGAAATGGCCCATTTCCTGACTTATGGTGGGCCCGGAAGGCGCGAAAATCAGCTGGCTGGCAAGCACACGTGCGTTGGAGCTGAGCTAGGGCAATGCTCGCGTGTCCCCAGATATGGTTCCGCGTGCCACCTGTGGCACGCATGCCATAGTTTCGCCATCACGGCACTAGAGAGTAGGACCTAGAAAACTGTCAAGTTCCTTGATATGTAGAGTCAATCCATTCTACTTTTGAGTTAAAAACTCCTCCCCATCAGCAATCTGAACCAGATAAACAGAGATTAATTAGCACAAAGATTAATACTGGA
Source organism: Pituophis catenifer annectens (assembly GCF_029215685.1). Lineage (NCBI taxonomy): Eukaryota > Metazoa > Chordata > Lepidosauria > Squamata > Colubridae > Pituophis > Pituophis catenifer. The sequence goes on from NW_027256892.1 coordinate 19,738,213, forward strand.
CCAACAATCAAGAAGTAAAGTGTACCCATGGTTGGAAAGGAGAAAAGGAGTTGGAACAAAAAAGATTTAGGGTTTGTAGAATTAATAGTGGATAATATCCAGACATATGTAATATGTAATATGTATGTAATAATATGTAATATCCAGACATATCCAGAAATATGTAAATGAGGACAAGGGATATGTATATAAGAACAAAGTAGCAATGTATGTTAAATAGTAAGTATATTTGTTGTTATGGAAACAAATATGTATGGATATGATAAGACCAAGATAGTCAGACCATGTCCAATGTTTTTAATGTTTCTTAAATAAAAAAACTTTTTTTTATAAATAAATAAAAACGGTCGTAAACAGCACCCCAATCAAGGAACTACCAACTCAGATAGACAATCGAACAATAAACAACAGCCTAATCAAGTAACCATCAAGAACACGCCCACAACACTGACAGAGCAAGCCAGTTGTATATAAACAGAGGCAAACCATACTCCTTCCTAGTACTGATGATATTTCCTAGTCTGGTATTAAAATGTCTGCAAAAAAACAACCAAGCTCTGAGAGCAGCCAAGGATCACATTGCAGAGGTGGTATTCAGCAGGTTCTGACCGGTTCTAGAGAACCGGTAGCCCCGCCCCTATCTATTCTCTGCCTCCCGAGTCCCAGCTGATCGGGAAGGAATGGGGATTTTGCAGTAACCTTCCCCTGGAGTGGGGAGGGAATGGAGATTTTACAGTATCCTTCCCCTGCCATGCCCACCAAGCCACGCCCACCAAGCCACGCCACGCCCACCAAGCCAGGCCCACAGAACCAGTAGTAAAATTTTTTGAATCCCACTACTGATTGGTTGAATATTTCCAAGATGGCTTCTCAGAAATCTCTTGGGAAATCTTGCCGAGATCTTTGATTGCTTCTCTCTGCGGATGGCAGAGGTTAAATTCAGATCTCTTGAATGCCAATCCTCCGCTGTGTCACAACACTTCCAAAGTTTTCGAGAGGATCTGTAAACTAAAAAAACCTGCTACCATTTCCTTTGCTTTTTCTTTCCCCCCTTTTCCAAATACATCAGACCTTACAGTTGCACGAGACACCCTTTGTCCAAACCAACTGAACCATGACTGTCAGAAAATAGCTTCTCTTTTTGTGCTGGAGTCACAGATGAGAGAATCCCTATCAGAAGCCGTTTCTTCTAAAGCCAAATTTACTTTGCAAGACAGAGGAATTAAAAGGTTCAGGGTGCTGCTGGGCGAAGTAAGCTTTTTTCCAATTGCTGTGGTGTGTTTCGAAAGACCAATCCCTGCGCTGAAATGACCAGAATTAAATAAGTTGAGCTTGCTGAAGGGAAAGCAATAACCTCGGAAACTGATCAAATGGAAAGAGAAAAAGATGGAACAGGAGGTGTGGGGAGAACCCGGAGATCGATATCGCCGTCCAAACGCATCATGCAATCCCAAGGCTCATTTCCATGGAGTCAAGTAAAAGAAATGAGAAGGATTGACTTGGCGAAAAGGAAAGAGAAATATTAGCGATGTGCCGTAGAGACAGAACGAGAGCTAACTGGGTTGAATTTTGAAAGGTGTTCCATTTGGGTCAGGGATCATCCGGTAGAATCTTTTTAAACATATCAACAAAACCATTCTGCAATAGAAAATAATTCTGAGAGAGGAAGTTTTCCATCAAAGAAATTCTGATGGAAACTTCATTTCGGACAGTGGTTTGAAATTCCAGGAGATGCAGACGCAGGGAGTAGTTACGGAAAGTTAATCCAAAATTATTTGTAGTCATGTATAATATTCATAATATTCATTATAGGTAAAGGTAAAGGTTCCCCCACACATGTGCTAGTCACTTCCGGCTCTAGGGGGCGGTGCTCATCTCTGTTTCAAAGCCGAAGAGCCAGTGCTGCCTGAAGACGTCTCCGTGGTCATGTGGCCGGCACGACTAAATACTAAAGGGGCACGGAACGCTGTTACCTTCCCACCAAAGGTGGTCCCTATTTTTCTACTTGCATTTTTTACATGCTTTCGAACTGCTAGGTTGGCGGAAGCTGGGACAAGTAACGGGAGCTCACTCCGTTACGCGGCGCTAGGGATTCGAACTGCTGAACTGCCAACCTTCTGATCGATAAGCTCAGCATTTTAGCTACTGAGCCACCGTGTCCCTTAATATTCATTATACATGACTGCAATACATGTAGTCATGTATAATATTCACTTTAACTTTTGCAAAGTGGTGCAGTGGTTAGAGTGTAGTACTGCGGGCTACTTCTGCTGATTGCCGGCTGACTGCAATTTGGCATTTCGAATCTCACCAGCTCGAGGTTGACTCAGCCTTCCATCCTTCCGAGGTGGGTAAAATGAGGACCCAGATTGTTGGGGGCAAATATGCTGACTCTGTAAACTGCTTAGAGAGGGCTGTAAAGCACTGTAAAGCGGCATATAAGTCTAAGTGCTATTGCTATTGCAGCTGAGTATTGCAGTAGTAGCTAGGACAATTTTGCAAAGTGGACAAAGCAGCACACTCTCTTCTAGAGAGAGGTTCCTGAAGATGGGCTCCAGCACAAGTCTGAAAGCTCGGAAGACAAAACCTCTGGTCCCGGTGACTGACCCAATGTCAATTTTGCAACAGATTGGGCATGTTGCAGCCATTTTCTCCGTTTCTCAGCTTGACACACTTTGGGGGTGTGAGGGAGCTTTGGAATGTCAGGCCAGACATCAACAACTTACTATCTCATGGGAACCAAGCAGAGGTGGTATTCAGTAGGTCCTGACCAGTTCTCGAGAACCGGTAGCGGAAATTTTGAGTTGTTTGGAGAACCGGCAAATACCACCTCTAGCTGGCCCCACCCTGTCTATTCTCTGCCTCCTGAGTCCCAGCTGATTGACAGGAAATGGGGATTTTGTAGTAACCTTCCCCTGGAGTGGGGAGGGAATGGAGATTTTACAGTCCTTCCCTGCCACACCCACAAAGCCACACCGCTCCCACAAAGCCACGCCCACAGAACCAGTAGTAAAAAAAAATTGAATCCCAGCACTGGAACCAAGGTCATCCTAACAGGTGCTGGCCAGAGACTGGAAGAGGTTACCAAGGAGATGCCAAAACACCTAATTGGATTTTAAATCTATGTCAAACCCGTTGTAATAGATTATAGTACAGTTTTGTTTTCTAAAGAGCCAGTTTGGTCTAAGGGCTAGGTTCCTGGCCTAAGAACAAGGAAACTATGGGTTCTAGTCTTCCCTTAGACATGAAAGCTAGCTGGGTATCAAGTTGAGAACTTCCTCTAAATCATCGGGCTAATAAAATAAAATAAAATAAAAAAACATAACCATAACCATAGCTTAATATAATCATAACCTATACCATAACATACTCATAACATAACATAACATAACATAACCATACCAAAACCATAATTTACCCCATAACCATAACTATAACCATAAGCATAGCTCAGTGGTGAAATCCAATTTTTTTTTACTACCGGTTCTGTGGGCGTGGCTTGGTGGGCATGGAAGGGAAGGATACTGCAAAATCCCCATTCCCTCCCCACTCCTAGTGGAAGGATACTGCAAAATCCCCATTCCCTCCCCACTCCTGGTGGAAGGATACTGCAAAATCGCCATTCCCTCCCCACTCCTAGTGGAAGGATACTGCAAAATCCCCATTCCCACCCCACTCTGGGGCCAGCAGAGGTGGTATTTGCCGGTTCCCCGAACTACTCAAAATTTCCGCTGCCGATTCTCCAAACTGCTCAAAATTTCCACTACCGTGTCTCCAGAACCTGTCAGAACCTGCTGGATTTCACCCCTGCCATAACCATAACCGTAACCGTAACCGTAACCGTAACCGTAACCGTAACCGTAACCGTAACCGTAACCGTAACCATAACCATAACCATAACCATAACCATAACCATAACCATAACCATAACCATAACCATAACCATAACATACCTAGAGTCCTGATGGGGCTGTTCCACTAACTGGAGGCATTTAGTGAACTAAGAGAAGATTTTCCCTCCACCCTGTTTGTATCTTTCTTCCTTACTACGCCATCTTTTTTTAATTTTAATGCCAATATTCATTGTTTATGTATTTTTAATGTTTTACATCGGGGTATTTTTTCTGCCATGTGCTAAGCCATCTAGCATGGCCTGATGGCCAGATGGGTGACATACCCATTTAATAAATAAATAAATAAATAAAATCCAAAGAGCGGTGTATCTTATCAGGAATTACATAGGGATAATGCAGCTCGTTACGCCCATGTAACACCTCTCCTACGCGAGCTGCACTGGCTCCCGGTGGTCTTCTGGGTGCGATTCAAGGTGTTAGTTATCACCTTTAAAGCGCTCCATGGCTTAGGAGCTGGGTACCTATGAGACCGTCTTTTGCCACCAGTAGCCTCCCACCGACCAGTTCGTTCTCACAGGGAAGGACTACTCAGGGTACCGTCAGTCAAATTATGTTGACTGGCGACTCCCAGGGGGAGGGCCTTCTCTGTGGGGGCTCCAACCCTTTGGAATGAACTGCCACCGGAGATACGGAATATCCCTGATCTCCGTGCTTTCCGCCGTGCCCTCAAGACCCTGATGTTCCAACAGGCGGGGCTAAACATATGAACATGTGAATGATTTTTTAAATGTTATCTAATTCTGGGTTTTATTTGATTGACCAAATTAAGTAATAATTTTAATTAGCAATTTTATGATGTTTGTGTGTCTATATTTTTCTTGACTGTACACCGCCTTGAGTCCTACGGGAGAAAGGCGGTATAGAAATATAATAAATAAATAAATAAATAAATAAATAAATAAATAAATAAATAAATAAATAAATAAACAAACAAACAAACAAACAAACAAACAAACAAATAAATAAATAAATAAATAAATAAATAAATAAATAAATAATGCGAAAGAATTCCTAAGAGGCCCTCGTGTTCCCAAGTGGGTTTCCTTGAGAATGAACGGAGAGAAGGCCTCCGTCATCTGAATGAACTGCCAATTGTATTCATCACGCGAGGGGGCTGCCTCCCTGCCTTGTTATCGGCAGACTCTCATATTTAAGCACTAGAAGAAAAGAGGAATAAAACCGGTGCGTCACCAAAAGAGAACAAAAATTGACACTCGTTCCAAATCCAATCTATAATAGATACGTGGCACCCAAACAAGTCAATAATAAGGGTGCTCAGTTCCAAAAAGCCACTGACTGGCTCTCATCAACACATTATAATATTAATCAAGCCTCATAATGTGCAGTGATTTGCATGCCAACAAATATATTTGTGTTGCTAATGGTTTGTTGAAAAGCCTCAGAGAAATAGGCCATTCATTGATATTGAATCTGGTGAAGAGGAGAGAGAGAGAGAGAGAGAGAGAGAGAGAGAGAGAGAGAGAGAGAGAGAGAGAGAGAGAGAGAGAGGCAGACAGGCAGACAGGCAGAGAGAAAGAGTGAGAGAGGTGGAGAGAGAAAGAGAGATGGAGAAAGAAAGAGAGGCAGAGAGAGGCAGAGAGAAAGAAAGAGAAAGAGATTGAGACAGAGAGACAGAGAGAGGCAGAGAGAAAGAGAGATGGAGAGAGAAAGAGAGATAGAGATAGAAAGAGAGAGAGATGGAGAGAGAAAGAAAGATGGAGAAAGAGAGGCAGAGAGAAAGAAAGAGAAAGAGATTGAGACAGAGAGACAGAGAGAGGCAGAGAGAAAGAGAGATGGAGAGAGAAAGAGAGATAGAGATAGAAAGAGAGAGAGATGGAGAGAGAAAGAAAGATGGAGAAAGAGAGGCAGAGAGAGAAAGAGAAAGATTGAGAGAGAGAGAGAGAGAGGCAGAGAGAAAGAGAGAGAGAGATGTAGAGAGAGAGATGGAGAAAGAAAGAGAGGCAGGGAGAGTCAGAGAGAAAGAAAGAGAAAGAGATTGAGACAGAGAGGCAGAGAGAGGCAGAGAGAAAGAGAGAGAGATGGAGAGAGAAAGAGAGATGGAGAAAGAGACAGAGAGAGAGAATGAAAGAGAAAGAGAGATAGAGATAGAAAGAGAGAGAGAGGCAGAGAGAAAGAGAGATGGAAAAACCGAGACAGAGAGAGAAAGAGAAAGATTGAGAGAGAGAGAGAGGCAGAGAGAAAGAGAGAGAGAGATGGAGAGAGAAAGAGAGATGGAGAAAAAAGAGGCAGAGAGAAAGAAAGAGAAAGAGATTGAGACAGAGAGACAGAGAGAGGCAGAGAGAAAGAGAGAGAGATGGAGAGAGAAAGAGAGTCAGAGACAGAGAGAAACAAAAGAGAAAGAGATTGAGACAGAGAGAGGTTTCCTTTTACAGCAATCTCCTTATAGGGTTTGCATCCCCCCCCCCCCTTTTTAATTTTTTTTCTTTCTTTCTTTTCTTTTCTTTTTTCTTTTTTTGGATTTGGCAAAGAGTCACCTTTGGCAAGACGGGCGGCATGTAAGTTTAATAAATAAATGAATAAATAAATAATAAAGGCATGAAACTCCAGAGACGGTGAAGAATAAAACGCAGTATGATATAGGAATTAGGAGACTCCAGTGGGAAGACGTGATTTTAGCCCATGGAGACTCAAACAACCAACCAACTGTCCCAAAGGTGCTTTTTCGGCAGGTGACTTCCTTGTTTTTCTTTTGAAGACATTTCGCTTCTCATCCAAGAAGCTTCTTCAGCTCTGACAGGAGAGCGAGGAATGGAAGAATTGATGCTCCTGAAAAAGCACCTTTGGGACAACCATGACCTGGATCAAGGGTCTCCAACCTTGGCAACTTTAAGACTTGTGGACTTCAACTTCCAGAGTTCCTCAGCCAGCAAAGCTTTGCTGGCTGAGGAACTCTGGAAGTTGAAGTCCACAAGTCTTAAAGTTGCCAAGGTTGGAGACCAGTGGTTGGTTCCTCCCGGTTCAGCCGAACCGGTAGCGGTGACGATATGACATCACTGAACTGGTTTTCTTTATTCAGGAGCTGGGCCCTCCTGCCCCGCCCGCATTATTCTTACCTTTTATTTGGCCCCGCCCCCAATCTATTCGCTTCCGCCCGAAGCCCAGCTGATCGGCTAGAAGGGAAAAAACTTTCTAAACTCTTGCCGCGGGGCTTCAAAGGGCCGCCCTACAGCTGATCAGTGTTAAAAGGCAGTGTGGTGGTAGACCAGTGTCTCCAAAAACAAATGAGTAGACCGGTGACTCCAAGAACAAATGGGTAGACCAGGACGCTCCAAGAACAAATGGGTAGACCAATGCCTCCAAAAACAAATGAGTAGACCGGTACAGCTCTGCAAGCAGTTAAAAGCCTGGAAAACCAGTACCTCTACTAAATCCTAAAGAATTGTCACATGACCATCAAACCACACCCACAAAATAAGCCATGCCCACAGAACCGGTAGTAAAAAAATTTAGAACCCACCCCTGTTGGAGACCCCTGATTGGATGACTGAGAATCTCTACAGACTTTTAGCCAACCAACAGCTTTGTCTTTATTGTTCCTTCTGAATGAGCTATTGTTCGATTGCAGATTGCCTATATATATATATATATAGAGAGAGAGAGAGAGAGAGAGAGAGAGAGAGAGAGAGAGAGGGAGAGAGAGATGGTTTGCTTTGCATTTCAAGGAACCAAATTAGTTGTCTGAAATGAATAGAATCACATATTGCTCTCAAATGATCTGAGGTCGCTCTTTAAAGCGCTCCATGGCATAGGACCAGGATATCTACGGGACCGCCTTCTGCCACCAACAGCCTCCCACCAACCAGTTCGCTCCCACAGAGAGGGACTTCCTCAGGGTGCCGTCGGTCAAGTTTTGCCGGCTGGCGATACCCAGGAGGACAGCCTTCTCTGTCGGAGCCCCTGCCCCTTGGAATGAATTGCCCCCGGATATTCGTAACATCTCTGATCTCCGCGTCTTTCAATGTGCCCTTAAGACCCTACTGTTCCGACAGGCGGGGCTGTCTAATTGAATGGTTTTAAATTGGGTTTTAACTTTGGGTTTTAAAATTCGGCCAAAACTATTTAATGATTTTAAATAATTTTAACTATGATATTGTATATTTATGTTTTTAATTTTGGCTGTACACCGCCCCGAGTCCTTCGGGAGGAGGGCGGTATATAAATAAAATTATTATTATTATTATTGGTTAATCTTTAGTGAGATTCACAGCCTTTGAGGCTGGTTAATAGTTCAGCAGCTCGAGTCCTAACCAAGGACCTAGGAACTGTTAAGGTATCGTCGGAGGATGTAAGCTGTTCCGAGTAAGGTGGTTTTTTGTAGAGTCAAAATGTTCAAGTCCGGAAAATTTAGAATTTCTAAATAGCGGGGTAGCCCTTTGGGTATTGCTCCGAGGGCTCCAATTACAATCGGGACAACACACAATTTCTTTTTCCACAGTCGCTCAACTTCAATGTGCAAATCCCGGTACTTTGTGATTTTTTCTTGCTGCTTATCTTCAATCCGTGCATCACCAGGTATTGCAATGTCAATGAACCATACTTTTTTCTTTTCAACTATTGTTATGTCAGGTGTGTTGTGGACCAAGTGCCTGTCAGTCTGAATCCTAAAGTCCCACAAGATCTTGAGTTTCTCATTCTCTAAAACTTTCTCAACCTGATGTTCCCAGTGGTTTTTGCTGTACTCAAAACTTCAAACTTCTGGCACAATTTCCAGTGAATGATCTTAGCTTATTATTATTATTATTATTATTATTATTATTATTATTATTGTTGTTGTTGTTGTTGTTGTTGTTGTTGTTGTTGTTGTTATGTGGGATGTTAAAGCATTGGCCTTGATATCCACGGTTAAGAATCTTGAAGCTTCCTAATCTTTGGGGATACAATTCCCCTAAACTCACGTCATTTGCCACGCTAAAAAAGCTCCTTAGGGAGTCATAATTTAAGATAAAGAAAAAAATAAATTCAATAAAGGATAAGAACAAGGCTTGGAAATGAGCTACATAGCTTTGTGCTAAAGCCCTCAGCTTTCCCAATTTTGATTTATTAACTTTGGAGCCAGGCGAAGCTGAGCAAAAGAGAGAGAGTCAGAGAGAGGGAGATGCAGAGATTCAGATTAATTCTCACTGTACTTTGTGGAAGAGCACATATTTTATGTTCTTAATCCTACGGCACAGAAACAGTTATCCTGTAGCTCTCGTTCAATACGATAAAACGGAAATGGCTTTTGAAATTCGTTGGAAAGAGGCCTTTTAAAAAAATTCTAGTCCTCCACTTACAATCAGAATTTAGTTTGCTAAGCAAGGTGGTTTTGTTTTGACGTAGGCTTCCCAAAAGGACGAAGCCGACTCCGTGTCCCGATAAAACCCCTTTTATTTAGTTTAAAGGGAATTCCTCTCCAGCAAACAGTCTTTCAAGAGATTTCACAACTACAGACCTTTATCAGGCTTGGAGAGCTGCCAGGCCGATATCTTCCAAACGCCACTCTGTTGCAGACAATACTTGGCAAGAAGTCAGGAACAGATCTTCACTCTCATGAATTGAACTTATTGTCTCCTGCAAACTCCCCTCCCCTTTCGCTCCTCTTTATTCCCTATGGGATGGGTCATTTTCCATCCATCTGTGGCTTTACTCCTGAGTCGACCCTTGTTCTTCAGCTGTTCCCTTCTCCTGGCAGCTCTGCACATGCGTACACTGGGAACAGGCTCCAGCTGTTCTTCTACCCCACCGATGTCTGACTCTGAAGGCAGCTGATAACTGGCATCCGGCCCTGGTCTCCTCTCTGCCTCCAACGCAGAGCCCTCATCAGAGCCTTCCCCAGACTCCAGGACTGGCCCATGTTCCTCCCCAACCTCCTCACTGTCTGAGTCTGCCACCAGCTCTGCTGGCAGGCCACAGCAGGTTTGTTAAGTGAGTCGTGTTTGATTTTACGACCTTTTGCTATGCTCGTTAAGCGAATGACTGCCGTTCGCCAGGTGCCCGAATGTTGATCACATGACCATGGGCAAGCTGCAATAGTTGTAAAGGTGAGGACTGGTCATAAATCACTTTTTTTCCCTGTACCATTTTAAAGGTGCTTTTTCAAGAGACGACTGGACTTTCTGGTTTTTCTTGGAAGACGTTTCGCTTCTCCCAATGTCTCCAAGCTTCTTCTTGGATGAGAAGCGAAATGTCTTCAAAGAAAAAAAAAAAAACAGAAAATCCAGTTGCCTCTTGAAAAAAGCACCTTTGGGACAACCATGACCTGGATGACTGAGAATCTCCATAGACATTGGGCCATTTCAACTCATGGTTTCAGATTGAGGCAATCTATGGTATTAAGGCAACTGTTTCCTGGGCTGCAAGGATCTGGATGGCCACCAGATGGCAGCAGAAAGATGACAGGGCTGCCATCACATGACCAACACAAGAGGAAACGAGTAAGAAACTGTCAAACACTGTGAGTAAACTTGTCAATCCTTTTGCAGAGGGAAAAAACCTCTGAGAACCTAAATAGATTTCAGCATAGTTTGAAGGAAGGCCCCACTTGGAATCCTGCATCCAATTTTGTTTGCCACGATGTAAAAAAGATGTTGAGACTCAAGAAAGAGTGCAGAGAAGAGCAACAAAGCTGATTAGAGGACCGGAGGCTAAAACATATAAAGAAAGGTTGCTGGAATATGTCTAGTTTAATGAAAAGAAGGAGTAGGGGAGATATGATAGCAGTGGTCCAGTATTTGAAGAACTACCACAAAGAAGAGGGAGTCAAGCTATTTCTCCAAAGCACCTGAGGGCAGGACAAGAAGCAATGGGTGGAAACTAATCAAAGGGAGAAGCAACCTGGAATTAAGGAGAAACTTCCTGACAGTTAAGAACAATTAACCAGTGGAACAACTTGCCTCCAAAAGTTGTGAATGCTCCAACACTGGAAGTTTTTAAGAAGAGATTGGACAACTATTTGTTGAAATGGTATAGAGTTTTCTGTTTGAGCAGGGGGTTGGAATAGACAACCTCCAAGGTTCTGTTCTGTTCTATTCTATTCTATTCTATTCTATTCTATTCTATTCTATTCTATTCTATTCTATTCTATTCTATTCTATTCTATTCTATTCTATTCTATTCCATTCCATTCCATTCCATTCCATTCCATTCCATTCCATTCTTCATTCTTCATTCTTCATTCTTCTATTCTTTCTATTCCATTATTCTATTCTATTCTATTCTATTCTATTCTATTCTATTCTATTCTATTCTATTCTATTCTATTCTATTCTATTCTATTCCATTCCATTCCATTCCATTCTTCATTCTTCATTCTTCTATTCTTTCTATTCCATTATTCTATTCTATTCTATTCTATTCTATTCTATTCTATTCTATTCTATTCTATTCTATTCTATTCTATTCTATTCTATTCCATTCCATTCCATTCCATTCCATTCCATTCCATTCCATTCCATTCCATTCTCCACTCCATTCCATTCCATTCCATTCTTCATTCTTCTATTCTTTCTATTCCATTATTCTATTCTATTCTATTCTATTCTATTCTATTCTATTCTATTCTATTCTATTCTATTCTATTCTATTCTATTCTATTCTATTCTATTCTATTCCATTCCATTCCATTCCATTCCATTCCATTCTCCACTCCATTCCATTCCATTCCATTCCATTCCATTCTTCATTCTTCTATTCTTTCTATTCCATTATTCTATTCTATTCTATTCTATTCTATTCTATTCTATTCTATTCTATTCTATTCTATTCCATTCCATTCTCCACTCCATTCCCATTTTTAATCAGCAGCAACGTTGGGTATCATGTATCATCCTTTCAAGAACTTTAATTCCAATTTGCATCAGAAAAGCTTCCCAGAATGGCCTCTATCCAATTAAATGGCAAAAGATCCACCTTGAAGTCTCGGCTTTGAATATCGTCCGCCAGTCTGCCGAGGATGGATTCTAAGAGCAAATATTCTGACCAGGAGCCAAGGAACTTCCAATAAGGTCAGGAATTTAGTTTTGTTTCCTGCTATTAGCTCCGCGTCTAAAACAGAGGAACGGATGAACCATTAGAGCGATTCTGACTGGAAGTGAGGCAGTTCTGCATCCAATACACGAAGATGACTCAGACGTGCCCTATGTTGTAACCCGGAGCTTTTGAAGGAAAGAATATGATTAAACCTTCGGCAGAGACTAATAGTTAAGCAATTAGCAACAGTAAAGTTGGTATGGATCCAGTTGCATTCGCTTTAATGGAGAAGAGTCCCAAATCTATGATGGCTACTGACAGAAAGGCAGAAATATCTCAGAAAAAAATAAATACAGGTAGTCCTCAACTTGCAACACTTCGTTGTAACTTTGAACCTTCAAAGAACGGTCAAAGTTACAATGGTTCAAAGTGACTTACAGCCATTTTCACACTGATGATCCTTGCAGCATCTCCATGGTCACATGATTTACATTTGGATGCCTGGCAATTTAGAATAACAGAGTTGGAAGGGACCTTGGAGGTCTTCTAGTCCAACCCCCAGCTTAGGCAGAAAACCCTTCACTTCAGACAAATGGTTGTCCGATCTCTTCTTAAAAACTTCCAGTGTTGGAGAATTTACAACTTCTGGAGGCAAGTTGTTCCACTGATTAATTGTTCTGACTGTCAGGAAATTTCTCCATAGTTCTAAGTTGCTTCTCTCTTTGATTAGTTTCTACCCGTTGCTTCTTGTTCTACCCTCAGATGTTTTGGAGAATAGCTTGACTCCCTCTTCTTCGTGGCAGCCCCTGAGATATTGGAAGACTGCTATCATGTCACCCCTAGTCCTTCTTTTCATCAGACTAGACATACCCAGTTCCAGCAACCGTTCTTTATGTTTTGGCCTCCAGTCCCCTAATTATCTTGGTTGCTCTTCTCTGCACTCTTTCTAGAGTCTCCACTTCTTTTTTTTTACATCGTGGCGACCAAAACTGGATGCAGGATTCCAAGTGTGACCTTACCAAGGCCTTATAAAGTGCTGTTAACACTTCACGTGATCTTGATTCTCACATTTATGACGGTTGCTGTGTCCCATGTCATCCCCTTTAGAGGCCTTCTGACAAGCAAAGACAAATGGGGAAGCCAAATCCACTTAACCACCGTGTTACTAATTTAATCACAGCAGAGGTTCACTGATAAAATTAGCAATATAAATTTGGGGCTCAATCGTGGTCAGTTCAAGACTACTGTGTTTCTTTCTTTTTTTTTTAAATTTGATTTATATGCCGCCCTTCTCCGGAGACTCAGGGCAACTTACAATGCATTAAGCAATAGCCTTCATACTTTTGTATATTTATACAAAGTCAGCTTATTGCCCCCACAAACTGGGTCCTCATTTCACCTACCTTAGAAAGGATGGAAGGCTGAGTCAACCTTGAGCCTGGGGAGATTCGAACCTGCAGTAATTGCAGGCAGCTGAATGTTAATAACAGGCTATTAGTCTGCTGCACCACCAGGCTCTTATGAAAATACGTATTTCTTTGAAAATACGACCGGATCTTATTTTCTTTTGACCCCCTAAAAACTGGCTAGGCCTTCTTTTTGAGGGGTGTCTTAATCACCAAACCAGTTGTTCAACCGGGAGGATCCCACCACTGCCTGTGTATCTATATTGTGATATATGGTTAATACAACTGCCTAACATGCAGGCAACGCAAGTTCGAATCCAAGTAAGGGTATGGCTGGCTGATGAGAGCTAAAAAGCTTGAAATAGATCTATACTAGTCTCCCTTTATTTCTTTATCAGCAAAATATATTTGGTATAAAAATGGTTTGTCGTGAATGCGACTGCTTGAGGGCTCCTGGATTGGAGCTGAAAGGCAAAAGGGAGCAGAATACCCCCTCCCACATGTTGGGGTAGACCAGGTGTCTCAGTATTCGGCCACCAGTTCGTATTGATGCATCCAGAGGTTTGATTTCAACCTCAAATTATCTCTTTCTGATTAGAATCTTGACTCTGTAACCTTTGATTGAACTGCCAGTCAATCTGAATGCATGCAATGATATAATGCACCACTTTGCTGCTTATCTTGAGCTTCTCTTACCCTATGTTCCCCAAATCTCTGGGGTTTTCCAGGCTCCTCTTTGTCCTGTTCTCAGTTGCTAATCAGCCTTTGCATTCGCTTGTAAAACCTGAGAAGATTAGCCCTCTAGAATGGGGATATTTATTTTCCCTTAAGTTTGTTCTCCACTTTACTGGTAGGAGAGAGTGTTGATTAATAAAGGTGTTAGAAAATAATTAAAATGTAAACATTCTTCCTCGTTGGTTGGTCCAAGTTGATAATACCAGATGTTAGAGGTTTGGTTTTCTTTCCCCTTAAGACCAACACAGCTATTTTTGCTGATTTTTTTTTTTTTAAAAATCTGGAGATTCTGTGAGAGGAAGGTTGTGTTGTCTTCCAAAGTTGGCACTCAACCATTAGTTAATTCGGTGGCTGCAAGCATTTTGAAGACTGGCTTAGCTGCAGTGACGACACAATTGTTCTGCTAATTTGAACAGACAAATTTCATTGTTTATCCTCCCTCCCATCTCAGATTCCTTTGTAGTTTTAGAGATCACGCTGGAAATTAATTCTCATGCCACATGTTATCGTACACCACCTACAACTGCTCGGTGATATTTATTTAATTATTTGTTTGTTAAATTTATTTATTTATTTATTTATTTATTTATTTGTTTGTTTGTTTATTTATTTATTTATTTTTATATGCCGCCCTTCTCCAGAGACTCAGGGCGGCTTACAATGCGTTAAGCAATAGCCTTCATACTTTTGTATATTTTATACAAAGTCAGCTTATTGCCCCCACAATCTGGGTCCTCATTTAACCTACCTTAGAAAGGATGGAAGGCTGAGTCAACCTTGAGCCTGGTGAGAATTGAACTCGCAGTAATTGCAGGCAATTATGGATGTTAAATGCTGCCTTAGTAGGAGGCATTAGCCTCCTATGCCACTCAGGCTCAATTTGTTTATCAAATGTGCAAGATAGCAGATTTAGGTATAAAAATAAACAAAGGAAGTAAATACAGATAAATGGGGACAGTAAGATGGTAGGCACACTGGTGCGCTTATGCATGACCCCTTTACGGACCTCTTAGGAATGGGGTGAGGTCCACGGTAGACAGTTTGAGGTTGAAGTTGTGGGGGTTTGAGGATGTAACAACGGAGTCGGCGTTGACCACTCTGTTGCTGAAGTCGTATTTTCTGCAATTGAGTTTGGAGCGGTTTACCTTTTGTTTGTATTGATTGTTTGCCCGTGTATTATTGTGGTTGAAGCTGAAAAAGTCGTTGACATATAAGATGTTGTAGCAGACAATTTTGTGTAGTATGCTTAGATTTTCTGCAGCACTGAAGATGCAGGTGATCCTCGAGTTATGGTCACAACTGGGTCCAGAATTTCCATTGCTAAGAAAGGCAGTTGTTAAATGAGTCACCCCCAATTTTATAACCTTTTTAGGACAACTCAACATGGTCAACTGGCCACAGCCAACTCACTGCAGCAAACTTGCTGTGGGACAACTCACCACGGGACAAGAGTTACACTAATATCAAAGAAATGGTGGAATAGAATCATTAAAGAAAGGATGCCAAAGGAGGGAACAAAATGCATGACAAAAAGTCAAAAGATAGTTTAATTATTTTAAATACTTAAAATTGAATTGTTCAATCGTCCTGCAGCAAGTTGTCTCATGATGAGTTGGCCATGGAAAACTGTCCTGCCATAAGTTGGCCATGGAGAACTGTCCTGCCATGAGTTGGCCATGGAGAATTGTCTTACTGTGAGTTCGCTATGAAGAATTGTCCTTCCATGAGTTGGATATGGAGAACTGTCCTGCCATGAGTTGGCCATGGAGAATTGTCCTGCCATGAGTTGGCCATGGAGAATTGTCCTTCCATGAGTTGGCCATGGAGAATTGTCCTTCCATGAGTTGGCCATGGAGAATTGTCTTACCATGAGTTTGCTATGAAGAATTGTCCTGCCATGAGTTGGCCATGGAGAACTGTCCTGCCATGAGTTTGCTATGAAGAATTGCCCTGCCATGAGTTGAATATGGTGAGTTGGCTGTGTCAAATTGGCTGCAGTGATTTGTCCTATCCCACACTTCAGATATTTCAGTGAATCATGTGCTTATTAACCAAATCTGACCTCCCCATTGATTTTGCTTGACAGAAACCAGCTGGGAAGGTGGCAAAGGATGATCATGTATTTGCAACCATTGCAAATACATACGGGCTGCCAAGCGTCCAAATTTTGATCACCTGACTGTAGGGATGCTGTGCTGGTTGCAAATATAAAGACTGGTCATAGGCCACCTTTTTCAGTGTTGCAACTTCGAACGGTCCTTCACGAATGCTTGTAAGTCACCTGTAATCCTAGGATGCAACTCTCAAGATTTCAACATGAAGACTTTGGAATCGTAGGAACGGCTGTGCTGAATCAATCCCAAGCTCCCATCTTAACCGGAACGATCTTCCCAGATGGTTTAATTTGTGGATTAATAGGAAAACTCAGGCGCGGAATATGAACAGAAGATCCGAACGTGCAGCTAAAGCAACTGTAGAATAAAATGTGCAGCATAGCAGCAACTCATAAGGTGCCTCGGGCTGATATTATGCTAGATTTAGTTGACTCTTTGGCCCCAAGACCTTTTATTTTTATTGACTCAGCTTATGAGAATGGGGTGCACCCGCCAAGCTTCACATTTGGAAACTCCTACATCTAATGATCTGCTCTCTGAAAACTCCCTCACTTCATCTTCTCCATTTGGGGCAGATTTCGTTACTGCCTATGTCACTGACTGGTATTTTCTCAGCCTATTTTTAAACGATATTTAGCCTCTCGTACCGTTTTTACTTCTCCGTTACATTTGACCTGTGACAGCCCAGCAGCGTGCAGACAATTGGCTTAATGTCACACATCAGGCATTAATATTCGTGACACACAGTTTTCTCATAACCCTTTTGCTGATCTCCACTGTTATATTAAAAAAAAAAGCCACTCTAATTATTCATGTGATGATTATTCGGCCATGTTACAAGAGGTTTTTATTTTTATTATTATTATCCCTGGAGAACATTCTCCGATCTTAACAAGGTTCTGAGATATTATAGTGGGATTCTCAGAGGTTATTCTCAAAGACAATAAAATTTGGATTCGCACCTTAGAGGCAGTTTGTCTCTTCTGACCTTGGGGTTTTGACTCCATAACTGACACGTTTTTAGAGGTCTGCAAGTGTTCCTGTTCTAACTATGATTGTCCATCATTAGTGGTGGGATTCAAGTAATTTAACAACTGGTTCTCTGCCCTAATAAGAGGCTGGGTGGGCGTGGCCATGATGGGCGTGGCCAGGGGATGTGACAGGCAGCACTCAGCCTCCTGCAACCCCTATGAGCAAAAATGGGCCACGGTGTGGGGGATGCGCTGCTCCCCCGCTCCCCATTTTGGGCCTAGAAGGCCTCCCTGAAGCCTCCTTGGAGTGAAAACAGGCCATAAGGGGTCACCACACACCTCGTGCCCCATTTTGGGCCTAGTAGGCCTCCCTGCACTTACATGGGAGCCAAAATAGGGCATGTGGGGACTCCTGGAAGGGGTGGGATGGGGAGGGACAGAGCCAGCCAGCAATTTAACTACTGGTTCACCTAAACTGGCCCGAACCGGCTGAATCCTACTACTGTCCATAATATGCAAAACTACCTAGTCCACCTTTGGGGTGATTTATGGAGGAAATGCTGATGCCAACATCCCAAAGGGAAAATGGAAGCATGGTTTCATAAAACCACCCCATCCTTACATGCTGCTCACCCTAATCTTTAGTAAGACCACACCTGGAATACTGTATCCAGTTTTGGTCACCACATTACAAAAAAAAAAAAAAACTTTGGAAAAACTGCAGAGAAGAGTAAGTAAGATGATTAAAGGCTTGGAGGCTAAAACATATGAAGAACAGTTGCAGGAACTGGGTAGGGCTAGTCTAGAAAAAAGAAGGACCAGGGGTGACATGATAGCAATATTCCAGTATTTGAGGGGCTGCCGTAAAGAAGAGGGGGTCAACTTATTTTACAAAGCAGCAGAAGGCAGGACAAGAAGCAATGGGTGGAAACTAATCAAGGAGAGAAGCAACCTGGAATTAAGGAGAAACTTCTTGACAATGAGGACAATTAACCAGTGGAACAATTTGCCTTCAGAAATTGTGGATGCTCCATCACTGGAAGTTTTAAAGAAGAAACTGGACAACCACTTGTCTGAAATGGTACAGGGTTTCCTGCTTGAGAAGGGGGTTACCCTAGATGACCTCCAATCTCCCTTCCAGCTCTATTCTGATTTCTCCTTTCTGATTAATCCTTTCTCCTCCCCTCAACACAGACTTTCTGTATTCTATTTATGGTAGAGCTGATGCCAATATGAGTCACATCGACATGTTTGGGCAGTGCGTCGAACTGAGTGCAGAAAGTTACCAGACAGCAGAAAGTTAAGGGAAGGAAGCGACCGAACAGGGCAATTTCATTCCATTTGAAATAACCCATAAAGAACGATGTATACTGCGGCAAGATTGTCTGTGAGGCATAAATGTCAGGTTTATGAACAACTGAGCAACTCTGTCCCTGTTCAAAATTGTTCTTTGAGGTCAGAACGGTAAGTGTTCCCCGCGGCAACGCGACACCTCTGCGAAGTGCAGTGTAGCAAGGACGGAGAGGGAGCTGTTAGCCCTTCCTAATCTTTGTTTTAGTAAGGAGGTCCAGGAGCAGAGCATTTTCATCCATCGTATTGTCTGCTGATCGTTGGCTATGCCACGCCAGGACTGCAGCACTGCAGAACATCTGATTTTTATTAACCTGGTTTCAAACAGCTCTCAGCAGGATTCTAATACCGGCCAACAGCAGGAGCTTGGTGAGGTCAAAAGAATATAGGAATTTCTAGTACAGGTAATGTATTCTGGGGGATAAGGGAAAGGTAAAAGTTTCCCTCGCACATATGTGCTAGTCGTTCCTGACTCTAGGGGGCGGTGCTCATATCCGTTTCAAAGCCGAAGAGCCAGCGCTGTCTGAAGACGTCTCCGTGGTCATGTGGCCGGCATGACTCAATGCCAAAGGCGCACGGAACGCTGTTACCTTCCCACCAAAGTGGTCCCTATTTTTCTACTTGCATTTTTTAAGTGCTTTCGAACTGCTAGGTTGGCAGAAGCTGGGACAAGTCACTGGAGCTCACCCTGTTACGCGGCACTAGGGATTCGAACCGCTGAACTGCCGACCTTTCGATCGACAAGCTCAGCGTCTTAGCCACTGAGCCATTCTGGGGAACGGCACATTCTTGATTTGCTGTGTATGAATGGCGAGATGCTGGAGGAAACATCTTTCTGCAAATTAAAAATACAAGCTGATCCAATCTTCAGCTTCTCGGTAATGTGTATGGGGAGAAAGAATTTCTTTATCTTTCTTTCTTTTTTTTTCCATTGAAGTTTTATAGGATGTTATTTTAGTTGGAACAAGTTTTCCAACGGAACCTAAAATTGCCTATTTTGCAAGAAAATCATTTTTAACCATTCATAATCTTGAGAGAGAGAGAGAGAGAAGGAACATTCCGAAGTGCAGATTGTATGTCAAAATACATTAAGAGGCGCATATAGAAATGGGGTCTGGTATATAGAAATTTGGGAGGCTGGTTTTATTTTCATTGTTGCAGATTCATGCAGGAAGAGAGTGTTGGAATAAACTTATCAATGACCACAAAATGCATTTGCATGGGCTAGTAATAGTTCGATGCAGCTCTTCGGGTTTCATGAAAATGCACAATTTGCTCTTGCAAATAAGTTTATTTAAAAAGGGCCTGGGTTGGAATAGAAAGCAGTAACTTACTAGGCAGGTAAATCAATTGCGGAATAAAATGAGTATAGTAGGCAAGTCTGCATTCTTCAGCACCCAGCATATTTATCTGTGGAGATAAATGTCCCGAACATGTAATACAATTGGGGAAGCAAACTCCAGTCTCAATTGCATCTCGTCAGCCAGAAAATCATTTTCAAATCATCCCATGGATTGTAACTCTGTTTCCCTAGACACCAGCAAGACAAATAACTACAAACAAGAATATCAGATTTGTGCTGGAAGAATCTAGAAGATCAATTCTCAACAGCAAAGGGATAGAGAAAAGGCCTGTAGTTTTGCTTTCATCTAGTGGCCAGATAGATTTTTGGAATCTAGTTCTGGGAGATTCATCACAAAACCAGCAAATGGCCAAGATGTCAGAACGCTATCTGAAGAAATCTGAACTATCACATTGAGATCATATTTTTTCAACCTTGGTAGCTTGAAAAGGGGTGGACTTCAGCTCCCGGAATTTATTTTTTATTTATTTTATTATTCATATTTCTATGCCGCCCACTCTCCGAGGACTCTGGGCGGCTTACACCAAAGACAGTATACTAAATAGCATATTGCCCCTAACAATCTGGGTCCTCATTTTACCCACCTCAGAAGGATGGAAGGCTGAGTCAACCTTGAGCCGGTGAGATTTGATCCACTAATCTGCTGAACTAGCAGTCAGCTGAAGTAGCTGCAGTACTGCACTCTAACCACTGCGCCACCTCGGCTCATTCCCAAGCCCGAGAGTTGGGAGGTGATGTCTACCCATCTTTAATAGCTACCAAGTTTGAAGAACCATGGTTTAGAACTGAGGTTTCCAACCTTGGCAATTCCCCCTGCTCCTGGCACGTGATGGCCCGGTAGGCCCATTTTTCTCTCTCACCAGGCTCTAGAGACTTTCTAGGAGTCTGGGGAGGGCAAAAACAGCCTTCCCCAGTCCCCCCGGAGGCCCTCCAGAAGTCAAAAATAGCCCGTTTGCCAACTTCTGTGCCCATGCGTGCCATAGATTTGCCATCACGGGTGTAGGGTCTCCTGCATGGGCGTGGGGTTGGATTAAATGACCTACAAGGTCCCTTCTAACTCTGGTAATCTGTAATCTGTAATTTTGCGACTTGTGGATCTCAACTCTCAGAATTCCTCAACCAACTTTACAAGTCATAAAGTTGCCAAGGTTGGAGATCCCTGGTCTAGAAACAAGATGAATTCTCAAAATATAGAGAGCAATTGATGGAACAATTGACAATGAACAGTGTTTTTGGAAGCTTCCAGAAGGAAGGAAGGAAGGAAGGAAGGAAGGAAGGAAGGAAGGAAGGGGCAGGGAAATAAGTAAAGGTGGGAGGGAGGGGAGGTGGGAGGAAAGGAAGGAGGGAGGGAGGGAGGGAGGAAGGAAGGAAGGAAGGAAGGAAGGAAGGAAGGAAGGAAGGAAGGAAGGAAAAGGAAGGAAGGAAGGAAAGGAAGGAAGGAAGGAAGGAAGGAAGGGGGAGGAAGGAAGGAAGGGAGGGAGGAAGGAAGGAAGGAAGGGGCAGGGAAATAAGTAAAGGTGGGAGGGAGGGGAGGTGGGAGGAAAGGAAGGAGGGAGGGAGGGAGGGAGGAAGGAAGGAAGGAAGGAAGGAAGGAAAAGGAAGGAAGGAAGGAAAGGAAGGAAGGAAGGAAGGGGGAGGAAGGAAGGAAGGAAGGGAGGGAGGAAGGAAGGAAGGAAGGGGCAGGGAAATAAGTAAAGGTGGGAGGGAGGGGAGGTGGGAGGAAAGGAAGGAGGGAGGGAGGGAGGGAGGAAGGAAGGAAGGAAGGAAGGAAGGAAAAGGAAGGAAGGAAGGAAAGGAAGGAAGGAAGGAAGGAAGGAAGGAAGGGGGAGGAAGGAAGGAAGGGAGGGAGGAAGGAAGGAAGGAAGGGGCAGGGAAATAAGTAAAGGTGGGAGGGAGGGGAGGTGGGAGGAAAGGAAGGAGGGAGGGAGGGAGGGAGGAAGGAAGGAAGGAAGGAAGGAAGGAAGGAAGGAAAAGGAAGGAAGGAAGGAAAGGAAGGAAGGAAGGAAGGGGGAGGAAGGAAGGAAGGGAGGGAGGAAGGAAGGAAGGAAGGGGCAGGGAAATAAGTAAAGGTGGGAGGGAGGGGAGGTGGGAGGAAAGGAAGGAGGGAGGAAGGAAGGAAGGAAGGAAGGAAGGAAGGAAGGAAGGAAGGAAGGAAGGAAGGAAAAGGAAGGAAGGAAGGAAAGGAAGGAAGGACATCCTTCTTAAGAGAACAGTGGAGGTCAGTGAAGGAAGGTCCAAGATAATCCAGAAATTTAAGATTATATAAATTTGTGAGCTCTTAATTTCTGTTGTCCTTGGGCAGCAAAATCAGCTCAGAAATGTTCCATATTCAGTGGTATGATATGAAGATGATGGACAAGGTAATGTAAATAATAACATAAATAACAAGACAAGAATAACATTTAGAATAATTTCATCAATTATATAATTTCTAAATGCTGCTTGAAAACTTGAAAATTCCTTTATGTATTTTATAGGCTAGAACTATCCTTCCAGTTGTTTAACATTTTGGACGTTGTGCTAAAAGATCTATACCCCACCATCTGGGCAGAGTCAGGAGGAAAAAAAAACTTGATTTGATTTAAATGCAAATTGTATTAAATTATATAGTGCAAGCATGATTATTCTCTGTCAACATCCCAATTTCCCATTTGTTTCTTATTACAAGTACTTATATGCCATTTACTTCTATACTGTATCCGTTTTAAAACACGTTAAAAACTGCAATTTAACAGGCATTTTCAGATGAGCTCTGAAAGCAGGACACAATTGTAGATATTTCATGAGACAGTCCAGATTCACAAGAACTCAAATTAAGTTTAGATGTAAATTTATTAAAATATATGGTCCCAGACCAAAAAAAAAAAAGGCAAAAGATTGTAAAAAGAACACAAGATACAAATTTCTAGGGGAAAAAGTCTAATTTTCTTGTGTTCGCCGCCCTGAGTCCTTTGGGAGAAGGGCGGCATATAAATTTTATTTTTATTTATTTTTATTTTATTTCAAATTTATATAACGCACCTTCTCCCGAGGGACTCAGGGCGGTGTACAGCCAGATAAAAACATACAATACAAACATTAAAAACAATTAAAAGGATATATAGTAGATGTGATCAGAGGGAAATTAACTTTCCCTTGCAAGGATGACAAGTCAGGGCATAGAAATTGGAAAAAAATATTGTGCGTGGTATAATTAGAATGCTGTTGAAAAACATGATTGTCAACCAGGGTTTTACTGTAAATCCCATCTCTGACATTTAGCGTGGTCTGGAACCAAGTTTACATATCTACCAGAACCAGGGTTCGGACTAGATCGCCCAATCTGATAGCAATGGAGGCGGGTGGTTCAGAGAACTGGTAGCAAAAATCCCTGCCCCCCCCCATTGCCCAGCTGAGCCGTGCAATCATCAGAGGCTTTTTTTTATTATTTTTAAAAGCATTTTTTCTACAACCTCTTTGGCCGAAAAAAATGCTTTTAAAAGTAAAAACAAAAAGCCTCTGATGATCGTGCGGCTCAGCGGGGATCATCAGAGGCTTTTAAAAGCATTTTCTCTACAACCTCTTCGGCCAAAGAGGTTATAGAAAAAATGTTTTTAAAAAGAAAAAAAAAGCCTCTGCCGATCAGGCAAGTCAGCTGGGATCATCAGAGGCTTTTAAAAGCATTTTCTCTACAACCTCTTCGGCCAAAGAGGTTATAGAAAAAATGTTTTTAAAAAGAAAAAAAAAGCCTCTGCCGATCAGGCAAGTCAGCTGGGATTGTCAGAGGCTTTAAAAGCACTTTTTTTACAACCTCTTCAGCTGAAGAGGTTGTTAAAAAAAATGGTTTTAAAAGTAAAGTAAAAAAAAAAAAAAGTTGGCCGCGCCCACTCAGTCATATTACCTCCCCAAGTCAGGCCCAGAGAACCGGTAGTAACAAATTTTACATTTCACCACTGACCAAAACCCATATCTTTATGAAATGGGTAACCTCCTCACAGAATCACCAATTAAAAATTCACAATAAGTCAAGCGACAATAACCAGGGTTGGCCAGAAAACAAGACAGCTGAGAAATCAGCACGTTGAAAAACAAAAAAACAAAAAAATTCAGAGCGAAAGCTCAGGAGATCCATCACTCCTGCCAACGTCTTGGGGCTAAACTCCACAAGCCATATGGCCTCCCTTTTGACCTTTCTGTCTTTCTTCTGACTTTTTACCAGCAGGATCTTCTTTTACTCAGCTTGTTATTCTTGGCACCGGGAACGATACTGTTCAGAGATGTTTGACCTCAATCATGAAAAGTATCAGATGGTATCAGATGGCAACCATCTGGAAACAGCATCCAACGTGAACCTTGAGGGAAGATTGTTTGTTTGTTTGTGTGTGTGTGTGTGTGTGTGTGTGTGTGTGTGTTTCTGATTCTCTCTCTCTCTCTCTCTCTCTCTCTCTCCTTCCCTCTCTCTCTCTCTGTGTTTGTCTATTTACCTATAATATTTATCATCTACATCTATCTATCTATCTATCTATCTATCTATCTATCTATCTATCTACCTACCTACCTACCTACCTACCTACCTATCTATCTCCTATCTATCTATCTATCTATCTATCTATCTATCTATCTATCTATCATCTACATCTATCTCTCATCTATCTATCATCTATCTATCTATCTATCTATCTATCTATCTATCTATCTATCTATCTATATTATCTCTATCTCTATCTATCTATCTATCTATCTATCTATCTATCTATCTATCTATCTATCTATCATCTATCTATCTATCTATCTATCTATCTATCTATCTATCTATCATCTATATCCGTGATGGCGAACCTATGGCACGCGTGCCACAGGTGGCACACATAACCATATAAGTGGGCACACGAGCTCAGCTTCCGATGGGACTGGAAGTTGTCAAACGGGCCATTTTTGGACTCCGGAGGGGTGGGGAAGGCTGTTTTCGCCCTCCCCAGACGCCTAGAGAGGTCCTGGAGCCAGGTGAGAAAGAAAAACGGGCCTTTCGGGCCATTGCGTGCCAGGAGCGGGGTGAGCGGGGTGGCGGGTGGGTCGCATAGAGTTATGGGTGTGGGCATGTGCGCGTGGGACCCCCCCTGCCCCCCCTTCCTGGCACGCGATGGCAAAAAGGTTAGCTATCACTGATCTTTATCATATCATATCTATCTATATTATCTCTATCTCTATCTATCTCTATCTATCTATTATCTATATCATATCTATCTACCTATATTATCTCTATCTCTATCTGTCTGTCTGTCTACCTACTTACCTACCTACCTCATATCTATCTATCTATCTATCTATCTATCTATCTATCTATCTATCTATCTATCTATATTTATATCTATCTATCATCTATCTATCTATCTATCTATCTATCTATCTCTATCATCTCTATCATATCATATCACACCTATCTATATTATCTCTATCATCTCTATCATATCATATCATACCTATCTATATTATATCTATCTATCTATCTATCTATCTATCTATCTATCTATCTATCTATCATCTATATCATATCTACCTATATTATCTCTATCTCTGTCTGCCTGTCTACCTACCTACCTATCTATCTATCTCATATCTATCTATCTATCAATCTATCTATTGTCTGTCTATCATCTATTTCTCATCTCTCTCTTCCCCACTCCCTCCCTCCCTCCCTCTCTTTCTCCAACCTTGCCATTGGCAAACACTCCCTGTGGCAATTCCTTAAAAACCAGCCAGCAAATGCTCTGCTGAAATACCCAGATCTGCTTTGGAGCCATCCACCTCTGAAGGGAAGCTGGTTAGGCACTGAGGCATGGAATCCGCAGGAGGCAGCTCCATCTGCTACCTGCCAGCTCACCTGGGCTTTCCACAGTGGGGGAACTTTTAACACAGAGCAGGAAGATGGCAAAGCTCATCGGCTCAGACGCCAAGCTTGGAACAACTCAGCTTTCAAAAGATGGAATCCTCAGGAAGGAAGATAGGAAGGAGCCTTGGTAGTACAGTGGTTTAATGCACCCTGTTATTAACACAGCTGCCTGCAATTACTGCAGGTTCGAATCTTACCAGGCTCAAGGTTGACTCAGCCTTCCATCCTTTCTAAGGTAGGTTAAATGAGGACCCAGTTTGTGGAGGCAATAAGCTGACTTTGTATAAATATACAAAAGTATGAAGGCTATTGCTTAACGCCCTGTAAGCCGCCCTGAGTCTCCGGAGAAGGGCGGCATATAAATCAAAAAATTTTTTTTTAAAAAAAAAGATGCTAGTAGCACAAAGCTAAGACTGTAGTGCAAGGTTTGGCCACAATCTGCAGAGATTTCCTTTGCTGTTGGTCAGCTCAGCTCTCCTTAACAGGAACAGGAGGAGGAGGAGTTGTTTTTCCTTCAAAGCACCATGGGCTTACACAAACCCCACAGACTTTCTAATAAATATTAATTAATTAATTAATTAATTAATTAGTTAAATAAATAAATAAATGGAAGGGAAGGGAAGGGAAGGGAAGGGAAGGGAAGGGAACGGAACAGAACAGAACAGAAAAGAATGCAGAGTAGAGTAGAGTAGAGTAGAGTAGAGTAGAGTAGAGTAGAGTAGAGTAGAGTAGAGTAGAATTGAATAGAATAGAATAGAATAGAATAGAATAGAATAGAATAGAATAGAATAGAATGAAATTAGGAAGGAATGAAATTGGAAAAGAATGAAGGGAAGGGAAGGGAAGGGGAGCGGAGGGGAGAGGAGAGGAGAGGAGAGGAGAGGAGAGGAGAGGAGAGGAGAGGAGAGGAGAGGAGAGGAGAGGAGAGAAATCATATACCTCTGAGTATTATCTGAATGGTTGTGTAACACACTACAGCTATCCATGACTGGTGTGGCCATAATTACCCATAACTACAGGTTATGCATCTACGTACAGAGAAGGGCTGACCAGAATGATCTGCTTAACAACCAAAGGGGAAGTGTGGTTGTAAGCCCATCATGGTCACACAATGCTTTGCTTAGCAACCACATCATTTAGCAACGGAGCTGCTGATGCCAACTGTGGTCACTAAGCAAGGTTTACCTGTAAACAAAGCAAACAAACCAATATTTCTTTGTTGCCCTTACATACCCAGAGGTGTCCGAAAGCTGTGGTTAAAAAAAGGTCAAGATGGCAACCACAATGGCATGACCAAAGATCTGGTGTGACACACATAAAAAAGCTTTGTTTATTTCATCAACTACCAACTTCAGCTTATTTAACCATAACCTGGAGACCAATCTATCAGAGTTTGTTGCAGAAATCAATCCAGAAAGCACGCACAGGTAACTGATGCAGCAGGATTCATTAACTTCTCTTTATATACATAATAACAGATGAATACATGTACAATACCAACAGCAGATTCTTCCAACGTGGTAGCAGGTACAAGCAAAACACAAGCAGAGTACAGCAGACTAGTTTCAGTTTCAATTTTCAGCAGACAGACTCAGAGCTTAATGCAGACAAAGAGAACCTCCTCTTTACAGGGCAGTTAAGCTAAGCCTAAGCCACGCCCAGGCTCCTAGCTGTCTCAGCTCCCAAACAGCCCTCATTGGCTGACTTAGTTGCTATGCCTATACAGGCTGACCTTGTTACAGTGGTGGGTTGCCCCCAGTTTGGACCGGTTTGCAAGAACCGGTAGTAAAACCGGCGGGAGGCCCCGCCCACTGCCCCGGATGTTGTCATCAGCGATCTGTGCATGTGCAGGTGCGATCCCATTGCGAACCAGTAGTAAAGATAAGTAGAACCCACCCCTGCCTTGTTACATGTCCTATATCAGCCAGTCGCCAATGGCTGACCTGTTGCCATGTCCATCCCAGTCCATGAATATTCTGACACAATCGTTCCCAGGTGGAATTTCCAAATACGATCAAAATATATATTTAAAATCTACCACATATTATCAGCATGTTAAAAACCACCGCAGTGCTGTTGGCAATAGATGTTCTCTATTTATTTATGACTATTTATTTTTAGCTGTCTGTAATTTGTTCAGACAGATGTTACCATAAGACAAGTAACATTTTTTTTTTTTTTTTTTAGAATTACAGAGAGAGGGAGGAGGGAAAAAAAACTGCGTGAGGAACATTAAAAATTACCCAACATAAATAAACAGATATAAATTTATTGTGACGATAGACCGTATACAACAATCCCATTGGAATAAAATGAATGCCAGCAGTTTAAAAGTTATCTTATAAAGTAATAAAAGCTATGTAAAATAAGCTTTTTATCAATCCAGTATCAGTTATTTGCAGATGTTAACTGTTGCTATACAAAACCTGGCAACATTATACGAGATAGAAATTTCCTTATCTGAAAGGAGACAGTTGACATAATATTCATCAAAAAGACCTGGCAAGGGAGATACCATGTTTATGAAAAGAAAAACATATTTTCCTGCACGTGTTTTTCCTATAAATTCAAAAGGTATTCTTCTGGGAAATTCATATAAAATTAGGAAGCAATCAATTTTTCAGCACAGGTTGAAATCAGGATAATCAGCAGAGAGAGCTTGCAACTTTCAACAATACACTTCCTGGTCTTTCTAAAAGCTGTACGGAAAAGAGAATTTGGAAAATAAAGCTATTTTCAACTGAATATGTCTAGCCCCGTGATGGAGAACCTAGGGCACATGTGCTGGAAGTGGCACGCAGAGCCATCTCTGCCGACATGCAAGCCGTCACCTGTTGCTCTTCTAGGTTCCGGAGCACCAGCCAGCTGGTCTTCACATGCGCGGGAGCACCAGAAATTGGAAGAACAGCTGACCAGTGCACATACATGCACCGGGAACATGATCTTCCTGTTTCTACCCCGTGCCGGAATGGGAGTGAAAGCAGGCACCCAAGCATGCACATACCAGAAACTGGAGCAGCCGCCCGGTATGCATGTGTATGTCAGAAAGATGATCTTTTCATTTCCGGCGCATGCAAGCACACCGGCTACCTGGTCTTCCAGTTTCTGGCCTGCATGCCCGTGCGAATACCAGCTGGCCATTGCGCATGCACGCGCCGGAAACCAGAAAGTAATGACACCTGGGCGGTGATCGCTACTGGATCGCCGAACCACAGGGAAAAATTGCTACCGGATTAGGCAATCCAGTCTGATCCAGGAGCATTTCACCCTTGGGTTGACCCCCTCTTCTTTGTGACAGCCCCTTAGATATTGGAGCACTGCTATCATATCACCCCTAGTCCATCTTTTCATTAGACTAGACCCGTGATGGCGAACCTATGGCACGCGTGCCACAGGTGGCACGCGGACCATATTAGTGGGCACGCCAGCTCAGCTCTGGGGCGCATGCATGTGCCGGCCAGCTGATTTTCGGGCCTTCTGGGCCCACCAGAAGTAGGGAAACAGGCTGTTTCCTGCCTCTGGAGGGCCTGGGGGGGTGGGGAAGGCCCGTTTTTTCTTTCTTACCTAGCTCCAGATCCTCTCTGTGTATCTGGGAAAGGCGAAAACAGCCTTTCCCACTCCCTTGGAGGCCCTACGGAGGCTGAAAGGGCCCATTTCCCGACTCCCGGTGGGACAGGAAGTGACTTTTTTCCTGTCCCCAGCCTCCAGAGACTCCTAGAGAGGCTCCTAGAGACTCCTAGAGAGGCTCCTAGAGACTCCTAGAGAGGTTCTGGAGGCTGGGGACAGCAAAATGTCATTTCCTGTCCCACCGAGAGTTGGGAAATGGGCCCTTTCAGCCTCTGTAGGGCCTCCAAGGGAGTGGGAAAGGCTGTTTTCGCCCTTCCCAGATACACAGAGAGGATCTGGAACCAGGTAAGAAAGAAAAACAGGCCTACCAGGCCATCATGTGCCAGGAGCGGGGGGGAGGGGGTTGTGCACGCATGCGCGTGGGCACGTGCGTGCGTGACCCTCCCCCGCCCCCCCCCTCCTGGCACGCGATGACAAAAAGGTTAGCCATTACTGGACTAGACCATTGTTGGTGAACCTTTTCGGCAGTGAGTGACTAAATAGGAGTGTGAGAGCATGTGCAAGCACACATGTGCCAGAAACTGGAAGAGTAGCTGCCCGGTGGGCATGTGCGTGCCAGAAAGATGATTTTCTGGTTTCCGGTGTGTGCATGAGCACCGGCCAGCTGTTCTTCGCGCAGGCATGCACGCCTGAACCCGGAAGACCAAGTGGCTGGTGCGCATGCACACGCTGGAAATGAAAATATCATCTTTCTGACATACACATGCGCATTGAACGGTTTTAACCAGGAAGTAATGTTTGTTTACCTTCTGCGCATGTGCAGGTTTTGCACATGTGCAGAAGGTGTATGCACATATGTGATGTGCGCGCACGCTTCTGAACCGGTAAGGAAGGTAAGTAGATTTCACCCCTGGGTCAACCTATCCTCCAAAGCACCTGAGGGCAGGACAAGAAGCCATAGACGGAAACTAATCAAGGAGAGAACCAACCTAGAACTAAAGAAAAATTTCCTGACAGTCAGAACAATTAATCAGTGGAACAGCAGTTGTGAATGCTTCAACAATGGAGACTTTTTAAGCAGAAATTGGACAACTATTTGCCTCAATTGGTATTGGGTTTCCTGCTTGGGCAGGGGGTTGGACGAGAAGACCTTCAAGATCTCTTCCAACTCTGATTTATTCTGTTAAAAAGACCAACAAATGAATAAATAGAGAATAGAAAACTTCATATCATCATTACTCAGGGTTGTGTAATTCTGTTATCCTTTCCCCAAAGGTAAAAAAAAAAAAAAAAAAGCAGCCCAATTGTTAAGCCGAACTCATAAATTCATAGGCTTCAATCAGAAACCAGCCAACATGCAAAACGAGGATTGGAGAAAAAGTTGCTGACAAATAACAAAAGCCGATGTGCTGATCTCATTTACAGAAATAGCTATGGCGGAAAGCGGCGAGGCATCAGCGGGGAGCTGTCACCAACTAGACTGACAGCCGAAGGAAGGAGAGATAATAGTGAGACAGGGAACTGATTTGTAAAGGTTGACGCTCCATTTGGAGTGGGGGTGGGAAGCCAACCAGATTAAAATGTCCATGCCCAACAACAGCAGCAGAAGTCTTGGAGAAGAGCAAGAAGAAGAAACAGAGAAGGAAAGGGAGCACGGTCAAAAATGTCAAAAATCACGTAGGGTGTCAATTCACAAAGCATTCCTGGCCTGATCTCAAGTTGCCATAGGCAAGGGGGATGGGAAACCGACGAAGGAACATGGCAGCCAAAGACAGGAGCACATTCCAGATATATCATTCTCAAGGCTGTCTTCTAGGGTTACCTACAGCGGCCGGAGGGGAGCGATCTCTACAACCCGCAAAATTGCTCCACTGGTGAATGTGATTGATGACACACTGTGGGGGGAGGGCGGGAAAACAGGGTCATGATCAGGGCTGTAAATTACGTGGGGTCAGAGTTGGCTTCATTTGGGTACGTGCCAACATGGAGCTCCTAATAAATAACTGGATTTCTTTTGAAGCTTGGCTCGAGGCTCATGATTTAATTAGGGCATCTGTCGGAACCCTGACGTAGGGTCTGCTTGGGTGGGGGTTGGACTAGATGACCTATTAGGTCCCTTCCAACTCTGTTAATTTGTATCTGTCTTTGCATCTCAGGCAGTAACACCAGCTTTGTCAGCTCAGAAGGAGCTGGGCTGTGATAATTGAAGTGCCAGAGCTTGGATTTAGCTTCTCTTTCCCCCTCAAAACATTCTTCTCTTCGGCTGATTTCTCTCAAGCCGAGATTCTGATTGCCTCTGAGTACCCACCAGAGCTGGAAAGGATGGGTTTCCTTCCCTGCCTGGCAGCTAGAGAGTATACCTGCCAAGCTGACTATCCAAAGATCTGCAGTTCCCTGCCTGAAGTCAGTCGAGGAGAGCTTGAAAAAAACAAAAACAAATTTTCAGAACCACGGTGGGGGTTTTCTTTCTTTCTTTCTTTCTTTTTCAGGTTTTGTAATTAGCTTTCGCTTTGGTAAACAAGCAATGAGCATTTTGAGCATGGCTGTCCAACCTTGACAACTTTAACGCTTGTGGACATCAACTTCCAGAATTCCCCAGTCAGTCATGTAGGTTGGCTGGGGAATTCTGGGAGTTGAAGTCCATAGGTCTTAAAGATGCCAACGTTGGGCACCCCTGATTTAGAGGGAAAGCGGGGGAGGGGGAGGGGGAAGGAAGGGTTGTTAAAGTGAAGATTAAATTATCCTATGTCCCTGACTCACACACAAACACAAGAAATTTAGAAACGGTTACTGGAACCTATGTGATTCTTTAAAACAAACAA
The DNA here is from genome assembly GCF_029215685.1 of Pituophis catenifer annectens. Taxonomy (NCBI): domain Eukaryota; kingdom Metazoa; phylum Chordata; class Lepidosauria; order Squamata; family Colubridae; genus Pituophis; species Pituophis catenifer. Next base: position 19,770,292 of record NW_027256892.1, read on the forward strand.
ACAAACAAACAAACAAAACCTGAAGATCCAATCTCCAAATAAAGACTGCAGAATTGGGATGGCATCAGGGATGAAATGCTACCGGTTCGCACCGGTTTGGACGCTTCAGTCAGTTCAGTCAAACTGGTAGTTAAAAAAAGCTACTGGTTCGTCTGAACCGGTATTTGCAACGATCAGCTGTGCTGCGCGGTTTATATTCGCTAGAAAGCAGGAAGTCCTGCTTTCTAACAAATCTAAATCATGCGGTACAGCTGTTCCCCCCTCGTTGTTCTACTTACCTTGTGAAATCTTCTTTTTCCGCACAAAGCACACATTTGGTGCGCACTGCTCATGTGCGGGCAGCAAACTGCTGGCAATCCGCGGAGGATTTCACCACTGGATGGCATTATAGTTGTGGTAGGGTTGGTTGGCAAAGTGCTTTAGAGCTTGGGTCTCCAACCTTGCAGTGGTGAAATGTAAAATTTGTTACTACCGGTTCTGTAGGCGTGGCTTGGTGGTGGTGGGGTTAATGTGATTGAGTGGGCATGGCCAACTTTTTTTTTTTAACTTTTAAAAGCATTTTTTCTACAACCTTAAGAGGTTGCAGAAAAAAATGCTTTTAAAAGCCTCTGATGATCAGGCAATTCAGCTGGAATTGTCAGAGGCTTTTAAAAGCATTTTTTTTTTCTACAACCTCTTCAGCTGAAGAGGTTGTAGAAAAAATGTTTTTAAAAGGCTCTGATGATCCCAGCTAAGCCGCACAATCATCAGAGGCTTTTTTTTTTTCACTTTTAAAAGCATTTTTTCGGCCGAAGAGGTTGTAGAAAAAATGCTTTTAAAAGTAAAAAAAAAACCAGCCTCTGATGATTGCATGGCTCAGCTGGGCATGGGGGGGGGAACACAGGGATTTTTGCTACCGGTTCTCCGAACCACCTGCCGCCATTGCTACCGGATCGGGTGATGCGGTCGGAACCGGGAGTATTTCATCCCTGCAACCTTGGCAACTTGAAGACTTAACAGAATAACAGATTTGGAAGGGACCTTGGAAGTCTTCTAGTCCAACCCACTGCTCGAGCAGGAGACCCTATACCATTTCAGACAAGTGTCCATCTAACCTCTTCTTAAAAGCCTTCTGTGATGGGGCACCCACAACTTCTGTCTGAAGGCAAGCCATTCCACTGCTTCATTGTGGACTTCCACTCCCAGAATTGTAAACTTCAACACCCAGAATTTCTCAGCGAGCCATGCTGGCTGGGGAATCCTGTGAGCTGAAATCCACAAATCTTCAAGTCACCAAGGTTTGGAGATCTCTATTTTAGAAGCCCATGATCTGAAACTGACAAAGCTGGGTCCCATTAAGTTTTTTTCCTGTAATCTGCATTTCTATGAATTGCTTCATGCTCTGGCTGGAAAAAAGCCCAAACTCATGCTTTAAGATTCCCAAAAACTCCTTAGGCAAAAAAAATGTGGAGCTCCCTCAATAGCCTGAGAAACATGCTTGAAGAATCAGGCAAAAAAAAGTGAGTTCCATCGGGTATCAAAACTTTAGTGTCTTTTCAATGCTCCATCAGCCACGGGAGTCCAGCTAGAGCTGGAAGAATCACAAGACTCTTGAGTTGGAAAGCAGAAAAACTCTCTTGATGAAAAGCAAGTCTTTGAAGTATTGCTGCACCCTGGATGCCTTCCAACGGACTGACAAAGCAGCCGCAGAAGAAACTAAGTATAATTGTTCTGCAAAGAGATAACACAAGAGATGAAAGTTGGGACGAAGAAGACGTTGTGGCCCGCCAGTGGCCAGCAGAGCTGGCAGCAGATTCGGACAGTGTGGAGGTTGGGGAGGAGCATGGGCCAATCCTGGAGTCTAGGGAATGCTCAGACGATGGCTCTGAGTTGGAGGCAGAGAGGGGTCCAAGGCCATCTGGTAGTTCTTTGCTGCCTCCGGAGTCTCCGGAGTCTGACATCAGCGAGGCAGAAGAACAGTGTGAACCTGTTCCCAGTGTGCGCATGCGCAGAACTTCCAGGAGACAGGAACAATTATTTATTTATTTTATTTATTTTTATTTTATTATATTTCTATACCGCCCTTCTCCTGCGGGACTCAAGGCGGTGTACAGCCAGGATAAAACATAGCATATAAAATTTAAAAACATTTTTAAAAACAATTAAATAATTTTGGCCCGAATTTAAAACAACCCAATTAAAACCGAATTTCGATTAAAAAACTGAGAGGATGGGATCAAGCCAGCCCAGCTAGATGGAATAAGTGTGTCTTCAGGGCCCGACGAAATTAAGGAAACAGGGTCGACTTGGGAGTAAGGCTTGGAGATGTTTGGCCCCTCCCATTAGACATAAAAGAGAAGCGAACGGGATGTGAGATTTTGCAGGAAGCAATTAGTTCATCTGGCTGATTCAAGATTTGAAACTTCTGTTTGTGACTCTGTGCCAAGTTTGGCCTTGCCCTGCGTCTGGAATTTAGCTCTTTGGCAGCGTTCCATGTGAGATAGGTGGGTGTTGATAACCTTCCTCTGAAAGACTGTTTATCAAGCCTTGCGGACTGCAAATGAAAGTAATTTACAGCCGTATGAATTAAAGTGGTTTGCCGGGACTACGTTTGTGCTGTTTTAATTTCTAAGGAAGCCCTAGATCAGAACGGAAGGAAAAGCTCCTTGAAGGCTACAAGGTGTTGTATCCGGTAAAAAATTCTTCTCCTCAGCTGCCTTTTCAGGTGGAACAAGGCAACGGCCTCTGCCAAACACTTTGGTTGTGGGCAGATCACAAAGAGTTGAAGGCAGCATTGGAAGCCATCAGAGGAGATGGGGTTTGAATGCATCTGCTCTTGCCCAGCTCCAGAAACACAACAAACCCTCTGTAGTTGAAGCAATGATTTCTTTCTTAGGAGCGCCAGTAGCCCCGGCAAAATGTTTCTTTCACCACAGGCTAACAAGTCTGTCCAGCAGGGAGATGAATAGTTGTTTGCCACATCTATTCATCTCCGCTCCCTGCCTTTTATTCCCAGAGCTAGGATGGGGCTTTGCTAGCAAAAGTGGCTCTTTCGTCCCAAGGACCGGCCCATCGATTTCCACTGTTCTCCTCTCCTCTGCCTTCTGTGTATCCGCGTGTCAAGCACTGGACCCAGCTGTTCCTCCTCTTCCTCATCAACCACCTCCAGACCTGGGGGCTGTTGACTCTCCATCTGAGGGCTGACGGACGGCCCAGGCTCCGCCTCTGTCTCTCTCACTGCCAGCTCCATTTCCACTTTCCCCCTCGGAGCTCTCAGGTTGCCTTGATGCTGAATCTGACTCCCACACTCCTACTCTTCTGATTCAGCTGCTGGAGAGGCCAGCGGCCAACAGGCCACAACAGAATCACTTGATGGCATTCAGCTCTAACACGGTTATTTGCCTTCCTTATTTCCACCGCAGGAATATAAAGTGTAGCATCAGCTGAAACGATGTGATGCCTTAACAATGAACTAGCTCTTTTTCTTCTCTGATTTAGTCCTTTCGAGCAATCGTAGGAAATGGGCTGAAGGCTGAAGCTCATCCAACAATTGGATGGAGATAAATAATGCATCCATGAATTTACTATTTGACAATAATCAACACCTCCACACTTATTGTATGGTGGGGGAAAAAAATTAATGTTTCTGATTTGTTTCTCAACCATGTTGCGTTACCAAGTTGTGCACTACTGTTTGCCAGGGGCATTATTCTCAATTTTCAATGGTTGATTGGAACCGCGAATGCAATATTCTTTGCTCTGAAATTTGGCATGGCCGCAGTGTGGAAAAACAAAAATGTTATTCATTTGTTATTGTTGAACTGGCATTCATTCCAACTGATGTTTGGGGAAATAAAGAAAACCGTCATGGTGCAACTTCATATAATCCATGAAAAATACAACACAGTTACAGGTGGTGAAGGAAAAGGAAGGCAAGAAAACGACAGAGGCCAGCACTGGAAATCTGGATGTAGACTTGGGGCAGCTATACCTGTTTATATACATCAGGAGTCCCCAGTCCCTTGAGCCATGGCCCATTACCGGGCCTTGAGCCATTTGGAACTGGGCCAAGAAAGTGGCAGGCGAGCGCATGAGTGCATATGCCTCCCCACCTGCACGAGAAGCAGATGAGCATGGGTGCGCGATCCCACCATTCACACAAATGGAGCTGCATGCATACACTCATGCTTCCCTGCCACCCGCACAGAACCAACCCCTCTCTCCCTCCCAACCAGGCCACAAAGGTTTGGGGTGGAATGGGACAACTTGCCACAGCCAACTCACTATGACCAACTTGCTGTGGCCAACTCTCAACGGGACAACTCGCCAAGGGGTGGGGTGGGGTGGGGTGGGGTGGGGTAGGGTAGAGTAGAGTAGAGTAGAGTAGAGTAGAATAGAATAGAATAGAATAGAATAGAATAGAATAGAATAGAATAGAATAGAATAGAATAGAATAGAATAGAGTTGGAAGGGACTTTGGAGGTCTTCTAGTCCAACCCCCTGCTCAGGCTGAAATCCAGCAGGTTCTGACAGGTTCTGGAGAACCGGTAGCGGAAATTATGAATAGTTTGGAGAACCGGCAAATACCACCTCTGGCCAGCCCCAGAGTGGGGAGGGAATGGGCATTTTGCAGTATCCTTCCCCTGCCACGCCCACCCGGCCACACCACGCCCACCCAGCCACGCCCACAGAACCGGTAGTAAAAAAAAATTGAATTTCACCACTGAGGAAACCCTATAGCATTTCAGACAAATGGTTGTCCAATCTCTTCTTAAAAACTTCCAGTGATGGGGAAGGAAGGAAATAAGGAAGGAGGGAGGGGGGAGGGAGGGAGGGAGGGAGGGAGAGTTGAAGGAAGGAAGGAAGGAAGGAAGGAAGGAAGGAAGGAAGGAAGGAAGGAAGGAAGGATAACAGAGTTGGAAAGGGCCTTGGAGGTCTTCTACTCCACCCCCCTGCTCAGACAGGAAACCCTATAGCATTTCAGACAAATGGTTGTCCAACCTCTTTTTAAAAACCTCCAGTGTTGGAGCATTCACAACTTCTGGAGGCAAGTCGTTCCACTGATTAATTGTTCTAACTGTCAGGAAATTTCTCCTTAGTTCTAGATTGCATCTCTCCTTATTGCTTGCATAGGTATACGATTCTTACATACAAATTGTGCTAGACTGGGCCAAAGGCCCATTTACTCCAGCATCCTTGTTCCGGTTAGTGACACCATTTCTGGGGTGCAAAAATTTGCACAATCGGGAAAGAGAGGCAGAAACCTTTGCAAGTTTTGCCTGCTATTTATTTGTCATCCAGATTTTTGCAGCCTAGCTGTAGTTCCAATACTGTATTTTATTTATTATTTATATTTCAAACTTCTCAACCACCCACTCATCTCCCTCGTATTCACCCCCAGATGCTTTTTGGAAGCTCACAAGCAAATTATGAACGTAATAGTGCCTCTTTTGCTGCACGTAATTGGCATTAAAATGTAGGCTTGCCTTTGATTTTGCAGACAGCGAATAAACTTCCAGAGTGTGGCTACCGACAGCCTTGTTTTCCATTAATTTCTCTAATTTTCTTTCAAAGACCCCTTGCTGTTGTCCGGAATACTTTTGATCCTTCCATTTCAAAATCAAACCTCCAACTATTCAGAAAGAAACACACTAGAAGCACAATAATAACAACGTGCAAATTTTTTTAAAAAAAAATGAGACAGGCTTCAGAGGAAATTTGAAAGTCAGAAATAAGTATGCCAGGACAACATTTAATGTTTTTTTTTTCCCTTTGGCAAGCTCTTATTTGCTTCTGAAAAGAAAAGATAGAATCTTTTCTTCTCTTAGTCTGGCCTTTACCCTATAGATTTTGTTGTGGCTCCATTACCTGAGCCTGTGTCATCGGCAGGAGAGGACTCCAAGAGTGAAGGAGAGGAGTTGGCAAGGCCTCCCTCTCCAGGACCCTCCTCTCTGGCAATGCCTTCGGTGTCCGCCGAAGGGCAAGAGATAGGGCCGGGACCAAGCACGTCCATGCAGCCACAGGTGGACAGTGATGAGAGTAATGAGTCTTGGCTGGATCCACGCCAGCGTCGCAGAGATAAGCGCATGCAACAGAAGAAAAGGCGTGCCAGAGATTAAGCTGAGTCACTGGACCACACCCCACAGGCCATTCAGACTCTGTGACGGACAAAACTAACTACTATCGAGTCACATTGCATCTTTGGAAACAACATTATCGGCCTTGGATTTATTTTACGAACTGGACAATTCTTGACTGTGTGTATTTTGTTTGTGAGTAAAGTTCTTGGCAAGCAGCTACTGGGTTAGTTAGTAGCATGGCTTCCCCCTTGACTTTTGCTTGTCAGAAGAAAAGGTATCCCTGTGTGAGGTGAATTAGACTGAGAAGAGAAGAACTGGCTCAAAGTAACCCAGTCAGCTTTCATAGGAAGGACTAGAACTCACAACTCCTGGTGATAGGTCCAAAGTCACCCAGCTGGCTTTTGTGCCTAAGGTGAGAGTAGAACTCATAATCTCCTGGTAATTAGCCCAAAGTCACCCAGCTGGTTTTCATATCTAAGGTGGGACTAGAACTCACAGTCTCCTGGTAATTGGTCAAAAGTCACCCAGCTGGCTTTTGTGCCTAAGGAGGGATTAGAACTCACAATCTCCTGGCAATTGGCCCTAAGTCACCAAGCTGGCTTTCGTATCTAAGGTGGGACTAGAACTCACAGTCTCCTGGTAATTGGCCAAAAGTCACCCAGCTGGTTTTCGTGTCTAGGGTGGGACTAGAACTCACAGTCTCCTGGTAATTGGCCCAAAGTCACCCAGCTGGCTTTCGTGTCTATGGTGGGACTAGAACTCACCATCTCCTGATGATAGGCTCAAGGTCACCCAGCTGGCTTTCGTGTCTAGGGTGGGACTAGAATTCACAGTCACCTGCTAATTGTCCCAAAGTCACATAGCAATAGCACTTAGACTTATATACCACTTCATAGTGATTTTACAGCCCTCTCTAAGCGGTTTACAGACCCAGCCTATTGGCCCCAACAATCTGGGTCCTCATTTTACCCATCTTGGGAGGATGGAAGGCTGAATCCAACCCTGAGCCTGGTGAGATTCGAACTGCCAAACTGCTGGCAGCTGGTGATCAGCAGAAGTAGCCTGCAGTACTGCACTCTAACCACTGCGCCATCGCGGCTCACCGCAACCTAGGTGGCTTTCATGGCTAAGGTGGGGCTAGAACTCACCGTTTCTCAGTTTCTAGCCCGCTGCCTCAACCGCTAGACCAAACTGCCTCTCTAATCCATGCAAGTTCTCCAAATTCCCATTAACGCACCGTTTCCAAATATGTTCCTAACCCCAACAGCGCCATCACACTTACAAACACAGGGCCAAGTACAACAACACAACACCGAATATCAAGAACCGAGAGAGAGAGAGAGAGAGAGAGAGAGAGAGAGAGAGAGAGAGAGAGGGAGAGAGAGGGAGAGAGAGAGAGAATTTTAAGGACACGGATGGTCCTTTTAGTTTAGAATACTGCCTACTTTTGTTCTTCTTTTTTTTTGCATTCGGAAGCACTGAGCTATTTTTTTTTTAAAACAACAACAACAACATTAGTTCATATTAACATCATTTTTTGCAGGGCAGGATTTTAAGTAAATAAGAAACAAAGCACTTTCCTGTTCTCTTTCCATGCCTCCGGGGCATTTTATCTCTCCCAATAATGAGGCAGAGAGGTCGAGATAAACCAGCTGAAGGCGTCTTGGGTAAACAGGGGAACGTAGTATCTGATAGCACTGGTAGTATCCTAGGAGCATACAAGCTACCCCGCTGAGTTATTAATACATGAACTTTGCCACTAGCCTCCCACGCTGCCTGCTGATTTTCATACCATGTTGCATAATTAATCTGTCAACATTCTGTGATGAGGTATAAATATTAATAACACGAAACACACAGTTGAGCTGTTCCTTTTAAAGTAAAATACCAAAAAAAAAAAAAAAAACACCCAAAAAAAAAAACCCTTTTGCGAAGATAAATTACACACTTAATTTTAACTGCCTTTGAGGGGTAGTTTCCTTTTCTTCTGTTCTTTTTTTTTTTTCATTATGTAAACAAAGGTTGAGGGTTTTTTTTGCTTTCAAAAAAAATATATACATATAAAAGGATAAAGGAAGAAAACTGTTGCCTTCTTTTTTTTAACCTGGGTTTTATTTCAGCCCCCTTCTCCTTTTTCTCATTTAAACACTGCCGTCTTTTTTCTTTCCGCACAAAATATTGCCGGAGATAACATCTGCCGAAGTCTATAGGTGCATTACTGCAGGGAGTAGTGAAGAAATTAAGAATCCTGGAGATGAATCAGTGTGTAAATTAGTTCCTTTGCTTTTCACGATCTCTCCCTTCGCTGCTGTGTTTGAAATGCTTGTGATATGCTTGGAATGAAATTGGTAGGAACTAGGATTTTGAGTTAACGGGATTCATCAAGCTTAACTCCTCCTGTTCAAAAGCGTTATCATTTATTTTACTTAGAAAAATGTATATGGCCACTATATAATCTAGACACTATATAATCTAGACAGCATACTAAAAAGCAGAGACATCACCCTGCCAACAAAAAGTGTGTATAGTCAAGGTGATGGTTTTCCCAGTTGCAATGGATGGCTGTGAAAGTTGGACCATAAGGAAGGCGGAGCGCCAAAGAATTAAGGCCTTTGAACTACGGTGCTGGAGAAGACTCCTGCGAGTCCCTTGGACTGCAAGGCCATCCAACCGGTCAGTCCTAGAGGAGATCAACCCTGACTGCTCTTTAGAAGGCCAGATCCTGAAGATGAAACTCAAATGCTTTGGCCATCTAATGAGAAGGAAGGACTCCCTGGAGAAGAGCCTAATGCTGGGAACGATGGAGGGCAAAAGAAGAAGGGGACGGCAGAGAACGAGGTGGCTGGATGGAGTCCCTGAAGCAGAAGGCTTGAGCTTCAATGGACTCCAGAGGATGGTAGAGGACAAGAAGGCCTGGAGGAACATTGTCCATGGGGTTGCGATGGGTCGGACATGACCTCACAGCTAACAACAAATAAGGCCACCTACTCCGAATAACAGGATACAGAATAACAAAATTGGAAGGGACCTTGGAGGTCTTCTAGTCCAGTCCCCTGCTCAAGCATGAAACCCTATACCAAATTGTTGTCCAATTGTTGTATTTCCTTCTCTCTCTCTGTCTCTCTCTCTCTGTCTCTCTCTGTCTCTCTCTGTCTCTGTCTCTCTCTCTCTCTCTCTCTCTCTCACACACACACACACACACACACTTCTTTGTATTAAGAGTCAGGGGTTACAAAAACTTCAAGCGCCTAAATTTCCCTTTTTCAAATCTCAAAATGTCAGCCAACACATTTCAATAGCTAGTCACCTATGAAGTTTAACTATTATAATGTACAAGCGAGTGGGCAGCCGAGTCATTATTTAAACCAATTGAAGCTACAGCATTCTTTACCTTGCAGGAAGAGATCAGGGTATTGTAGCAAAACAAGAAGTAAGGCACAACTTCTCTGGTTGTGGTTATTCAACACAACCTGCTAGCCGAATGGATTTATTTTCCAGGTTCTTGGGACTGTGCTTTGAATGGTAAAGTAATCTGAATGGGATGAGTTTGTACAAACACCGTCATGGTTAATTTTATAACCTGTTTTCTTCTTGGTGAAAGTTAGATAGGACTCAACTCGTGACTGTAAATGATCCCAGAGTTATGGCCCTAAATCAGGGATTACCTGTGTATTTCAGATATGCCCTCCTACTTTTCAAATTGGGTTTTAGAAGCTCTTTGTTATAAACGTCGAACATCTGAAAAAAATAAGAGTTGCAAACATTCCTCGACTTACAACCATTCATTTATCTTGGAGTCCTAGTGGACAATCGCTTAAATAAGAACCAGCCGTGTGCTGCAGCTGCCAAAAAAGCCAACACAGTTCTAGGCTGCATACACAAAGATAGAATCAAGATCACGTGATGTGTTAATACCACTTTCTAAGGCCTTGGTAAGGCCACACTTGGAATACTGCATTCAGTTTTGGTCGCCGCGATGTAAAAAAAAAGATGTGGAGACTCTGGAAAGAGTGCAGAGAAGAGCAACAAAGATGATTAGGGGCCTGGAGGCTACGAGACCGCCTTCTGCCACCGATAGCCTCCCACCATCCAGTTCGCTCCCATAGAGAGGGACTCCTCAGGTGCCGTCAGCCAAATTATGTTGGCTGGCGACACCCAGGGGGGGGAGCCTTCTCTGTGGGAGCCCCTGCCCTTTGGAATGAACTGCCCCCAGACATACGGAAAATATCTGACCTCCGAGTTTTCTGCTGTGCTCTTAAGACCCTGCTCTTCCGACAGGCAGGGCTAGCTTCATAAATTGAGTTTTAAATTTGGAATTCTTAAATTTTTGGGTTTTTTAGTTAATTGGCCTTAAATGTAATACTTTTAATAATTTTTTAATTTAAATTGTGATATTTGTATTGTGTTTTTACCTGGCTGTACACCGCCCTGAGTCCTTCGGGAGAGGGGCGGTATAGAAATAAAATTATCCTTATCCTTATCCTAAAACATATGAAGAACGTTTGCTGGAACTAGGTATGACTAGTTTAATGAAAAGAAGGACTAGGGGTGACATGATAGCAGTGTTCTAATATCTCAGGGGCTGCCCCAAAGAAGAGGGAGTCAACCTATTCTCCAAAGCACCCGAGGGCAGAAGAAGAAGCAATGGGTGGGAACTAATCAAGGAGAGAAGCAACTTAAGAGCTAAAGATAATTTTCCTGACAGTGAGAACAATTAATCAGTGGAACAACTTGCCTCCAGAAGTTGTGAATGCTCCAACACTGGAAGTTTTTAAGAAGAGATTGGACAACCATTTGTCTGAAATGCTATAGGGTTTCCTGCCTAAGCAGGGGGTTGGACTAAAAGACCTCCAAGGTCCCTTCCAACTCTGTTATTCTATTCTTATTTAGTGACTGTTCAAAGTTACAACTTCAATGGAAAAAAAAGCGAGTTATGACCATTTTTCACATTTAGCAACCACTGTACTATTCCCATTGGTCACGCAATCAAAATTTGGACGCTTGGCAACTGACTCATAGTTATGACGGTTGCAGTGTCCCAGGATCACGTGATTCTCTTTTGCGAGCTTCTGACAAGCAAAAGTCAATAGGGAAAGCCAGATTCACCGTGTTACTGATTTAACAACTGCCGCGATTCAACACCTGCGGCAAAAAAGGTTGCAAAACGGAGCGAAACTCACTTAACAACTGTCTCCTTTAGCAACATAAATGTTGGGCTCCACTGTTGTGGTCATAAGTTGAGGAATACTTGCATGTGGGAGTGGGAGGAAGTAAAACATACATTTCTACTGCATATTGATAATATGGTTTATAGCTTGGTTCATCAATACATTAGTATCCTGTCTGAGTTTTATATAAATTGGAGCTATTACGCTTCCGGGTCAGGCTATAATTTTACTAAAATATGTTTAGAGTTTTAGTTTGCCTTCCAAGTCCCCTATTTATTTTGGCAGAAAAGTTTTGCAGGAAACTTTCGGTTGCCGTTGAAAAATATATCCAATGTTTTGATTCAAATGAAGGCAGATCTAGACAGATGGTCTGGAATTCCATGGAGTATTTGAGATGATGATAAATGTGATGAAGATGAATTTAACTCCAAGGTTGTTTTGTGTTTCCAGAGGTCTTCTTGCGTTTATATCATTGCATTATTTTAAACTGATTTACAGGTCATTAAATACATTTTTTTTTTCCTGGCAAGGATATCTTGTGACTTTTTTTTTTTTTCCTTGCAAAAATTAGAGTTAACATTTGGGGAAGGCGAATCTGACTTTCTACACTTTCGGATTTATAATTGGACATTTATTCTACCTTTACGCACCGGCTGAAGTAAGGAATTGCAAAATTCAGTTTCTCCTAGAACTCTATTTTTACTTAACCTTAGTAAAAAAAAAAAAAAAATCTGGCAAGGATTAGATTCTCAGTTTGCATAGCAACCATATGTGTACCTGTTCTTAATCCCGCAAGATAAGTGTAAGAAATACAGAAGTTGAAGATATAATTTTGATGCTTTTAGGAATGGAAGTATTACATTATGAGATAACGCCCGTTTAAAAATAGCAGGTAAATTCATTTTTTTGGAGATGGTAAATTAGGTCTTTTCGCAGTGTTATAACTTAGATCAATTCAGTTCCCAGGAAATCATTTTTAACACTTTAAATCCAGTGCAGAATTTCTGTTTTTAAGGGAACCAAGTGAGATAATTTAAGAACCCTTCTTGGGAGATTTTCCAATTCAATAATTTGTTGTTTTTTGATCCTTTGGTTCAGTCGTTATTATTGCTACCGTGTTTCCCCGAAAATAAGACCCTGTCTTATATTTTTTTGAACCCTAAAATAAGAGCTTGGCCTTATTTTCGGGAATGTCTTTATTTTTTGGGGGCGCGTGGAGCAAGATGGGGCTCCTCTTGCTGTCTTACCGGATTTCCAGCTCTGTCTCCCTAACCCTAATCAGAGGAAATGGCGGGAACTGGCTGTGCATGCGTTTAAATATTTTTGGGGAGGGCCTATTTTTGGGGAGGGCTTATTTTCAGGGGGGGCTTAATTTAGCGCACACACTCAAAAGCCCGATTGGTCTTACCCTTTTTTCCCGAAAATAAGACATCCCCTGATAATAAGCCCAATCGGGCTTTTGAGCGCATGCGCTAAAATAAGCCCCCCCCAAAAAAATAAACCCTCCCCGAAAATATTTTTTTAAAAAAAAAATTATTTGAAAATACAAACTAAACAAAACAAATCATGACAAAACATACAAAACATGTAAACATATAAACAGAAATTCAAATATATATATCAAGTTTATCGTAACTGTACTGTATGTTCTTGTTTGTGCTTTTGACTCCTTAATATTATTATATATATTATTATTATAATATCCCCGAAAATATTTAAATGCAGAGATGGAAATCAGATAAGACAGCAAGAGGAGCCCCATCTTGCTCCATGAACCCCAAAATAATAAGACCTCCCTGAAAATAAGGCCAAGCGCTTATTTTGGGGTTCAAAAAAATATAAGACAGGGTCTTATTTTCGGGGAAACAGGGTATTGAAGTTCCACGTGGTTAATGGAAGAATCAACTCCTAAGCAAGCTCAGACTTTTGCACAGGATGGTGAACAAATTTTATTATTAACTGTTTATATTACAACTGGCATTATGAATTTAAGTGCCCTACCCATGTAGATCAGTAAAGACTTTCTTTAATAACCATAGGAAATTAGTTTCCCATGATCTTCCCATTTAAAAAAAAACAACAATGATTAGGGTACGTGGGATACTATACAGGTACTCCTTGTCTTATGACCACAATTGGCACCAGAATTTCTATTGCTAAGTAAAGTGGTTAAGTGAGTCATGTATACTTTTATGATCTTTTTTTTTTGAAACAATCATTAAGCAAATCAGAGTGGTGCGGTGGCCTAGAGGTAGAGCGCTCACCTCACAGTCAGGAGTCAGTTCGATCCTAGGTAGAGGCAGATATTTCTCTCTCTATGAGAATATATCTGCTGAACAAAACTCTGCATTGGCAACAGGAAGGGCATCTGGGCCTTAAAACACTCTGCTAGCTCCATTCAGCAGCCCGGACTCCACCCTGCAAGGGATTATGGAGTCGTTAGTTGACGATGATTAAGCAAATCACTGCAGTTGTTCAGTGATTCATAGGGTCATTAAGCGAATCCGGCTTCTCCCAATGACTTTGCTTGTCAGAAGCTGGCTGGGAAGGTTACAAATGGCGAATCAAGTGACACCCCCCCCCCCAGAATAAATAAATTCTGGTTGCCAAGCATTCGAATTCTGATCATGTCTTTGAGGAGAGGAATTCAGCAACGGTTGTAACCACGAGAACCAAGTTATGAGTCACTTTTTTCAGTGCCATGGCAACTTCAAACGGTCACTAAATGAATGGTTCTAAGTCGGGGACCATCTGTCAGAAGAGTTTATCTATCATCTATCTATCTATCTATCATCTATCTATATCTATCTATCTATCTATCTATCTATCTATCTATCTATCTATCTATCTATCTACCTACCTACCTACCTACCTACCTACCTACCTACCTACCTATCTATCTATCTATCTATCTATCTATCTATCTATCTATCTATCTATCTATCTATCAGTTCGATTTATATGCCGCCCTTCTCCGGAGACTCAGGGCAGCTTACAATGCGTTAAGCAATAGCCTTCATACTTTTGTATATACCTGCTTAGTAGGGCTTTCGCCTCCCCCCCCCAAAGCGGTGTTCTTTTTTATACAAAGTCAGCTTATTGCCCCCACAAACCGGGTCCTCATTTTACCTACCTCGAAAGGATGGAAGGCTGAGTCAACCTCTGAGGCTGAGTTGGTCACAGTCACCTTCCTGCGGGCAAGCAATTTAGGAGTGGGCACATTAAACAAACAGGACTTGGACTGTTCCTGTTATTATTACTATACTTCGAACGGAAATAAAAATGATTGTCAATTTTACTCTGGAACACCGCATCATAAATATGCATATGTTCTTGGTTATAACCTTAGCCTTTGGAATCTATCAAGATGTCAGGAATTATGGATTTCTGAGGGACGGGGGCTGGTTAAAAGAATTACCATAAAGGGAGAAATCTATAGCTGATTAGCAGCAATGGATTGTTGATATAGGCTGTTTGTCGATACCTGAATTAGAGGTTTCTCACTGCAAAGGGCCAAGGAAAAAGTACTTGAGCCTGTTTTATTTTTATGGCAGGAATTTTTTTCAGGATTACTTTTTGCAATCATGATGATGAAGGTTGAGGTTGTATGGTATTGTCAATATTATTGTCAATGTCTTTTTTTTTTTCACCCTCTTTAAATCACTTTAAAGTTTAGCATGTTGGCTAAAGGCCACTATTTGCTCTTCTTGTGTGGCTACCAGCAGAGCTAGCTGCAGAATCAGATGAGGAGGAGGTTGAGGGAGAGCCTGGGCCAGCTTCGGAGACTTTGAAAGGCTCTGATAAGGAAACAGCATCGGAGACAGAGCCGGGGCCTTCCATCCTCCCCCAGGTGGAGAGGCAGCTGTCTTTGGGGCCTGAGCGGAGCGAAGGGGAGAAATAAATGGAGCCCATCCCAAATGCTCATATGTGTACAGAGGAAAGGAGAGGAGAGCAAAGGAAATCAATAAGCAGTGTCTCGGGGTCATCTGCAAAATGCACATTTTGCATGTCACCTTCTGACACGCAAAAACAACAGGGAAGCCAGATTCACTTAACAGTGAATGAGGATTTTACTTGCATATATATCAGGGGTGGTTTCTACTTACCTTTACTACCGGTTTGGAATGGGATCGTGGGCTCGCGCCTTGCTTCTACTCATGCGCAGAAGCTTCTGCGCATGCACAGATCACCGATGATGACATCAGGGGCAGTGGGCGGGGCCTCCCACTGGTTTTACTACCGGTTCTTGCAAACCGGTCCGAACCGGGGCAACCCACCACTGATACACATACATACATACATACATACATACATACATACATACATACATAAGTTCCGGAGCTCACAGGATGTCTGCTTCTTTCTTTACTAATATACAAGCAAGGGTCTGGTGGCTCAGCAGACTGATAGCATTGCGATTAACACCAGCTGTCTGCAATTACTGTAAGTTCGAATCTCACCAGGCTCAAGGTTGACTCAGCCTTCCATCCTTTCTAAGGTAGGGAAATTGAGGACCCAGTTGTGGGGGCAATAAGCTGACTTTGTATAAATATACAAAAGGATGAAGGCTATAGCTTAACGTATTGTAAGCCGATATATCTGCTGAACAAAACTCTGCGTTGGCGACAGGAAAGGCATCTGGCCATTAAAACACTCTGCT
Source organism: Pituophis catenifer annectens (assembly GCF_029215685.1). Taxonomy (NCBI): domain Eukaryota; kingdom Metazoa; phylum Chordata; class Lepidosauria; order Squamata; family Colubridae; genus Pituophis; species Pituophis catenifer. The sequence continues at coordinate 19,786,179 of NW_027256892.1, forward strand.
AGCTCCATTCAGTTGCCCAGACTCCAGCCCACAAGGGATTACGGGGTCCTTAAATGAAGATGATACATATCATACATCATATCACATCATCTCATATATATCATATCATATCACATCTCATCTCATCTCATCATATTATATTATATTATATTAATTTTAGCTTTTACTCTTGGAATTATTCTTTGATACTAACTGCATTGTTCCATGGTGCCATTCATTTTAGGCTGGTTTTATTGTGATTGCCAGCTGTCCTAGAGGTCCCCCCCCCTTTTTTTTTTTTAAACAGAAGAGTGAGACACATAATTGTTCATCTATTAAACGAATGAATAAATGAATGAAACACCTTCTTGGAAACATGCAATTTGCCCCTCACTAGAAATTAATATCTGTAACCAGCTCTCACAAAGTTGGCAGGCAATTGATCTACAGGGAGGAGAAACACCGAGGCAACGGAAGATCGTGCGCAAATATTAAAAGTGCAGGAATTCTTTCTTCCTGAACGCCTAATTCTCTTCAATAGCCTTCCCTTGTTTTAATAACAAGTGAATATAATTATATTTTCAAAAGAAGCCAAAGGGGTCCCTTTATTTTTATTTATTTTGTCGAGGCAGAGTACTAAATTACTTTTCAACAGCGTTAGGGATTTTTTTTTTCTTTCTTTCTTTCTATTCTTGGCTGTTCTTGTTGCTCTGGATGTTGATTTTAAAGAGGTGGCATTGGGAATTGGAAATTATATGGGGTGGGGAAAGTAGTATTTCTCCTTAATTCAAGAGTAGAAAGATGATATGATATAGATAAGCTCTGATTCTGGGTCTCCACACCTGGCAGTGGAGTAAATGTATTTCCATGGAGGTTAATCAAAAGTCACAAACATGATTTGGGTGCTTTTCATTCTGGAAAAGTGACGTAGCAAGAAGAAAGGAGAAAGAGGCCGGGAGCATCAGTCATAAGAGTGTGATTGCGTTCATGTCTCCCCTGAGACGTTTGCATGCGTCTCTCATGTGTCTTGCAGTAACCAGGGGATAGAAAACAAAATGGAAGCATTTGTTGAAATGAACTAGGAATGACGGTCACACACTGATGATAAGGAAGGAAGGAAGGAAGGAAGGAAGGAAGGAAGGAAGGAAGGAGGGAGGGGGAAGGAAGGAAGGAAGGAAGGAAGGAGAAAGGAGAGAGGGAAGAAGGAAGGAAAGAAGGAAGGATGGAAAGAAAGAAAGAAAGAAAGAAAGAAAGAAAGAAAGAAAGAAAGAGGGAGGCAGGGAAGGAAGGAAGGAAGGAGAAAGGAGGGAGAGAGGGAAGAAGGAAGGAATGAAGGAAAGAAGGAAAGAAGGAAGGAAGGAATGAAAGAGAGAGAGAAAGAAAGAGGAAGGGAGGGAAGGAAGGAAGGAAGGAAGGAAAAAAGGAGGGAGAGAGGGAAGAAGGAAGGAAAGAAGGAAAGAAAGAAAGAGATGGAGGGAGGGAGGGAGGGAGGAAGGAAGGAAGGAAGGAGAAAGGAGGGAGGGAGGGAGGAAAATATATTGCCATGTCTGAAAACCATCATGTTTACTGAGAACTGAAATTTAGATACTCAGAGCTTCCTAGAACTTCCCACAAACTTTGTAGAGCCTTACTGTTTATAGGTAGTCCTTGACTTATGATCACAATTGAGACCGGACCTTCCATTGCTAAGTAATACAGTCATTAACCGAATCGTGCCTGATCTTATGAATATTTTTTTTGGCCACAGTCATGGCAAAATCACCATGCTCATGAAACGAGTCATGCGGCTGTTAAACAAACCCAACTTCCCTCGTTGACTTGGCATCTCAGACGCCAGCAAGGAAAGTCGCAAATGATGTTTGCCATTTACCGTCCTGTAAATCCCCCCCTTTTTTTTTTCCAGCGCCGGGTGCAACTTCGAACGCTCACTAAACAAATGATTGTAAGTTGAGGACTCCTCCTATCTAGTTATAAATCTATAAATGAGACAGACACAGACTTCAGAGGATCATTAGAGCTGCAGAAAAAACCATGGCTACCAACCTGCCTTCCATGGAGGACCTGTATACTGCACGAGTCAAAAAGAGGGCTGTGAAAATATCTACAGACCCCTCACATCCTGGACATAAACTGTTTCAACTCCTACCCTCAAAACGACGCTATAGAGCACTGCACACCAGAACAACTAGACACAAGGACAGTTTTTTCTCAAACAAATAATTGCTAATTAAACAAATAATTCCCTCAACACTGTCAAACTATTCACTAAGACTGTATTACTATTATTCTTCTCTTCCTTACTAGTATCTATCTCTTCCCACTTATTACTATAACTGTGTTGCTTGTATCATTCAATTTATATTGTTTTTATTTGTTTCCTAGTACAATTTGATAGCTTACTAGTAACCTTGACTCTCACTAAGTGTTGTATCTTTTTTATTCTTGATGAATGTATTTTATCCTCCTTATGTACACTGAGAGCATATACACCTAAGACAAATTCCTTGTGTGTCCAAACACATTTGGCCAATAAAGAATTCTGTTCTGTTCTGTTCTGTTCTGTTCTGTTCTATTCTACCCTGTTTTCCCCAAAATAAGACATCCCCGATAATAAGCCGAATCAGGCTTTTGAGTGCATGGCAATAAGGCCAAGCACTTATTTCAGGGTTCAAAAAAAAATATAAGACAGGGTCTTATTTGGGGGGGAAACACAGTGTTCTGTTCTGTTCTGTTCTGTTCTGTTCTGTTTGTTCTATTCTATTCTATTCTATTCTATTCTATTCTATACTATACTATACTATACTATACTATACTATACTATACTATACTATTCTATTCTATTCTATTCTATTCTATTCTATTCTATTCTATTCTATTCTATTCCATTCTATTCCATTCCATTCCATTCCATTCCATTCCATTCCATTCCATTCCATTCCATTCCATTCATGCTTGAATGAATATGCATAAGCGCAGCAAACTAAAGCACTGTTAAGTAACACCAGCTGCCTGCAATTACTGCAAGTTCAAATCTCACCAGGCTCAAGGTTGACTCAGCCTTCCATCCTTTTGAGGTAGGTAAAATGAGGACCCGGATTGTGGGGGCAATAAGCTGACTTCGTATAAAAAAGAACACCGCTTGGGGGGGGGGGGCGAAAGCCCTACTAAGCAGGTATATACAAAAGTATGAAGGCTATTGCTTAATGCATTGTAAGCCGCCCTGAGTCTCCGGAGAAGGGCGGCATATAAATCGAACCAATAAATAAATAAATTTTGTGGTTTCTAAGAGCAAATCCATACCGATATAATCTCAAACAGCCCAAGTGCCCTTTAAATAGGAGAAAAACATCGGATCTTGAACTGGGAATGTGGCAGATAGCAAGAGGGGAAACAGGATTTCTCTTTTGCTGAGATGTTGGAAGCTAACTATGGTTCCCCTACTGTTTTAGACAGTTTGTCGTCCACAAGGGACATCAATGTACCGCTGAGGTTCCTTCCTGTTAGATGCTCAAAGCTTAGACAATTAGAGCAACAACAGTGCAGAAGGAGCTCTTTCTGAAAAATTGCCCTCATATTTGTAAGTCCAGGATAAGTGTTTGAGGACCAATCAAAGGAAATTAAAATGTTTTATCCTGCTGTGGATATGAATGCAGGTGTGTGCTTTACTGGGGCTACCAATTGTGGCCACCTTTTGGTCAAGTGAATGATGAACCATTTCCAAGATAAATCAAGACACAGGCGAGCAGGTGAACAATTTCTGCCAATTTTTTAATTCATCCAAAGCAAAAAGACTGCCAAGCTCAGGTGCCAAATGGACGTACTGATGTTCATGAATATGAGTTAGTCTGCACTGGCTGGGAATTTGGAGATAAATCTGCATCTTTTCCACATTCATTAACATTGTCTTGAATTCTAACGTGCCAGGACCACTCCACATCTGGGTACTTACAGCACACTGGAAGCAGCTAACATAGGGTGGGTAGGTGGTAGGCTGTTGTGACTCCGACTCCTGAGCCTGTCCTAATGGAGGAAGAGGACTCAGAAGGTGAGGGGGAGGAACTGACAAGGCCTTCCTCTCCAGGACCCTCCTCTCTGGCAATGCCTCAGGTTCCATCCGAAGGCCAGGAGGAACAGCCTGGGATGGGCCAGGAGGAAGGCATTTCGGAGCACCCATTGATGGAGAGTGATAATGATGAATCCTGGCTTGATCCCAGGCAGCGTCGGAGAGAGAAGCGTGCGCAGCAAAGGAAGAGGCATGGGAGGGCCAGGGATTGAGCTGAGTCACTGAGCCACGCCCCACAAGGGATAAAAGGGGGCGTGATTGCTCGGCAGGTTTTGTGACGGACAAAAGTTTAAATTCTAAAGAGTCACATCGTGAATCCTGCACTTCGGCTCAGATATATTTTGGACTAAACTCTTGTGGATAATTTGTCGCTTTGGAAACGGACTGCAGATAAGGCCTCTCCTGCTTTTTGGGAGTACTAATTGGACTGGGCAGGCGTTTTACAGTTAGCTGCCAGAACTCTTGTCTGCCAGGAATTTTGGTCTGTTTATACAATAAATTATTGGCAGGCATGTTTGATATTGCATTTGTCTGTGTGGGGACGGGGGACAGAACATAGGCTTACCCACCCTATGTTAGGTGGTAGGATGCCAGACTATCGCATCCCTAAACAGCTCTGGATGGATGGAACTGGGAGGCATCTCCAGTTGGGATGGTACTTTAATTGGACCATGTGATGGACATGTGGTGGTTGGGCATGTGATGGTTGGGCAGGGACTTCAACTTTTCTTTGGGTGGGGAAAACCTGGAAACTTTCAGATTCGGGTTTTCCCAGATGTTCCAATATGACATCTCTAATAAAATGTAACTTTGAGGAAACTCAAGCCTCGGAGGTTTATTTCGTTGGGGGTGTTACTTGAAATCCTGACAGCTAGTTTGTTTGTCTGATTTGGTACTTTCTTGATTGAGGTATTATTTGCTTCTTGACTGTTGGTCTAATGCTAATCTTGATGAATCTTTGCTCACCTGGATGTCAATTACTGAGGAGGAGGTGTTTAGGTTCATTGTCTCTCAGCCCAACCTATCTCATCCTTAAGAAAAAATAATAATAATGCGACTGATACTCCTTAAGGAAAGCCAAGAGATTAATCTAAGAAACAAATACTCTGTTAGGATATGGTTTGAACCTAACTAGTTGTCCAGGCAATATATGTGTTCTGTGACTTTAATCTGTAAATGTATTATGTTACTTTAAAGGTTTTCTTGCTGATTCATTGTAATGCTGAGTCATGCTGTAATTAGGTAATGACTGGTTGTGAGAGTATTTAAGCAAGGTATTGTAACGTATTCAGTTTGATGATGAAGCTGCTATGATATGCTGCCATTGATGATGAAGCTGATATGATATGCTACCAGAGTATGATATGCTACCACAGGAGAGGAGTTGCTATCTGCTAATCATTGTTTGATGGATCTGCTACCATCGTGGTTTGTGAACCAGAGTGAGTTTGTTATTCTAACCAACTAATGTTTGTTTGGTAAGAAGATATCTGTAACTACTGGACTGATTTAACTGGCAAAGACTTGGAATTTGTTTAAAGACTATGAGACTGTTTTTCTACTATAAAGTAAGCTTTTGATAAACCAGTTTGCATAACTCTTATTTATTGCTCTCAGCAACGTTTCCTTGTGCATTTACTCTGCTGGTTGGTAACACAACACCAATATCCTTAACATACTCCATAACCAATAGTAAAACTGTTGCTTTAAGAAGCAGTGGTGGCAAATTCTCAGGAAGCCGTGTAACTCAACCGAAGAAAAAGAAAAGTGGGGGGGGGGGGGAAAACCACAAAACTCTCCATCAGCATTCTTCTTATTTTGTTTTGCAAAACACCAAGGCAAAACAGGGACTCCAAATTAAAAGATTTGCTTAACAGCCTGGTTGTGCAAAGAGATAAAAACTGCCATGTTAGGACCCACGCGAGTCCTTAACCTTCCTGTACCTCCCTCCTTATGCATTTGCAAGCAAGGATGCGTTTGGCTTTAGAATTCAAAAGTGCCTTTTGATACGCCAGGCTCCTTGTTCCTCCCCCCCCCCCCCGATCTGGGCTTGAAATGCGTCTTTCGTTCCCTTCTCTGCGTAAAAAGAGTGTCTGAAGGCTTAAAATAAAACAAGGGGAAGAGGATAAACAGAGAAAAAGGTGAGAGGAACAACTCACCTACAGAGCATGGGCAATTACCCCATTCGCCTGCTCGAGTTCACAAAATTAATTAGCACCCAACGCCACTGGGCTGTATGATTTTTTTTTTTTTTGTTTTTTTTTTTTGTGGTAATGAGTACGAACTGCCTCACTTCACTGCAGCAGAGACTTGGAGGTGACCTGTTGTAGAAGGCCACCGGATCCCTTTTTTGGCTACCAAAGGGTGGGCCAACGTAGCCCACCTGCCCAGTTTGGTGGGAGGAAGTCCGATAGGAGTCTGGCTTTGCGAAAGAATCAGGAAACAGCACTCCTCACAATTATATGCTGGCCAGGAGTGGGCTTCAGATCCTTTAGCAATGGGTTCGCTTCCCTGTGGCTGGGAGGGTGTGGCCATGGTGGGCATGGCCTAGTCGGCCGCCTGCACCATGATGGGGGGAGTTTTCGTCCTCCCCAGGCTCCGGAGGCTTGTTTTGAGCCTCCAGGAGGGCGAAAACAGTTTCCTTCAGGGTCCAGAGGCCCTCCGGAGGCCAGAAACAGGCCTGTTTCCAGTAGGCCCATTTTTTGCCTTCCCAGACCCTCCGCGTGGCCCCTGCACTTACCTGGAATGTTGAACGTGCTATGTGGAGACTCCTGGGAAGGGTGGGGTGGGGTGGGAGGGGTGGGGTGGGGTAGGTATGGCCAGCCAGGGGTGGCATGTGGGAGTTCACTGAACCCCGGTGATCCTTGGCTAGAGGATCGCCCAAACCCTGCCAAACCCCCAGGAGCCCACCCCTGATGCTGGCTAATATTTAAAGGGCATCTGTAGGGATGGAGAGGGCTGTTTGAATGGCGTCATTGAAGAAGCGAGTCTGTCGTTCAAGTTTGCTTTGGGGAGCAGACTTTCTTCTGAGACATCAGCAAAGAAAGGAAGTCCTTAGAAGGTGCCAGAGGATGGCCTCTGAATTTAACTTTGAATTTCACTTAGAGGAAAGCAGAGGTGGCGGTAGAAATATGCAGAGTTATTCCTTCCCCTTCCACAACAATCCTCATTCATCTGCTCGGCTTTTTGGAGGTCCTTGTAGAATTCTTCAGATAGTATGCCTGTTTGGGTTTGTTTGTTTGTTTTGGGGGGAGGGGATGAGTGGGTAGGGAGAACCTTATCCTTCCTACAAAGGCTTGTAAAAGGATGCCAGCAAGTGCTCTGCCTGCTTTTGAATGTGTCGTCTAAACATGCAATGGGGGGAAAAAAGCCACACATTTTGTATAACGTATTTTTTTCCCCTCCTATGCAGCATTGTTCTTATTTCTTGTGCAGATTTAATGACTTCGTCAACGCAGCCACAGACGTGTGACTGTCACCTTCTCTTCTGAGATCAGCCAAAGAAGGTCTCTCTCTCTCTCCCCCTCCCTCTCCCCCCCCTCTAAATAGAGAGAGGAATAGAGTAGAAGGAAGGAAGGAAGGAAGGAAGGAAGGAAGGAAGGAAGGAAAGAAAGAAAGAAAGAAAGAAAGAAAGAAAGAAAGAAAGAAAGAAAGAAAGAAAGAAAGAAAAAGGAGGGAGGGAGGGAAGGAAGGAAGGAAGGAAGGAAGGAAGGAAGGAAGGAAGAATAGAGTATGAGGAAAGGAGGAAGGAAGGAAGGAAGAAAGGAAGGAAGGAAGGAAGAAAGGAAGGAAGGAAGAAAGAAAGAAAGAAAGAGGAGGGACAGAGAGAAAGAGGGAGGGAGGAAAAAATTAAATAAATAAATAGGGAGGGAGGGTGGGAAGAAAGAAAGAAAATAAGAAAGAAAGAAAGAAAGAAAGAAAGAAAGAAAGAAAGGGGAGGGAGAGAGAGAGAAAGAGGGAGGGAGGGAGGAAATAAATAAATAAAAAGGGAGGGAGGGAGGAAGAAAGAAAAAGAAAGAAAGAAAGAAAAGAAAGAAAGAAAGGAAGGAAGGAAGAAAGAGGAGGGAGAGAGAGAAAGAGGGAGGGAGGAAATAGTTGAGGAACAATAAAGGACACTGCTTAGAAGCATCTTAATTTTTCTTTCTTGGTTTTCGGAGACCGACATAATGCCAAGACCATAATGGCATGTTTTTCATGTCTCATCTGTTTTCTTTAAGATGAACTCCATCCCAAAACTTAATTTAATTAATTGGACTGTATTCCCCACACATTTCTATATGAATAGGCAACACCCTAGATGATAAGCTCAAGATCCAGAGGGATCTTGACAGACTTGAACACTGGGCCCTATCTAACAAAATGAAATTCAATGTAGAGAAAAGCAAAGTCTTACACTTAGGCAAGAAAAACCAAAAGTGCACATATAGACTGGGTGAAACCAGGCTTAATAGCAGTGACTGTGAGAGGGAACTTGGAGTCTTAGTGGACAACCAATTAAATATGAGCCAAGAATGTGTGGTGGCACCCAAAAATGCCAATGCAATCCTAAATTGCATTAACAGAGGGATACAATCAAGATTAAGTGAGGTACTAATACTACTCTATAAAGCCTTAGAAAGACCACACCTAGAGTACTGCACCCAGTTTTGGTCACCATACTATAAAAAAGATGTTGCGACTCTAGAAAGAGTGCAGAGAAGAGCAACCAAGATGATTAGGGGACTGGAGGCTAAAACATACAATGAACGGTTGCAGGAACTGGGCATGGCTAGTCTAGTGAAGAGAAGGACCAGGGGAGACAGGATAGCAGTCTTCCAATATTTGAGGGGCTGCCACAGAGAGGAGAGGGTCAAACTATTCTCCAAAGCACCTGAAGGCCAGACAAGGAATAATGGATGGAAACTGAACAAGGAGAGATTCAACCTGGAAGTAAGGAGAAATTTTTTGACAGTGAGAGCAATCAACTAATGGAACAGAAGTTGCCTTCAGAAATTGTTGGAGCTTCATTACTAGAGGCTTTCAAGAAGAGACTGGCGAGATCCAGCCATGAATGGTGTGAATGAGTTTTTAATGTTTTTAATTTTTAAATGGTTTTTTTTATAATGATTTTTTAGAATGTATTGTGAGCCGCCCTGAGTCTTCGGAGGGGGGCAGCATATAAATTGAATTAATTAAATTAAATTACAAGGTCCCTTCCAACTCTGTTAATCTGTAAATATTGCTAGCGCCACTAAGGTTATTTTCAGAGAGGCTTTTCACTTACAAATGATATGTAATTCATAAATTAACCTACAGCTCTGAACATTAAATATGTTCATTTGATATTAACTCAGTGAAAATCAATAGGAGTTGCTCAACATGAAAGATTTTCAAGTTGGGAGTATGAAATGCACTTTTATTTCTGTGTCAGTAATCTAATGTGCATGACAATGCTTCTTTTCCCACAAATGAACATTTTTCCTTTCTCTTTTTTCCGTCTCTTTGCTCATATTATTTTTCCTCGAGAATTGTCACCGTGTCGTAGCTTTTATCTCTGAGTAAGTACTTTCTCTGAAATACCTTTTATTCTTTTCAGTTCCCTCCCTATTTCTCCTTCCCGTAACGGGCTTCTTTTCTGAGAAACAGAGAAATGAACAGAAACTATCATTAATGAAAGTAAATAACTTTCATTAGCTATTCTGAAAGCTCCAAAAGACTGCATAATTAAAGTGATAACATAAAAGTTAAAATATGTAGAACAAAAATTGTGGGATTAAAGTAAATCAGCCTGGAGGGGAAAAAAAAAACAAAACACAAAAGAAAAAAAAAAAGCTGAAGGTAATAATACCTGAAAATTAAAAGTGTTTTTTTAAGCAATATTAATTACTCCCCAGCTGCTCAGCTGATAAATCATCAAATACAGGCATCTTATTCTGGAGTTTGTTTCAAGAAATTGAAGAAACAGGAAAAATGCCAGGATTCAACCTTCTGCCGCAATTTCACTCAGTCTAAAGCCTTGCAACCATATTTAAGCCAGAATCTGATGCCAAATTGATAAGTTTGATATTGGAAGGGTTTTTAACATGTAGGGAATAATAATCATACTGAAGTTAAATCATAGTAAAGCAACTAAATCAACATTAGCTTCAAATCTAGAGGTTTTACAGCCTGAGGTTAATCAATATTTCTTTGATTTGTTTGTGAAGAAAACGGCTATGGCCACTTAAAACCCCAAATATGAAAAAAAAAAAACCCAATGAACCCTCGTCACTGCTGGTGATGACAATCAAAGAAATTACTTGACAAGATCCATTTCTCAAGGTTGACTCAGCCTTCCATCCTTCCGAGGTAGGTAAAATGAGGACCCGGTTTGTGGGGGCAATAAGCTGACTTTGTATAAAAAAAGAACACCGCTTGGTGGTGGTGGTGGGGGCAAAAAGCCCTACTAAGCAGGTATATACAAAAATATGAAGGCTATTGCTTAATGCATTGTAAGCCGCCCTGAGTCTCTGGAGAAGGGTGGCATATTGATTGATTGATTGATTGATTGATTGATTGATTGATTGACTGATTGATTGATTCGATTTATATGCCGCCCTTCTCCGGAGACTCAGGGTTGCTTACAAGGCGTTAAGCAATAGCCTTCATACTTTTGTATATTTATACAAAGTCAGCTTATTTCCCCCACAAACTGAGTCCTCATTTAACCTACCTTAGAAAGGATGGAAGGCTGAGTCAACCTTGAGCCTGGTGAGATTCAAACCTGCAGTAATTGCAGGCAGCTGTGTTAATAACAGGGTGCTTTAAACCACTGTACTACCAAGGCTCTTGTATATAAATATAAATCGAACAAATAAATAAATAAATAAATTTCACCCTGAAGTCCCCGGGCTGGCTGGCAAAACCACATCTTCAGGGCATTTTGGAAGAGTGTCATGATGGAGGCCAATCTTATGTCTACAGGTATGATTTTCCATAGGAAGGGAGCCACCACAGAGAAGGCCTTCTTGGTCCCACCAAGTTAGTAAGTAAGGTGACTATTCTAATCCAGGCTTCCCCAAACCACGAAGCAGACTCAGGGGTGAAATCCAGCAGGTTCTGACAGGTTCTGGAGAACCGGTAGTGGAAATTTTGAGCAGTTCGGAGAACCGGCAAATACCACCTCTGGCTGGCCCCAGAGTTGGGTGGGAATGGAGATTTTGCAATATCCTTCCCCTGGAGTGGGGAGGGAATGGAGATTTAGCAGTATCCTTCCCCTGGAGTGGGGTGGGAATGGAGATTTTGCCATATCCTTCCCCTGCCATGCCCACCAAGCGACGCCCACACCCACCAAGCCACGCCCACAGAACCGGTAGTAAAAAAAACAAAAACAAACTCTTTTTGTTAAGTTACTGTGAATTTTTCTCATTCACATCCAGCAAAGTCTTTCAAGGGTGAATTTACAGTCACAGACCTTATCTGGCTTGGGGAGCTGCCAGGCCGATATCTTCAAAACTTGGCAAGGAGTCACGAACCAATTAAGTGAACTACTTGTTTCCTGCAAACTCCACTCCCTTTTCGCTCCTCTTTTATTGCCTCTGGGAGGGGCCATTCATCGTCCACCTGTGGCCGTACTCCCAAGTCGACCCTTATTCTTCAGCTGTTCCCTTCATCTGGCAACTCTGCGCATGCGCACACTGGGAACAGGCTCCAGCTGTTCGTCTGCCTCACTGATGTCCGACTCCGAAGGCAGCTGATAACTGTCAGACGGCCCTGGCTCACTCTCTGCCTCCGACGCAGAGCCCTCGTCAGAGCCTTCCCCAGACTCTAGGACTTGCCCATGTTCCTCCCCAACCTCCTCACTGTCCGAATCTGCTGCCAGCAGACCACTGTTGTGGTGGACCACAACAATGACATCTCTTTTCATTTCATGTATGGAATTCAGTTGGGCTGACAGTTAAATCTGACCTATGATCAGTGGTGGGATTCAGCCAGTTCACACCACTTCGGGAGAACCAGTTGTTAACTTTCTGAGCAGTTTGTTAAACTGGTTGTTGGAAGAAATCATTAGGGCAGAGAACCGGTTGTCAAATTACTTGAATCCCACCACTGCCTATGATCTAGCAGTGGGATTACACACCTCCCCCATTCTTTACTCAGCACAGATGGCCAGTTTAGGAACTCTAGAACAAAATGTGTGGAATATGCACCATTCTTAAGGACGTCCACATGTTGCAATGCAAAGTTAAGATGCCTGGACTTTTGAGTGAGGATATGCTTGTATGGCTAACACGCTACTTGAAAAACCATCAAGAAATTCTAGCTAAGAGTTATACCTCATATTGTTCTGGAAGCATACGTCCTCATGCAGTTTTGTCTTGATTAGTTGTGAGGACTTATTTGTGACAAAAATGGAAACTCACACATACACAATATAACTACAATCTGTCCGAACTTTGGACACCACACCCCTACCATCTCTTTTGGCTAAGCCATTATCAAGATGGACTTTATATTGAATTCTGATCATCTCCATCAATACAGACTTAAAATCATCATCAGCACATATTTTGGAACATAAGAAAGGAAAGAAGGAAGGAAGGAAGGAAGGAAGGAAGGAAGGAAGGAAGACCAAAAGTTCAGAAAAAATAGAGTTAATAGAGAAGGAAGGAAGGAAGGAAGGAAGGAAGGAAGGAAGGAAGGAAAAAGGAGGGAGGGAAGGAAGGAAGAATAGAGTATGAGGAAAGGAGGAAAGAAGGAAGGAAGGAAGGAAGGAAGGAAGGAAGGAAGGAAGGAAGGAAGGAAGGAAAAAGGAGGGAAGGAAGGAAGGAAGAATAGAGTATGAGGAAGGAAGAAAGGAAGGAAGGAAGGAAGGAAGGAAGACCAAAAGTTCAGAAAAAATAGTGTTAATAGAAAAGGAAGGAAGGAAGGAAGGAAGGAAGGAAGGAAGGAAGGAAGGAAGGAAGGAAAAAGGAGGGAGGGAAGGAAGGAGGGAGGGAGGGAGGGAGGAAGGCAGGCAGGCTACTGGCTGAATCTAGAGTCCAGACCAAATTGATTTTCAGGTGAAACAAAAGGAATTTCAGTTAACAAAATGCCAGACGTGAGTTCAATGAACATACCCTGCATTCAAAATCCTGCAAGCATTGCTTGTGTGTGCATGCCTTAATTATTTCCCTTTGTTATTTTTATTCTGATTTTGCAAAATGAAAGGAAAAGAGCTATAAATCTAAGATAGCCCACAGGATGTTTTGTTTTGTTTTAATGCACACAGCACAAATCAAGACAATAAAACAAGACAAATGATACAAAGCGAAGTCGAGTCAGTTTGGTCTTCTGACTGCAAGCAACTCAGAGCTGAGTTTGCACTTAAAAACCAGAAAACACAGCTGCCAGGGGAAAAGGAGGCCTGCCTAAAAATCAATAGGGAAGCCAATTTATAACAGCAATGAATTTCTTAAATAAGATTTTATGGGTCTTCACAGCCAATGAAAAACATGGAACAAAGTGAATAAGGCTATTTAGTGGCTCACGCCAGAGCAATATTACTCAACTCCGGCAAGTAGAATCTATAGTGGCCAATCAACTTGCTATGCTTCTCATAAACTTTGCAAATGAGTTTGAGTAGTAATGACGGGGAGGAAAAAACAATGCAAAAATACATTAATATAAAAAAAGGGTGAAACTTAATGCAGAATATATAGGTCATTTAGCAAACTGATTGTGATTAGAACAGGACTGGAAAAAAACCAGATGACTCAAGATTCATCTTCACGCTTACACCTGTTGCAGAATTCCCATGGTTACCTAATCTCAATTTGGATGCTTGGCAAATAGGGTGGGCTTCAAAAATTTTAGCAAGTTCTCTGCCTGGTTGCTGAGTGGGCGTGGCCTAGCCGGCCTCCTGCACCATGGCGGGGGCGGGGGGGGACATTTTTCCCGTCCCCGGGCTCCAGAGCCTTTCCTCGAACCTCCAGGAGGGCGAAAACAGCCTCCCCAGGCTCCAAAGGCCCTCTGGAGGCCAGAAACGGGCCCGTTTCCGGTCTTTCCCGAACTTCCAGTAGGCCCATTTTTCGCCCTCCCCGAGCCTCCGCACACGCCCTGCACTTACCTGCATCCAAAATGGGCCGCATGGGGACTCCTGGGAGGGGAGGGGTGGGTGGGCGGGGCCAGCCAAGAGTGGGATTTGGGGGTTCTCCGAACTGCACAGAATCTTAGCTAGAGGTTCTCCCAAACCCCTGCAAACTCCCAGCAGTACCCCTGACTAGTATGTATTTATAATGTTTGCAGCATCTTGGGGTCATGCGATTGCCATTTGTGATTTTCCCGGCCAATACGCTCTCACAGAGAGGGCCTCCTCGGGGTGCCGTCGGTCAAGCAATGTCGGCTGGTGGCCCCCAGGGGGAGAGCCTTCTCTGTGGGGGCACCCGCCCTGTGGAATGAGCTACCTCCTGGAATACGACTGATCCCGGACCTCTGAACCTTCCGTAAGGTCCTGAAGACTTATTTATTCCAGCAAGCCGGCCTAGCCTAATGGGTTTTTAATGGGTTTTTTAAATTTTATAGACTTGGGGTTTTAAAATGGGAGGCCGATTGATTTAATCTTTTTTTAATTACCTTAACTTTTGTATTGTATGTATTTTAATTTTGGCTGTTCACCGCCCTGAGTCCCTGTTGTGGCTCCGTCCTCCGAGCCTATCTTATCGGAGGAAAAAGGCTCCGAACATGAAGGAGAGGAGACGGCCAGGCCTCCCTCTCCAGGACCCGCCTCTCTGGCAATGCCTCAGGTGTCTCCCGAAGGAGAAGAGATTGGCCAGGAGCCAGGTGTTTCCGAGCCATTGGATAGTGATGAAGAAACGTTGTGGTTGGATCCATGCCAGCGTCGGCAAGACAAGCGTGCCAGAGATTAAGCTGAGTCACTGGACCACACCCCACAGGCTATAAAAGGGAGTGTGGTGGCCATTCGGACTCTGTGACGGACAAAGCTAATCTCTGGCAACTCACTTTGCACCTTTGGACACAACGCCTATTTGCTGTGGATTTAATTACAAACTGGACTATTCAAACTGTGTGTATTTTTGTCTGTGTTATCGGAGTAAAAGTTCTTGGCAGGCAGCCATGGAGTTGCTGCCAAGTTCCTTATCACTGACGTTGAGTGTTTGAAGAGTTTATTTAACCCTCGGCTGGCTGGTTGGGTGTGTGTGTGGTACGGGGACAGAACAGTCCCCTTGGGAGAAGGGCGGTATACAAATTAAATTAATAATAATAATAACTGGTTTCTGACAATGCGGGGGTGGGGGGGAGCCAGATTTGCTTAGCAACCACAGGGTTCATTTAACAGCTGCCATGATTTGCTTAGCAACTGTGGCAAAGGAGTTGTAAAATCGGTTTTGATTCACTCAACAAATGCTTTGCTTAGCAGCAGAAATTCTGGACTCAATTGTAGTCATACGTCGAAGACTAACTGTATTACAGATATTCTTAGAGGAGTAACAGAATGTTTTCCCTTGTAATTTTTTAGCTTTTTTTTTTTTTTAGAATGTTGTATATTATATGGGACATCACAGTTCCATGATCCTGACATACATTTATTGGATGGAGAAGGTAAATACTCTGTTTCCCCGAAAATAAGACATCCCCTGATAATAAGCTCAGTCAGGCTTTAGAGCACATGCACTAAAATAAGCCTCCCCCCCAAAAATAAGCCCTCCCAAAAACATTTAAATGCAGAGCTGGAAATTTATTTTGTTTATTTATTGTCATATCTATATGCTGCCCTTCTCCCGAGGGACTCGGGGCGACTCACAGAATAAAACAACCCAACAATAAATAGAATTAAAATGTTAAAACCCAATATAAAAACCCCAAATCCCCCAAATTAAAATGCACGGCAGATCAGGGAATTCGCTGAAAGAGCCATGTCTTTAGGTCGGCGTGGAAGGTGCAGAGGTCAGGGCCCATCCAGAGCCCAGTGGGTAAACCATTCCAGAGGGTCGGTGCGACCACAGAGAATGTCCTCATCCTGGGGGCCGCCAGCCGACACTGTTTGGCCGATGGGACCCGGAGGAAATCAGGTAAGATGGCAAGAGGAGCCCCAATCTTGCTCCACACACCCCAAAATAATAAGACCTGTTTCCCCAAAAATAAGGCTAAGTGCTTCTTTCGGGGTTCAAAAAAATATAAGACAGGGTCTTATTTTTGGAAAAACATGGTATGACATAGAGGTTCTACCAGCTCCAGCGATGATGATTGCACACAATGACTGCCTCACCGTTCTCATAAAAGGATGATGTATGTTGATAATATGACTGCATTAACAGTCTTTCTCCTACAATGAAATTAAAATTGATGCAACTAATCAAGCTATCTCTAGAAAAAAAAGGGGGGGGGGACTTAAACAGCAAACAATAACACCTCTGCAAAAGATTACAGAAGGAAAACCTTGGATGTAATTCAAAATACCAACTTAAACAGCTGTATTCTGACACCTGCTTTGCAAATGCAAGGGATAGGGTGATCGAAAGAAAGAACATTCATTTCTAAAAAAAAAACAACATCTAAAAATTGAGAGTGACTCAGGCAAAAGCCTTGTGCACATGCCCTATAAATTTGAGCATTTTCACCAAAGGAGTATTAGTGGCTAAGATGCTGAGCTTGTCAATCGAAAGGTCGTCAGTTCAGCGGTTCGAATCCCTAGCGCCGCGTAATGGGGTGAGCTCCCGTTACTTTTCCCAGCTTCTGCCAACCTAGCAGTTCGAAAGCACGTAAAAAATGCAAGGAGAAAAATAGGGACCACCTTTGGTGGGAAGGTTACAGTGTTCTGTGCGCCTTTGGAGTTTAGTCATGCCGGCCATATGACCACGGAGACGTCTTCGGACAGCGCTGGCTTTTCGGCTTTGAAACGGAGATGAGCAATGCCTCCTAGAGTTGGGAACAACTAGCACATATGTAGGAGGGGAACCTTTACCTTTTAAACATAAAAAAAAGTTTTCTGTCTAGTCTTGCAGACTAGCAGACAGGTAAGTTCAAACAGTTGTAGAATCTGAATTTACAAAGCCAACCCTGTGCTTGGTGATCAGGAAAGTTTTTCTTTTTTCCTAGAAAAGTTTTGTTGTTTTTTTTTCAGGAAAAGTTATAGGTTTTTCTGAGAATAGAATGGATCGTGGAAAAATGCTGATGACTAGACCTTTTGCTAAATGTTTCCACTATGGACTTTCCATTATTGGTGAGTCATGCTTGACAAAATTAAAAAAAAAAAAAAAATAAAATTCAATCTTTTGAATCTAAAGTGCTTTCCACCTTCTAAAAAAAAAGCTCAGGTGTGAAGGCCATCAACTCCCCCGGAACTCAACCTCCACTAGGCAGTTTATAGACAAAATAGGCCTTCTAGAAAATCTCTTTACCACCCTGGCTAGTGCAATCCAGCAGAGCTTTAGAAATGGTTAATTGCCTGCTGTTCTCACCCCACCAATTTAAAATTGCCGCGAAGTTATCTAAGGTCAAATCCTTGGCAAAACCATTCATGCACCATGGGCTTTTGTTCAAACAGATTTGGGGGATTGTATGGTGCCTAATCAAATGGGGCGGCATGCACTATGATTTTCTAAGGAAATTGCAGTTATCTATTGGAAATATTTTTTAAAAGAGAAAATAGCAATGCCTTTAGAGTAGGAAATAAAATGAGCGTGTCATAAAAAAAATAACATGAAAAGGGGAGCTGACACAATCTCTGGTGAGATTAAGCAGGATGTAATTGGGGCCAGAAGATGCAAATCAGAGCAATGGAATTACAAATGGAAGCTCCCTCTATGCCACTGAATAAGGCCCTGAGATGGGTTTCAGCAGGTTCTGACCAGTTCTGGAGAACCGGTAGCAGAAATTTTGAGTAGTTTGGAGAACCGGTAGTAAAAATTCTGACTGGCCCCGCCCCCATTTATTCTCTGCCTTCTGAGTCCCAACTGATTGGGAGGAAATGGGAATTTTGTAGTAACCTTCCCCTGGAGTGAGGTGGGAATGAAGATTTTACAGTATCCTTCCCCTGCCATGCCCACCAAGCCATGCCCACCAAGCCATGCCACACCCACCAAGCCACACCCACAGAACCGGTAGTAAAAAATTTTGAAACCGCGCACTGGCCCATATCCCAAACAGAATGAATGAATGAATGAATGAATGGATGGATGGATGGATTGATCTTTATTACTTTTCTACTGGTTTTATGAGTATGATTCTGTTTGTTGATTACAAGATAACAAACATATAGCTTTACGCAATTAATCGATTGATCAAGGTATTGGTGGATGAAGCACTATTTCAAATGCAAACAGGGACCTCAAGTAGAGCCCTAGAAGTCTTCACTCTCGGTGCCAGTTATTTATTTATTTATTTGTTTGTTTGTTTGTTTGTTTGTTTGTTTGTTTGTTCAACTTGTATGCCGCCTTTCTCCGAAGACTCAAGGCGGCTTACAATGCATTTAAAAACCATATATAAAAACATTAAAAATTAAAACATTAAAAACAATTAAAACCCATTCACACCATTCATGGCCAGATCTCACAAGATCGTAACAGCGAGATCAACGGCCCCAGGCCTGCCGGAAAAGCCAGGTCTTCACCGCTTTTCGGAAGGCCAATAGGGTGGGGATGGTCCGGATCTCAGGAGGTAACTGATTCCAGAGAGCTGGGCAGCCACAGAGAAGGCCCTCCCCCACAGCCCTGCCAGCCGGCATTGTTTAATTGACGGGACCTGGAGGAGACCAACTCTGTGGGATCTTACCGGTCACTGGGAGCAACAAGAACTTTTGGGAGATCTTGTTCAAACTCACAGACCAGGTGGGTCCAATTAGACACTGGGGCAGAACCTCCTTACTTCTGAAACAGAAATTCTTCAATGCAAGGAAAATGAAACATTATTTGTCAGGTACGAAGAATTGGGACCACATGATATGTTCCAATCAAGCTGATTTATTGCTCGTACCTAAACACAAAAAAGTCAACTAATAGGAGGCAATAAACTGGCCCTAGGTAAGAATTTGGTTTTCCCAGTTGCAATATGTGGCTGTGAAAGTTGGACCATAAGGAAGGCTGAGCACCTAAGAATTGTGGCCTTTGAACTCTGGTGCTGGAGAAGACTCCTGAGAGTCCCTTGGGCTGCAAGGCGATCCAACCGGTCAGTCCTAGAAGAGATCAACCCTGACTGCTCTTTAGAAGGCCAGATCCTGAAGAGGAAACTCAAACCCTTTGGCCACCTAATGAGAAGGAAGGAAGGACTCACTGGAGAAGAGCCGAATGCTGGGAACGATTGAGGGCAAAAGAAGAAGGGGACGGCAGAGAATGAGGTGGCTGAATGGAGTCACTGAAGCAGTCGGCGTGAGCTTAAATGGACTCCAGAGGATGGTAGAAGACAGGAAGGCCTGGAGGAACATTGTCCATGGGGTTCACAATGAGTTGGATACAACTTCGCAACTAACAACAACAGCAACAAGGTAAGAGTTAATGGAATTCAAAAGGGGTTGAATTTAGACCATTTGTGGAAACGTAACGACTCCATGCTGATTCCTGTCTTGACTCCTCCCTCAGGTTCTGCCTATCCATTCTCCTACATTATTAAACATAAGATCATATCCGTCCAAATAAAATGTTGTGATTTAAAAATAATAATGATAATAATTCTTTCGGCCTCTGAAAAGTCTACTGAAATGGTTTCTAATTATATCAAGAAGAGAGAGGGGCCCAGTACTGTCTCATTTCCAAGTGTTTGCATGTACATTTCTAACACCCTCAGTCTCCATTTCTGCCTTCAGAATCTTCTCTTCAAGAGGTAGTTATCGGAGATACTGGCACCATTTCCTTCCGTGGAAGGAGATAATACGTATTATTTGCCAAAGTAAATTTGACATTAATTAGCAGGATTCTCACTGGCAGAGACTCCTACTGAGAAGCAGATGCGTCGCCGTCTCTCAGCTATTTCTCCTCCTGCTGTGAAGATCCCTAGAAGAGCTGGATTCTCAGTGACTGCTTCGCTGTCATCACGGCTGTGTGAAAACTGACGATCACTTTCACTACTGAAAGCAGATCTCGAAACCTCTGTCCATGCTGTAAATGGAGTTTATTTGAAAGGAAATAAAGCTATTTCCACAATTGTCAGGTCACTTTCGAGAGTTTTGACATCAAAGATGTCAACTTTCCATACTCCTTAAGGCTTAAGCGATGTGCAAACGAATACTCTCTTTTAGAATCTGCAGCAAGAATAGGAACTAAGTGAATGGTTCAATTAGAGACAGCTGTCAGTCCTTCTGTCTCTCTCACACGCACACTTATACGTGCGAATACAGCCCCAAACTTACCAAGTATCTATTTTAGAATGCTGCTAGCAATCTTACAATAGTAAAGTTTGAGATTTCTCAGTCATGATAGACATGATATAAAGTCACCTTACTATCTCCAGGATAGGAAGCTCAAGACCAAAGGAAGAATAAAATTATATAAAAGCCAAATATCACTCACTCATCACAAAATCTCCAGAACTGTAAAGCCTACAAACTTGAAATTTGGCATGTATGTTCCACTTGGCTTCTAGGTGCTTGCTAAGAAAGGATTTTTCGAAATGACCATCAGATCATTAGTATTTCATATACAGTATATTCATATACAGTATATTAACATGCTCTGATGCTAATCAGTTAGACATTCTACTCACCCTCCCCACCTGAAAGGAACTCTGTCCCAACTGCCAGTTGCCTTATATTAACATTCTCTAATGCTACCCCTTTGCTAAACTGGGCATTGGCATGGCCAGTGCGTGACTTATCCGGCCTGCGGGCTGGGACATTCTACTTCCCCTCCCCCTCTGTTCCAACTGCCAATTGCCTTATATTAACATGCTCTGATGCTACGGAATTACACATTCTACATTAAGTAAGGTAGATCAGGCTGTAAATGTCAATTTATCACTCCCAATCACATAGTTTCGTAGCGAAGCACGGGCGTCCAGCTAGTTACAAAACCACTCATCACAAAAGAAATAGCAATAGCACTTAGACTTATATACCGCTTTACAGTGCTTTACAGCCTTTTTACAGAGTCAGCATCTTGTCCCCAACAACCTGGGTCCTCATTTTACCCACCTCGGAAGGATGGAAGGCTGAGTCAACCTTGAGTCTGGTGAGATTCAAACTGCAGGCAGCCGGCAGGCAGCAGAAGTAGCCTACAGTACTGCATTCTAACGACTGCACCTCCATGGCTCATATGTCCTCCATTGACCCATACATAACTGTTTTGTAACTCAATATGTGAAGAGATACATTAATAGTGATTGGGGGGGGACGGACAATGAGCACATTCAGGAATTGTCACCTAACCTAATCAAACTATCTCCAGGAGATAGAGAGAGGAATTGCAATAACTATAATGGCTTGCGCGTTTCACCAATTGTTCTAATTTAGAATAATTCTCAGTGCAAAATTTGGGTATTATTTACAGCAGCACAAAATCCTAAATAAATAATTGCCCAGCAGACCTTTGAGAGAGTCCAACTGAAGTCCAGCTGAAGATGAAACACCAGGTCTTTGATTTATATCTCTAGAAAAACCGAGGAGATCTGAAAGTTCTGGGTCACTCTGATTTATTTCATGGATTCTTCTGAGCAGCTTCTAATTCACCCACATTCTGTGTCCAAAGCACAGTAGACCTTTGATTTCTAGCCTTTAAAGGGTTGCAGTTGCTTCACAATTCTTTGGAAAAGATCTTTGTCCATAAGCAATGTTTCATGTTGAGGGATCTATACAGCCCTGGCACCATTCCTCAGATTTTGCCCTATACTAGAATGTAATCTCCAATCCATTTTACTCCATTCCATCAAACATCCATAGGAGTCTCCAACAACCACAACTAAAGCCTTGAAGAACCTTCTCATGAACATCTTAGAAAAGAGACTGTTCCATACTCTTAAGTAGACCCATAACCTCTTTACTATTACCTTCATAGAAAGAAGATCATGTACAAAAATGGTATGAGGTGCACCATGAGGACTTCTTGCCAGGAGGTGGCTTGGATTGGCCCCTGATAATTGTTGTCCCTTGCTAGCATAAGACAGCTCTCTGTGAGTTGCCTTTGACTTTATTTAAGGCCCAAGGATCACCAATTTCTTATTTATGCTTCTTGCAATGGGTAATCTTGGCATAAGGCAAAGGTAAAGGTTCCCCTCGCACATATGTGCTAGTCATTCCCGACTCTAGGGGGCGGTGCTCATCTCCGTTTCAAAGCCAAAGAGCCAGCGCTGTCCGAAGACATCTCCGTGGTCATGTGGCCAGCATGACTAAATGCCAAAGGCACACAGAACGCTGTTACCTTCCCACCAAAGGGGGTCCCTATTTTTCTACTTGCATTTTTTACGTGCTTTCGAACTGCTAGGTTGGGAGAAGTTGGGACAAGTAACGGTAGCTCACCCCGTTACGCGGCACTAGGGATTTGAACCGTTGAACTGCCGACCTTTCGATCGACAAGCTCTGCGTCTTAGCCACTGAGCCACTGCATCCCTTGGTAATCTTGGCATAGACACACATTTTAATTTATTTGATTCAACTATGTTTCCCCTAATTACATCTTACTGTCATTTTGTATTCAAAATCCCTGTGAACTAAAGAAAGCCGCATTCTGTATCAACAGAACGGTAGAAAGTATTTCCTCAATGTCCAAGTTCCAAATGAGTTAAGGACCCCAAAAAGGCATAATCTTGAGTCCCAATGAACTGATTTTGAACACTAGGTTTGTTCGAGCCCTGGTTCAGATGCACCTCTATCCAAGTCGGTTTCTGTGTTCAGAGACTTGCGTTGAAGTTCAAAAGTGAGGCAAAGATGCCAGGAAAAGAAGTAAACACTTCAATACACAGAAGACGTAGAAAAAATATGAACAATGTGACATCCAGAATGAAGAGCAAAACTTCCCAAGACATCTGTCCCAGAGGTGGGTTTCAGCAGGTTCTAACCAGTTCTGGAGAACCGGTTGCGGAAATTTTGAGTAGTTCGGAGAACTGGTAGTAAAAATTCTGACTCGCCCCACCCCCCATCTATTCTCTGCCTGCCAAGTCCCAGCTGATCGGGAAGAAATGGGGATTTTGCAATATCCTTCCCCTGGAGTGGGGTGGGAATGGAGATTTTACAGTATCCTTCCCTTTCCACGCCCACCAAGCCATGCCACGCCCACCAAGCCACACCCACAGAACCGATAGTAAAAAATTTTGAAACCCACCACTGATCTGTCCGTTTACTTTAATGAGTGAGTGAATGAATGGGAACCATAGAGTGCTTCCTTCCTTGCCTGTGTTTTGTCTTTGTTTTGTGGAATTTTCTTTTTTTTTAATCCAATTTTGTTTTTTTTCTTATTCAAACATCATCTTCCTTTAAACAGTGTGTCGTCTGGGTACAAATATTTTGTGCAAATATTTTATACAATAACAATTACAATTTACAGGCATATTTATTATTTTATCTATTCTTAATACTAATAGTAATATATACCATACCTAATACTAAAACAGTCCTCTTTTAAGGTATTTAACTTTATTAAAACATTTTCCCTATTTCACTCCTCTGCTTTTTTCCACTTTTCATATTTATCCTCTAACCATTGATAAAATCATTCCCATATGCTATAATAATCAAATTCTTTCTTCTCTTTCATTTCAAGTGTTAATCTATTCATTTCTGCGCATTCTAATATTTTCCTCATCACATTCTCATCCATAGGGATCTCTTCATTTTTTCCCAATTTTGTGTAAATACAATCATGGAATTTTCATTATTCATGATTTGTACGGCATGACACGTGATAGTTCAGCAGAATAGAATTCAGTATTGCAGACTAACTCTGCCCAGTGCCAGCAGTTCGAGTCTCACCGGCTCAAGGTTGACTCAGCCTTCCAGCCTTCTGAGGTCAGTAAAATCAGGGGTGAAATCCAGCAGGTTCTGACAGGTTCTGGACAACCGGTAGCGGAAATTTTGAGTAGTTCGGAGAACCGGAAAATACCACCTCTGGCTGGTCCCAGAGTGGGGTGGGAATGGAGATTTTGCAGTATCCTTCCCCTGCCATGCCCACAAAGCACGCCCATAAAGCTACACCATGCCCACAAAGCCACGCCCACAGAACCGATAGTAAAAGAAATTGAATTTCACCACTCAGTAAAATGAGTATCCAGATTGTTGGGGAAAATACGCTGACTCTGTAAACCGCTTAGAGAGGGCTGTAAAGCACTGTGAAGCGGTATATAAATCTAAGTATTATTGCTATCTTCCTTCCTTCCTCCCTCCCTCCCTCCCTCCCTCCCTCCCTCCCTCCCTCCCTCCTTCCTTCCTTCCTTCCTTCCTTCCTTCCTTCCTTCCTTCCTTCCTTCCTTCCTTCCACAGTGGTTAGAATGCAGTATTGCAGGCTAATTCTACCCACTGCCAGGAGTTTGATCTTGATCAGTTCAAATGGGGATTAAAAAAAAAAGGCTGACTCTGTAAACCGCTTAGAGAGGGCTGTAAAGCCCTGTGAAGCGGTATATAAGTCTAAATGCTATTGCTATGCAGCACAGGGTTACCGTTTAATCCCAACTTTCCCCCTTCATAATATTTTCAGTGAGTATGATGAAGCCACCCCCATAGACAAGAGGCCCATTTTTAGAAGATAAAATCTCCATTCACACAGGGCAGATGTAATGAGATTAGACCGTTGAGAAAGGGAGGTTTTTTTTTACATGGAATTCCATGTAAAGGATGAATTTAAAATCAGGGACCTGGTGAGCCTCACTTTCTGTTTGCCTCCCCGTCCTCCTTCCACCCACAGGTAGAGTGGGCCAACTTCAAAGACAGAAAACAAACTGAGCCACTTATATTTACTATCTGGGTGAATAGTCTTGTGCCCTCTTTTTTTTTTTTTTGGGTGGAGGAGAGGTTATTTGCAAATATCAGTGCCAGAAATGAAGATTAATTGTGGCTACGAATTAAACTGAAAGGTGCATTAAGTAGAATGTAATGTGTGCGATTATTTTTTTTCCCTCCCTGATGGCTTAATCAGGGAAGTGGAGAAGGGCTTCATCGCAACCGATTCAGTGCCAATCAAGGGGCCGGATTGGCAGGAAAATTGCCAGAGGTCACTTTAATGCTAATTTTAGGCTTTCGCAGTAGGCTTGAATTCACAAGAAAGATACTATGCTGTTTCTTCCATTGTTCATGTACAGGCTTTTCCGGAAACTTGAGCAGTAATTCCATATCAAATTCAGTGAAACCTAAGCTGGAGTAAGTGAATATAAGATTGCCACGATGTAAAAAAAGATGTGGAGACTCTAGAAAGAGTGCAGAGAAGAGCAACAAAGATGATTAGGGGACTGGAGGATAAAACATAGGAAGAACGGTTGCAAGAACTGGGTATGCCTAGTTGAATGAAAAGAAGGACTAGGGGAGACATGATAGCAGTGTTCCAATATCTCAGGGGCTGCTACAAAGAAGAGGGAGTCAAGCTATTCTCCAAAGCACCTGAGGGTAGGACAAGAAGCAATGGGTGGAAACTAATCAGGGAGAGAAGCAATCTAGAACTAAGGAGAAATTTCCTAACAGTTAGAACAATCAACCTGTGACATGGTTTGCCTTCAGAAGTTGTGGGTTCCCCATCAAAGGAAGCTTTCAAGAAGAGACTGGACAGGCATTAGTCTGAAACGATAAAGACTCTCTTGCTCGAGCAGGGGGTTGGACCTGATGACCTCGAAGGTCCCTTCCAACTCTGTTTCTCTATGTCTATGTCACATTTCTACTGTCGCTGTCAAAAATCGGCATAAAGAAAAACCCAAGACAAATGTCACCTTCTCAGATTTTTTTTTTTTTAATTTGTTTTATATGCCGCCCTTCTCTGGAGACTCAGGGCGGCTTACAATGTGTTAAGCAATAGCCTTCATACTTTTGTATATTTTATACAAAGTCAGCTTATTGCCCTCACAAACTGGGTCCTCAATTTACCTACCTTAGAAAGGATGGAAGGCTGAGTCAACCTTGAGCCTTGGCGAGATTCGAACCTGCAGTAATTGCAGGCATCTGGTCTTAATAACCAGCTTAATAACAGGGTGCACTTAGACCACTTAGACCACTTAGACCAAGGCTCTGCTACCAAGATTTGCTACGAACAGTCCCCAAATACTGTCAGAACTCCCTGGATTCATAATCTGATTTCATTTTATTTTTTATTTTTTTTAAAAAAGGAGAAATTTCTTTTGGTGTTCCTTACAGCTCTATGGAATCCTGGTTTTCAAAGCCAGCACAATAATAGATATTTCCCCCCCTCCCTCCTTTCACAAATGGCTAACTCGCTTTAAGCCGTCACTAATTATTTTTTTTTCCCCTCAAGGCCGTTTATTGAAGGCTAAATGGTAAAATGGAAATCTGACAGAAGTCAATCGTTTGCATCCAGCCATCAAACAAAGAGCCTTGGTAGTACAGTGGTTTAATGCACCCTGTTATTAACACAGCTGCCTGCAATTTCTGCAGGTTCGATTCTCCCCAGGCTCAAGGTTGACTCAGCCTTCCATCCTTTCTAAGGTAGGTGAAATGAGGATCCAGTTTGTGGGGGCAATAAGCTGACTTTGTATAAATATACAAAAGGATGAAGGCTATTGCTTAACGCTATTGCTGCCCTGAGTCTCCGGAGAAGGGCGGCATATAAATCAAATAAAAAAAAAATAAAAAACCGGGGGGTGGGGTGGGGTGGGGGGGGTGACCATGCCATCTTCACTTTCTTTTTTTTGTGCAAGGATGAAATAAATGACACGAGGAGGGACAATCTTGAGTAATCTCCCAAGGTTGGGGTTTATTGTTTCCCAGGGGCAATCAAAGGAGAACCTCAAAAACTCAAAGCGTCTTTAAAATTCTTCCCAAGCAAACTGCAGAATTTACTTAATGGCCTCACTTGCTAAATGAAGTCCTCTCGGTTTCGTTGTTTTGAAATAATTTAATCCTGAACGCGATAACATCCCTGACAACTGAGGGCATAAAAACATAACAGCTTTTCATTGACCTAAGCAACTGCATTATACTAATGTTGTGGTTTGTCATTCTTCTCTCCATATAAAACAACTCCGCCGTCTCTAAATCTTTTTCTTTCACCTTCTTCTTTTTGGGGGTTAGTAAAAAGCCGACGTATACGGCTAGGTTTGATATCATATTGCATGGCCTAATCCATCCCTCCAATAAAATTAATGCGCCTGCGTTCGAACGCCTGTCCAAATACTTCAACAAGCAACCCAGCGCAAATTATTTTGCCAGCGATTTCAAGAAACAAAAGGCCCACAGTTCGGGCACCAATCTAAGCATTATCTCGACTCCAGCTGCATCTGTGAAGATGCAGCCAATGAGAGAAAGAGAAAAAAGGAACTCTGTCCCCAAATTACCTTTCACTTTTCAAGCTTTTCCACATGATATGTTCTGTACACGAGGGCCTCCTGATAGGCCCTTGGTTGCCAAAGCTTTGGCAGAGAGGAAAAAGAGAGAGAGAGAGAGAGACGTTTTCGAGGCATCGCATGTCCTCCTAAAATCAAAGCCTCAAAAATCATCAGTCTTGAAAAAGCAAGAAAAGCTTCGAAACAGGGATGCTATTTCAGCAGGTTCTGACAGGTTCTGGAGAACTGGTAGCGGATTTTTTTTTTATATAATAATAATAATAATAATAATAATAATAATAATAATAATAATAATATATATATATATGTGTGTGTGTGTGTGTGTGTGTGTGTGTGTGTGTGTGTGTGTGTGTGTGTGTGGTTATTTGGGTTTTCTCCCGCGTAAAATTGGAGGTGTCTTGGCAACGTTTTGACGAAGTCTCATTCGTCATCTTCAGGCTGGTATTCTCGACTTTGTGCTTCTAGGAGCATTGCTACACTACATTGCATGAGACACTACTGGCAATTTGAGCATTGCTCCTAGAAGCACGAAGCCAAGAACACCAGAATATATATATATATATATATATATATATATATTTAAGACAGACAAACATTTAATACATCAATCCTCCCTTCCCTGTGATGCCTCGGTGTTATCTTCTAGGCTTCTTTTTCCATCTTCCATGAGTTTCTTCTATCTTCACATTCATCCAAACTATTCTAATATTTCATTTCTAAATCAATATTATAGTCATCATTTGTACACAATTATAGTATCAATCATTTATATCTCTCTCAACTATAAAAATAATTTCCATGTTTTAAAATATTCTGATTCCTCCTTATCTTTATCATCAAAGTTAGTCTATTCATTTCTGCACAGTCTAAAAAAAATTTAGACGGTAGCGGAAATTTTGAGTAGTTCGGAGAACCGGCAAATACCACCTCTGGCTGGTCCTAGAGTGGGGTGGATTAAAGCAATGAAAGCAAAACTCTGAGGCCTGGAGTTTCCTCAAAGTAAGAATTTATTAGGATTGCCAGCTGCATTAGGAATGCACACCTGGTGAAAACCCGACTCTGAAGGACCCAGGGTTTTCCCCACCCAAATCAAAACTCAAAGTTCTTGCCTCCAGGTGACACATCCATCACATGGTCCAATCAGGTCACAGCCCTCCTTCAGCAGCCTTTGGGCCATGCCTTCCAAACACCTGGTGGGGACGTCCTTGGCTCCCACAGGAAAGAATGTTATTTTGGCTACAATTCCCCCCAGTTTATCTCAATCTCCCCCCTTACATTCCTACAGCTACAACTGACCTTGCTGTGGCAGCCCTGAAGATATCCAAAATGGCTTCAGGGCTGACATAAGGCAGGACCAGTGGTGAAATTGAGCTGGTTCTATCTGGCTCGGGCAAACTGGTAACGCCAGTGGCGGGAGGCTCCACCCACCCACCCAGACGTTTATCATGTCCCATTTTTGACCCTCTGCGCATGCAAAGAAAGCTCTGCACATGCGTGGAGGAGGGGTGCGCATTCACATGTGTGAACCGGTAGCGAAAGTAAGTAAATTTCACCCCGGGCAGGACTTGAACTCATGGCCCTCTGCTTTCTAGCGCAGTGCCACTAGACCTTAACCACTAGACCTTACTGAGTATGCCATCCACTAAGCTCACAGTGAGTTTGAATTTGATCATTAACTTGGCTGGTTCTAATATTAATTAGAATAGAATAGAATAGAATAGAATAGAATAGAATAGAATAGAATAGAATAGAATAGAATAGAGTAGAGTAGAGTAGAGTAGAGTAGAGTAGAGTAGAATAGAATAGAATAGAATAGAATAGAATAGAATAGAATAGAATAGAATAGAATAGAATAGAATAGAATAGAATAGAATTTTTTTTTTATTGGCCAAGTGTGATTGGTACATAAGGAATTTGTCTTGGTGCATATGCATTCAATGTACATAAAAGAAAAGATACGTTCATCAAGTTACAACACTTAATGATAGTCATAGGGAACAAATAAGCAATCAAATCATATTAGGAAACAGTCAACATAAATCATAAGGATACCAGCAACAAGGTTACAGACATGCAGTCATAAGTGGGAGGAGATGGGTGACAGGAACGATGAGAAGATTAGTAGTAATGCAGATTTAGTGAATAGTTTGACAGTGTTGAGGGAATTAGTTGTTTAGCAGAGTGATGGCGTTTGGGGAAAAAAACCGTTCTTGTGTCTAATTATTCTGGTGTGCAGTGCCCTATAGCGTCGTTTTGAGGGTAGGAGTTGAAACGATGTTCGTTCATTAATTTCGCCATCTCTGCAAAGCTTTTAATAGGAGTTGAGAGGATGCGAACATATGTGCCATTTATCTGCCCCCCCCCAATCCGAGCAAGCTGGGTGCTTCATATGTTCTAGAATAGCCTTGCGCTCTCAACTGAGGTGAAGAGCAATGAGGCATAGTCGCCTTTCCACGTGCCCATTACTTTCAAGCAGACCAGTGGTTCAGGAAGACAGGACAAAATACCTTGTCAGTCAAGAGGTCAACCAGGCGTATCGGCCTCCCCCTTTGCTAGGTTTCCTGACCAGGGATTTGGCAATAACTAGGGCCAAAGAGCTACAGCTCTGGGAGTCTGTGGAATTTGAAGCAGGTGCAATTATTACATTTCCTTTTTCTTCCTCTTCTTCTTCTTTTTTTTTTTTTTACTGCTGCCCGGAGGATGCCTTAATTGTATTTATTATGATGAAGATGATTATGATACACTTTCCCCAAAAGAGCCCTCGGCAAAAAAAAAAATCTTGCCCTGAATATTAAAGGGTGAGCGTATCCCGTGGAAGCTTAAGGGAAAGATTCCGTATTTTTTTTCTTCCGAGCCTGCCCTTGGGGATCATCTCTGCTGCGGGATCTCTAAGGATCCTTTGGAGAGATTTGGGGAGGTGCAAAATATTTGGATTCCTGCTGTACAGCAGATGGTTGTGTCCTTCAAGGAGTAAGATTTGGTGAACAAGAATGGTCTTAATTATCCCCTGCCAGGGCTGGATGGTAATTATTAAGAAGACGTATTTATTTATTTTATTTATTGGTTCGATTTATATGCCGCCCTTCTCCGGAGACTCAGGGTAGCTTACAATGCGTTGAGCAATAGCCTTCATACTTTTGTATATTTATACAAAGTCAGCTTATTGCCCCCACAATCCGGATCCTCATTTTACCTACCTCGAAAGGATGGAAGGCTGAGTCAACCTTGAGCCTGGTGAGATTTGAACTTGCAGTAATTGCAGGCAGCTGGTGCTACTTAACAGCACTTTAGTCTGCTGTGCCACCAAGGCTCTTGATTGAATCCCAAATGTTGCCTTGCTATAAAGAGGAGGAGGAGGAGGAGGAGGAGGAGGAGGAGGAGGAGGAGGAGGAGGAGGAGGAGGAGGAGGAGAAGGAAGGAGGGATACAATGGGATTGTATCTTCCAGAATTCCCAGCTGGGTGGACTTCAAGTGGAGGAAGGGTGTCTTAAATGAAAAGGAACTGTGGGGTGGGGAGGGGTTAGTGCTATAAATCAGAGTTGGGCTTGGGAAAATGGAGAAAACCTTTCCCTGCCCTCATCAATGTCATCTCAAGGCATCTCTCACAAGAATCCAAAACCCAACTAGATTACAAGTATTTTTGAACAAAGAGGTGGAAGAACTGGCCCTCTTCGCAATAATTCCAATGGCCTCCCTGTTAGAAAGAAGGAAATTATCAGCTGAGTCTAGGAAGATCTTCATTAAAAATACATTTAGTTCTGGAGCCCGACAAAAGAGAGACCTGTAATACATGAAAGATTAGCTCCAGATTGCTGATTGGACTCTTTCACTTCATTATGGTAATTAGGCTTGTAAGGCTGTTGTGCTGACATTGACACTTTCCGGGCGTAATTTGCCTTTCTATCAGATTTAAGATGGCTGCCTCCTCCTTCAAGTCCTCAGCTGTCAACCCTGCATAGCTCCTTCAGCTTCCTCTTCCACCCCATTGCCTCTGGGCCCAGCTTCATGAATATGGATCATGGAGCATCTAGGCAAGAAAAGTAAAATGCACAGGTACAGTATATATGTGGTACCTTGCTCAATAGTAGTAACTGTTCTCAGAGTCCTAGTGGACCACCATTGAAATAGGAGTCAGCCGTGTGCAGCAGCTGCCAAAAAAACCCAACACAGTTCTAGGCTGTATAAACAGAGAGAGAGAATCAAGAACACGTGAAGTGTTAATTCCACTTTATAATGCCTTGATAAGGCCACACTTGGAATCCTGCATCCAGTTTTGGTCACTATGATGTAAACAAGATGTTGAGACTTTAGAAAGAGTGCAGAGAAGAGCAACAAAGATGATTAAGGGACTGGAGGCTAAAACATGAAGAACGGTTGCAGGAACTAGGCATGTATAGTTTATTGAGAAGAAGGACTAGGGGAGACCTGATAACAGTGTTCCAATAACTCAGAGGCTGCCACAAAGAAGAGGAAGTCAAGCTATTCTCCAAAGCACCTGAGGACAGGACAAGAAGCAACGGATGGAAACTAATCAAGGAGAGAAGCAACTTAGAACTATGGAGAAATTTCCTGACAGTTAGAACAATTAATCAATGGAACAACTTGCCTCCAGAAGTTGTGAATGCTCCAACACTGGAAGTTTTTAAGAAGATGTTGGATAACCATTTGTCTGAAGTGGTGTAGCAGGGAGTGGGACTAGAAGACCTCCAAGTAGTAGTGGGTTGCCCACGGTTCGCACCAGTTCTATAGAACCGGTAGGAAAACCAGAGGGAGGCTCTGCTCACCGACCCCGATGTCATCAGAATGCTTCTGCGCATGCGCAGAAGAGCATGTACACTCTCGAGCGGCCCCCGTTGCGAACTGGTAGTAAAGGTAAGTAGAACCCAAGTAGAGCCTTGGTGGCGCAGCAGACTAAAGTGCTGTTAAATAGCACCAGCTGCCTGCAATTACTGCAAGTTCAAATCTCACCAGGCTCAAGGTTGACTCAGCCTTCCATCCTTCCGAGGTAGGTAAAATGAGGACCCAGATTGTGGGGGCAATAAGCTGACTTTGTATAAAAAAGAACACCGCTTAGGGAGGCCCAAAAGCCCTACTAAGCAGATATATACAAAAGTATGAAGGCTATTGCTTAACGCATTGTAAGCCAACCTGAGTCTCCGGAGAAGGGCGGCATATAAATCGAACCAATCAATCAATCAATCAATCAATCCACCCCTGCCTCCAAGGTCTTTTCCAACTCTGTTATTATATATACCCTGTTTTCCCCCAAAATAAGACATCCCCTGATAATAAGCCCAATCAGGCTTTTGAGCGCATGGCAATAAGGCCAAGCACTTATTTCAGGGTTCAAAAATATATATATAAGACAGGGTCTTATTTTCGGGGAATATAAAGTCCTACATGTTCTGTCCTCCCATCTGTCTCCCATCTGTCCCCTTGGCCAAGCTCATCCCAAATCTACATGGAGGTAAGTAATGGTAATTACAAGATACCTTGGTAGTACAGTGGTCTAAGGCACCCTGTTATTAAGCTGGTTGTTAAGACCAGATGCTGGCAATTACTGCAGGTTCGAATCTCGCCAAGGCTCAAGGTTGACTCAGCCTTCCATCCTTTCTAAGGTAGGTAAATTGAGGACCCAGTTTGTGGGGGCAATAAGCGGACTTTGTATAAATATACAAAAGGATGAAGGCTATTGCTTAGCGCATTGTAAGCCGCCCTGAGTCTCCGGAGAAGGGCGGCATATAAATCAAATTAAAAATAATAATAATAATAAAAAGATACAAGTGGATATTATAGCTCTCCATCTGATTGTCAGAAGAAGAAGAAAAAAAAAACACAAATAGAAAGGGGACTTAATCAGCCAATTATAAAAGCAGAGAATAAACAAGAGAATTTGTATCTGGCTACCCCACTACACACATACACACATACACACACACCTGTTTCCGAATGTGGAGGTGGATTGCAAGAGGCTGATGAGATTCCTCTTAACAGAGAAATGTCTCCAGAGGCTGTTCACCACATGTATAGTAAGCCACCTAGAGACACTTAGATGAGATGGGAGTTGTACAACTGTGATGAATAAATGAATAGGCCTGAACCATCGGAGAGACGCATTCAGCTGAGCAGGGCCTCGTTGGCCACTGGGAGCATATCAGCAAGCTCAGTAATAAACCTATGCAGAAGTCTTCATGAATAAATGATGCTAGCTTAAACCCAGGTATTGCAACAGGGAAGAGGTGAATTGGCTGCTCCTTCCATTGTGCCAGGTGGAAGGAGACCCCCGTTACACCAGTTCAGTGCGCAGTGATGATCAGCGGGATTTAGGATTCAATAGATGGAAATGTGCTGCATCTTTCCTTTCCTTTCCTTTCCTTTCCTTTCCTTTCCTTTCCTTTCCTTTCCTTTCCTTTCCTTTCCTTTCCTTTCCTTTCCTTTCCTTTCCTTTTCCTTTTCCTTTTCCTCACTCTTTTCTTCCTTTCCTTTCTCCCTCTTTTCTTCTTCTCCTTTCCATCCTTTCTTTTCCTCCTTTTTTTCTTCCTTTATTTTACTTTCCTCCCCCTCCCCTCCCTCTTTCCTTTCCTCCTTCTTTTCTTCCTTTCCTTTCCCCCTCTTTTCTTCCTTTCCTTTCTCCCTCTTTTCTTCTTCTCCTTTCCATCCTTTCTTTTCCTCCCCTTTCCTTCCTTTCTTTTCATCCCTCTTTTTTTTCCATTACTTTACTTTCCTCCCCTCCCCTCCCCTCCCTCTTTCCTTTCCTCCTTCTTTTCTTCCTTTCCTTTCCCCCTCTTTTCTTCCTTTCCTTTCCTTTTCTCCCCTCCTCTCCCTCTTTCCTTTCCTCCTTCTTTTCTTCCTTTCCTTCCCTCCCACTTTTCTTCCCTTCCCTTCCCTTCCCTTCCTTTCCTTTCCTCCCTCTTTTTTCCTTTCCTTTCCTCCCCTCCCTCTTTCCTTTCCTCCTTCTTTTCTTCCTTCCCTTCCTTTCCTGTCCTCCATCTTTTCTTCCTTTCCTTTCCTCCCCTCCCCTCCCCTCCCCTCCCTATTTCCTTTCCTTTCCCCCCTCTTTTCTTCCTTTCCTCCCTCTTTTCTTCCTTTTCTTTCCTTTCCTCCTTCCCTTTCTCTTTCCCATTCCTGCCTTTAACTTTTCGGTTTTTCTTTTTCTTCTCTGTCAACGATGCCATTGAACGCCTGGAGTCTGCTCAGGTATGTAGAGGCTTTCCGAATCAAAGCAGAATGCAAATTTTTGCAATTCCGCTTCTAATCCTCCCTGAGCATATATAAATGCAGCTATTTCCATCCCGCTTCCCTCCTTCCTCTTTATTCCTCCATCTACCGTATCTCCAAATCCCCCTGGCAAATTCCTTAATTACCTGCCCATTAGGTTCTCTCACTTCCCAGCTGAACATTTTATCCTTTCTCTGATTAGTGTGGAGAATTAACTTTTTGCTAAGCAAAAGACCAAAGAGGGAGGGAAGTTTATACATGTAATTCTCCAAGCATCATTGGGGAAAACAGGACATTTCCTGTTAAACTCAAAAGTTCCTCTGTTAACTCCAGTTGTGGGAAGAGCTTGATTAACAAGGAAAAATAGAAGGACCCAGAGATGTAAATACAGCCAGATCAGCATCTTTTAGGTATCCAGATGTTATACCGCACTGCCTTTTATTTGCAGATGACACTAGGAAATCAGTTCCAGCTAACCTTAGATTTCTTTCCAGCTAACCTTAGATTTCTTTTCCTTCAAAATCTAAAGCAAAACAATCCTGAGTTACTCAGTACTCCTCCGAAATCACATAGGCAGAGGTTTTGAACAGAGACAGGAGCTGTTCTCTCACGCTTGCATACGTGGTGGGAGTCCAACGCAGGAGCAAATTGGGGCTACATCATAAAAGGGAAACTTTGGATGGTAGCTTGCATATGGGGCCTAGGACAACGCAAAGGTCTTTAAAAATCTTTAGCGCAAGTCGTAGAATAGAGTAGAGTAGAGTAGAGTAGAGTAGAATAGAATAGAATAGAATAGAATAGAATAGAATAGAATAGAATAGAATAGAATAGAATAGAATAGAATAGAATAGAATAGAATAGAATAGAATAGAATAGAATAGAATAACAGAGTTGGAAGGGACCTTGGAGGTCTTCTAGTCCAACCCCCTGCTTAGGCAGGAAACCCTACACCACTTCAGACAAATGGGTTATCCAACATCTTCTTAAAAACTTCCAGTGTTGGAGCATTCACAACCTCTGGAGGCAGGTTGTTCCACTGATTAATTGTTCTAAACTGTCAGAAAATTTCTTCTTAGTTCTAGGTTACTTCTCTCCTTGCTTAGTTTCCATCCATTATTTCTTGTCCTGCCCCTCAGGTGCTTTGGAGAATAGCTTGACTCCCCTCTTCTTTGTGGCAGCCCCTAAGATATTAGAACACTGCTAACATATCTCCCCTAGTCCTTCTTTTCATTAAACCAGACATACCAGTTCCTGCAACCATTCTGCATTTGTTTTAGCCTCCAGTCCCCTAATCATCTTTGTTGCTCTTCTCTGCACTCTTTCTAGAGTCTCAACATCTTTTCTACAATCGTAGCGACCAAAACTGGATGCTGCATTCCAAGTGTGGCCTTACCAAGGCATTATAACATGGAATTAAACACTTCACCTGATCTTGATTCTATCCCTCTGTTGATGCAGCCTAGAACTGTGTTGGCTTTTTTGGCAAGCTGCTGCTCATGGCTGGCTCCTATTTAAATGGTTGTCCACTAGGACTCTGAGATCCTTCTCACAGTTACTACTATTGAGCAAGGTACCACCATATACTGTACCTGTGCATTTTGTTTTTCTTGCCTAAATGTAGAACCTTACTTTCTACAGAAACAAACACTCTGGTTTCCTTTTTTAAACTGTTCTGCCTCAACTTCAGACCTTTGAAACTTTACCAAGAAAACCGATCGGGGAGACGATGAGACCCCCAACTTGCATCTAGAAGAAATAATCAGGAAAAGGTTCAGCCTACTTCCGTCGGATTCAAGCAACCAGAGCCACTCGTGAATAACAAAAGTCAGTAACTTTATTGTTTACCCACGTACAGTATATTACAAGATCCTCCTTAAACTGCCTGTTTCAACCCTGAAGCTGGCCTGACCGAAGCCACCTTTGAAGCTTCAGTGTTGCCCACACTGGAGCTGAGGGATAGGGAGGGGGGAAATAGAGATAGCTGGGGTTTTATAGCCAAAACAAAATACTTTCTCCTGGGAACCAAGGACATTCCCACAAGTGGCTGGAGAGAGGAGGAGTGATGTTACCAGGCAACCAGACCAGGTTCTACGTATCTTTATTACCGGTTTCGCAATGGGAGCGCACCAAGTGCTTGCTTCGAATTGCACGCTCCGCGCGCTTCCTGCGCATGTGCAGATCATCCATTATGACGTCCTGGCGGGTGGGCGGAGCCTCCCGCTGCTTTTACTACCGGTTTGCAAGAACCAGACAGAACCGGGAGCAACCCACCACTGAACCGGATGGCACCTTGATTGGACCATGTGACTGATGGGAAAGGGGGAAAACATTTACTTTCAATTAAGTGAAAACTGCGGGAATCTTCAGTGTCGGTTTTCACCAGTCTGTGCCAATATGACATATCCAATAAAGCTATTCTTTTTTTTTTTTAATTGAAAAGTTTTATAGGAAATACAAACATTTTCTCCCCCTCACCCTTCTCCCCTCAACCCCTCCCACCCCCTGCCTCCCACCCACCCCTTCCCCCTCCTTCCCCCCCTCCCCCCAGACCTTCCCAGAACAAGCACAGGGTATAAACATTCACAAACATAAAGCTAAAATACGCTAACAAATTATTGCATTCATGTTCTCCCTAAGTCTTTAACTCCTTATAACTCAAAAAACTATAAACATAAAACTACTTAAAAAATTATTTCATTCATAAGATTCATATATGTATCTTCTTGTTCGGATACTTTTTTTTGTATATAGTCAATCCATCTTCTCCATTCCAATATATAGCTTTCATTTGAATGGTCTTTTAAGGAGTGATGAAATTTTTGCCATCTCTGCCAAATGCACAACTTTTAGTGTCCATTCCTCAATGGTGGGTGGACAATAAAGCTATTCTTTGAGGAATCTACCTGCCTCGCAGTTCTGTTTGCTATATGGGTGTATTACTTGGAACCCTGACATTAAACTGACTGACAGCCTGCCTTCCCCTGGGAGTAACCAGACAAGATTTGGTCGTGGATCTTGGGAGGCCAAATGTCTGCTGCTTGTGGCTGTGCAAGGACTCCAAGCTAAGCCCTCGCTTGACCCCTACTTCCAGTTTCCCACATCTTTTCCCCGCAGACAGGCCACAGAGGTATATTGTCACCCCACACTCAGAGCCAAAGAGAAAGCTTCCCCAAGAGAGAAAAGTTCCTCCTGCTTGTTACACGAGCTTTCTGTGGATCTGTGGATTTTATTGTCCAATCTGGGCAGGAGAGGGATTCATTAGCCTACATCACTTGAGGGCCAAATCAGATGCAACTTTCGAAAGCATCTTTAGACTTGAAAAAAACAAGGTTTTCACACACACCCCTTTCTTTTTTTTTTATTAGGAGAAAGGAAATTGGTTTCTGGGAGTGGGGGGACTAATAATTTAATAATTACTAAGGCTAAATTAAGCATCGGGGTTCCAACTCTGCATGAGATAATTATCCCCAGAGGAAGCATTAGCCTTTCTTCTCGAGGAATAAAGAAAAAAGCATATCATTGAAGCCATCCTTCCCAGATTTCCCCATCCCTATCATGGAGGTTCACAGCCCTGGGGGCAGTTGACTGTGATGTCAAAACACAATCCAGCAAGTTACTGGCAGCTGCTATTTCTACCCACTGTGCTGGCACATTCCAAATAAACTCAACTCATAATATCAACCCAAGCTGTTAGGAGCCTGGCCTTCTCTTGGACTATTAT